>NC_137208.1:8846086-8966086 GCF_960531495.2 Zeus faber
GGGATTCGAGCCTGCGACCGGTTCCCAGCAGCTGGCCTTCGTGCAGCGCAGCAGGCCGAGCCGGCCCCCGTCCTCCTCGCCGTCGTCCTTCGGCCGCTTTTAATTGCCGCCCGTTGCCGGAAAGCGTCGTCCGCAGTCAGTCGTTCCTGTCAGTGGCAGCCGGTGCCGCCGTCGTGGCGCGTACGCCGCCTGCCACTCAGGCCTGTCATGGGGCGCGCGGCGTCGTGCGCACGCGTGCGGCGGAGCGGCGGCGACATGTTTGATCAACCTGTCGGAGAGTCACCGCTCTGCCCCGACTCCGCTGATAAAACACCGGCCGCCTTCAGTTCGCCACGTCCACGTCAGCCTCAAAAGGAGGGTGGAGTACTCTTCTACAATTCTACTCTGTACCGTCGCATTCTATTCTATTCTGTACTGTCATATTCTATTCCTTCCTGTACTATTCCATTCTGTACTATCCCACTCTATAGAATTATATTATTTACCATTTTATACTATTCTATTCTTTATTATTCTATACTATTCCATACTATTCTGTACTATTCTACTCTGTACTATTATATTCTGTACTATTCTACTCTGTACTATTCTATTATTTACTATTCTATTCGGTACTATTGTACTTTGTACTATTCTATTATGTAATATTCTGTTCCGTACTATTCCATTCTGTACTATTCTACTCTGTACTATTCTATTATTTACTATTCTATTCGGTACTATTCTACTCTGTACTATTCCGTTCTGTACTATTCTGTTCCCTACTATTCTGTACTCTTCTTTTCTGTACTATTCTACTCTGTACTTTAACATTTTGTACTATTGCACTCTATACTATTGTATTCTATACTATTCTATTCTGTACTATTCTACTCTGTACTATTCTGCTCTGAAAAATTATATTATTCTATTCCTACAGTATTCAATACTAATATATTCTATACTATTCTGTACTATTCTGTACTTTTCTACTCTGTACTATTCTATTCTGTACAATTATATTCTGTACTTTTCTATTGTGTACTATTATATTATGTACTATTCTGTACTATTCTGATCTATACTTTTCTGTTCTGTGCCATTCTATTGTGTACTATTCTGTTCTGTACTATTCTAGTCTGTACTATCCTACTCTGTACGATTCTGTACTATTCTACTCTGTAGAATTGTATTATTTACTATTTTATACTATTCAATTCTGTATTATTCTATACTACTCTGTACTATTATATTCTGTACTATCCCATTCTGTACTTTTCTACTCTGAAAAATGATGTTATTCTATTCCTACTGTATTCAATACTATTCTATTCTGTACTATTCTGTACTATTCTACTCTGTACTATTATATTCTGTACCATTCTACTCTGCACAATTCTATTCTGTACTATTCTACTCTGTACGATTCTATTATTTACTATTCTATTCGGTTCTATTTAACTCTGTACTATTCTATTCTGTACTATTCTGTTCCGTACTATTCTATTCTGTACTATTCTACTCTGTACTATTCTATTATTTACTATTCTATTCGGTACTATTTAACTCTGTACTATTCTATTCTGTACTATTCTGTTCCATACTATTCCATTCTGTACTATTCTACTCTGTACTATTCTACTCTGTATTATTCCATTCTGTACTATTCTGTTCCGTACTATTCTGTACTCTTCTATTATGTACTATTCTACTCTGTACTATAACATTTTGTGCTACTACACTCTGCACTATTCTGTACTGATCTACTCTGTACTATACCATTTGGTACTATTGTACTCTGTACTATTCTGTACTGATCTATTCTGTACTATTCTGTACTATTCGGTTCTATTCTACTCTGTACTATTCAACTCTGTAAAATTATATGATTTACTATTCTATGCTATTCTATTCTGTACTATTCTACTCTGTACTATTATATTTTGTACTATTCTACTCTGCACAATTATATTCTGTACTATTCTGTCCTGTACTTTTCGGTTCTGGTTCCGGTGGAAATTGACAATGAAAAAGTAGTTTGTTACTATACTGACGTACCTTTTAGAGCACGTATAGTCAGTATATTCACTTACTCTGGTTTAAAAATAAATCCAATCCACCGAACCAATCAGATCGTGCAGTCCTGTATTCATATTCTTAGTCCTGTAATATTTGTATTAGTCCCGACTCTTATATCAGGACACTGGTTATGACGAGTGCTTCCACTTTCAATTCTTTAAGTTCATTCAAGAGCAAGTACTCATACTCAGTACTCATTTGCTTAAGTAAGCAAATCGATGGTGTACTTTTACCGGAGTGGTTTGTGTCGGGGGTATTTGTAAAAGAGCTGAACCCCTTTTCTCTCACTTATTCTATTGTTTTTAGGCATCTCTTGGAGTAAAGTTTCCCGGGTTTACATGAAAGGTGCTGACGAACAAAAACATTTGTGACAATTCAATTGTAATGTTTTCAGACGTCATTTCCATTATTTGTAGCCTTAGAATTTATTGTTATCATTCATATAATTATACCGTGCAGTAGTGTATAACTACTATACGAGCAAGTGTATATCAGTATGTGTGTTTCACATTGTATTTCGGGCGTTTTCAGGTGGTGTCATCTTCTCGAGGCCGAAAACAACCACCTCAGCACCGCGAAGCTGCGGCCGCCACGTGTGCCGCGCCCGCCAGGGAAGAGGAGCCCGGGCAAGGGAGCTCTGCGGCGATGTCCTCTCCGACACCCCCCCGCCCAGTCGTCTGGATGATATCGGGCGGTGTAGTGTCGGAGGGGGGGGGGGGGGTGTCGGTCGGGGGGGGGGGGTCCGGGAGCAGGGTCACGGCGGGGACACGCGTCCCACCCGGTCCCCGCCTGCTGCTTCCAGTATGCCGATGACAGGCGCCGACCCCCCTCCACCCCCTCCGGCCAAACGCCCGCACCGGATATCTGCTGGAGTCCGGGAAGCCTCGTGTATGTGCACTCGTACTGACGGACATACCAAAACCACGGAGGGGGGGGGGAAAGGGCGGAGGCTTTCGAAAACTGGCGCGTGGCCAAGGGCGAAATGGAGGAAAACGCGATGAGGATTGGACCCCCAGTGTCACGGTGGGGACCTGGGCGGGGAGGGAGAGAGAGAGAGAGAGAGAGAGAGAGAGAGAGAGAGAGAGAGAGAGAGAGAGAGAGAGAACGAGTGAATGAGAGAGAGAGAGAGAGAGAGAGAGAGAGAGAGAGAGAGAGAGAGAGAGAGAGAGAGAGAGAGAACGAGTGAATGAGAGAGAGAGAGAGAGAGAGAGAGAGAGAGAGAAGGATGGAGGGAGACGGAGCAAAAGATAAGACGCAGGACGCATCTGATCATGAAAAATGATTTCACATGACACGATAAGGGGAAGGGGGGGGGGGGGGGGGACCCTGACGGATGAAGGAAGACGGACCGGACTCGGCTCCCGTCGCTCGAGGCAAAGGATGAAACGGGGGGGGGGGGGGGTGGGTGGAGGGAAAAAAATAAATAAAATCGGCGACCGACTGAGCAGGAAATGGGCAACACCGGAAAAAACAAATTAAGAGTCTGAATCATTTTGGCGAGGGACGCGACGAATCCGAACCAACACGCGGAAGCACGCAGCCCGGACGTGCCGAGCTGTGAGGACCGTTTAAAATAAATTAATAAAGAAAGAAAAAAATAAAATAAAATCGAAGAATATTTCGGCACTGGAGCCGTGCTAATGCCTCATAATCCGGCGTGGAGAGAGAGAATTGTCCCTGTTTCCACTCTTTAAAGCCCCCCCACGGTCTCCAAATAGAGAAGAGTGGATTTTGTGAAATTACCAGAATGTTTAATTGGGGAGAAAGCATAAGGTGCGAGCTAATTAACTTATAGCCCCGAACAAATTGCTTTCTGCCTGCCACAGATCGGCCAGATTATGCAACCATTTAAAAAAAAAAGAAAAGAAAAGGCATACCGTTGAGAGAAAATGGAGACGGAGGTGTGGGAGCATCAACACCGGTGGCGAAGCCTTATCAATCCCCGCGCAAATAGTCCGTCGGCGGGCGAGGCGATTCTGCGCTGATGAATTGATTTTTAATTGGCCGAGGTGCCGCGGCAGCGGTGCGGCTTTTTAGGGGGGGAAGAAATCCACTCCGTCTGCGCACACACACACACACACACACACACACACACAGTCCAGCGTCCATTGCGGCCCCATGCACCCGGCACGCAGCAAAATTGATAATCATGGGTAGTGGTGGTGGTGGTGGTGGAGGGGGTTCGATGCAACGAGGCTTCCGCTCGCCGGCTGGCTGTCGGTGGGGTTCTCCGTGGTGGGGATGCCGGTCCCAGAAACCTTTGCCATCCCGTCCCTCAGCACGGAGCGGCCCGTTAAACCGGACCTTTTTTTTTTCTTTCATACTCTTTATCGTACGGGGCTCCGACGCGCCCGAAACTACTCCATGAGGACTATTACAGACGCTGCCGGTTTTACTTCCGCGTTTATTACCCTGGGAAAGACGCCCTGAGAGCCGTATCTTATAAATACGTAGTTCTTTATCCCTTCACACACATGCACACACACACACACACACACACACACACACACACACACACACACACTGTAACTTTGTCTCCTTAACGGCCGCCTCTGCAGTTTTAATATCGGGTCAGATTTGGATAAGTGGAACCTCCCTGAATGCAGAGCACCGGCTGAGGAGAGTATACGGAACCGGAACAGTCATCGGCGGCGGCTGAGCTCCCTATCTGTTATAAAACTTGGGAGTGGGGTGGGGATTGGGGTGAGGGCGGTGGGGGGGTTCCCCACGTTCCGAAGCAATCTCTAGGGTATACACGGATCTGTGTGCGCCAGAGAAAGGGATGATTCATTGCCGAAGTGCGGGACATGAAGCAATTATCAGCATACAGAACGGACAGTGTTTGTTCTACAAGGTCAGGTGGATTCTGCGGGGTTACCGCGCAGCCCGGTGCATTAGTCATCGCGGATAATTCTGGAGTGCGATGCGCTCCCTGCCGTCGACGCCTGCAGAAATTGGAAAGGCAATGCCAGGTTCTCGGGGAGCCGCACCAATGGACCAGTGACCAGACGCTGGCCATAGCGCGCATTGGGGAATTTGGTGGAAAATCCGGGGTTGGGAAGGCAAAAATATCACTCAGGGGTATGGAGCCTGTAGGTGTAGGTGCATGTATGGAGTGGCCAGTGCTTGAAAAGTTTTTAGGGAGCTTCTGAACTATTGGCGTTACTGACCGTTGGTGTAACCGGCCGGTGAAGCTGGCCTTGCATGTATCGGAGGAATTTGGTGGAAAATCAAGGTGCAGGGGGTAACAAATTCCGGTCAACCATAAGAAATCAACCGGATCGGTGCGTGGCTGGAGGAGAAAAAACATGGCAGGACTTCTGAACCTGGAATTTTCCACCTAGTTGAGTGAATGTCAATGTCATTCCCCTTTGTACCGGCTGTCCACTTTTCCTTTGCGGTGCAGAGGTGGAAAGGGGGAATAGAACCTAGGGAAATAACTGGATATCCATTCAAATGTTTGGCTGAATGGCCGCCATGAGCCGCCGTCAGAGTGAAAAGGGGTCGGCGGGATGCCTGGAGCGTAACAGGAATTTACTGTGAAATTCTGCAAATGATGCCGCTTCTCAACCGGTGGTGGGCGGCCAAGCAGGGGTTTCCACAAAGACTCAGGCGGCATGCCCTAACAGCACAAGGTATAGTTATAGTAAAATAATTTACCATGTTTTTCTACAGCTTGTAGCTCGCGGCGGAAAACGGCTCCATCTCTTCATCCAATCAAGAACTTTTGCCTGTTACCGTGTGGGAAATACGGTCTGGATTCCATTTAATCCCCAGCCGGACGAGAATTAAGGACAATTTTCTCGGTTTTCACTGTTGCATTTGTAACCGGATTTGAACCCGTGGCGGCCGGACCGAGGCACCGCCGGCGTCGGGTGACCGGGCAAATCAAAGCCGCATTGAAGAAAAACGTGTTGGCGGCCACCTCGCGAGATTCCCATGGTTGCGGGGAGCAATTGCAACTTATGACGACCAAAGTATCGGCGTCGCAGAAGTGTGCAGCGGAAAAGCTGCGGCTGCCACCTCAACTCCCTTCCCTTCCTTTTTTCCCTCGGAGATGCCTATCTTCAGCCCGGCTTCGAATTTCATCCTCTCTCCCCGAGTGGGATCAACAACAATTTAGCTGTTGCTGGTGAATGTTGGTATGAACCACGACGGATGGCGTGGGATACTCAGATGTGTTTTGAAAGGCTTATATTTGCAAGCCCGCCCGAGGCGCCGTTGGCACTGTGCTCCGGAGGGGTTATCTCCCGGTTGGGGTCCTTTCTATGTGGAGTTTGCATGTTCTCCCCGTGCTCACGGGAGGTTTCCTCCATGTAACATCAATAAGGACCCCCACCCAAAAACATGCAGAACAATGTCATCTGACCAGCGATGGACAATTGTGGCCAGTTTCCCCGGGTGCATTGCTGTATCCTGCCCCCCCGGAGGAAGGACAAGCCAGGATAGATTAAATGGGAGAACCCACAAGCCACCATCTGAAGCGTATGTGTTGTGGTCCATGTGACCAATGAAGATTCCTCTTCTATTTTCCAGCGGCTGCTTACAGTGTTCTGGTGGTGGAACGCGGTCGGACTTTCTTGGTGTATTGTGGCACATGCGCGATAGTGAGAGAAGAAAAGACGGTTTCTGGTCTGTTGTCGTGCAGCGTTCTGAGCTTTTTTTATTTCTATATTTTTTTGAAATGGTAATTAAGTAAGTCAAGCCTGTCCTGGAGCACACGACCGGCGTGACTCAGCCATTTCCACCCATTTGTCACCAGACTGTCAAAACAACGGCCGCTAATGAAGAAGGGGAGTGCGTTAAAGCTCCTCTTGTCTTCAAGCCCAAGGAGCCGAACCCGGCGCTGTTCATCATCCAGGAACCATGAGTCACGGCGCCGTGGAGGTAATGGCCGCGTTCGATCTCGGTGCAATTTCCAGGTGAGCGCCGCGCCGTCTTCGAGGCCTTTCAGCGCCCAAGCGAACCGAGCCGCCGAGCCGAAGAAGTTCAGCCGAAAGCTTTTGCCCCGAAAGGCCCCCCGCCGTGAAGGACTTTCAACACACTTGAGGTTCATCCAAAATTCATGCGGCACCGAGGCCGACGTATGAAGCCTGATTGACAAGACGCCAACGCTCCTTAAATTGGCGGGGGGGGGGGGCTGGTGTTTTGAGTCTTGAATTATTAACGCCGGGTCTTTCAGCGGCACAGCGGCTGAGTGGTTCGGCGCCGTGGCCCCCGCAGCAAGGAGGTCCGGGGTTCGAATCCCGGCCATCCCAGAGTCTTTCCTGGGCGGAGTTTGCATGGCTTGCCCGGGTTTCCGCCGGGTGTTCCAGCTTCATCCCGGGTCAGAGAGGTCGTCAGGGGTCGAAGGAAACGAGTCGGCTCCCGGCGGCCGCCCACCGCTCCTCGCTATCGTATTGGGTCAAATGCGGAGGACAAATCCTGTCGTATCCTATTGGTCCAACAACAATAAAGAGATATTCTACTAAAAACAAAAGGCGGGAACAACAGCGACGTTCAGCAGCTTTCTTCCGGCCACGGAAAAAAACGCTTCCCAAAGTGTACGTTCACCCTCGTTCCCCCATTCTCCGCGCCCGATGTTTTCCCTCTTGTTCCGCGATGTATTTGCTATAGAGTGATAATGTAGTCCAATCATAATAAGGAGATTGTGTTTCCCGAAATGGGAAGCCGCCGCGGCCGAGTCCCTGGATCATCTCTCCACAGATTAAAAGCTTATTCAAATTATATTTCTCACTCTCTGCTCCAAACAAGGCGAGCTTTGCATTCCCCACGGAGAAGCGCCGCAGAGTAGCTTTGCAAACATTTGGGTCTGGAAGCGCCCAAATTGAAGCCTGAATGAGAATGAACCGCTCCTTGTTTGAAAAATCAATGACCAAAGACATAAATGGATTATCAGTCGTTTAACAATATCGCGGGGAACAACTGCGGTAATTGTTTTGAAAATCTGATATTGACTTAATTAAATGGACTTTGTGGTTTGTTCGGGAAAAGGGCAAAGAGAAATCCCTCGACGGGCCAAGTTTGATTTAGCATCGCTAATAGAAGGGAAGGCGCCAAATCCCTGAACCGGCGGCCTATCAATCCCTAGCAGCGCTCACTGTGAATCAGCAATGAAATACTTACATCATATTGAAAAACAAAACCTTTTCAGTGACATCTTCTAATGAATTAGCGCTATCTGAATTATTTGAGATAATTCAGATCATTCAAATTCTCGAAAATCAAAATTTAAGGGGAAATTGAGATGACAGTGATACGGAAGATCATTATGAACAACAAAAGGCAAAATAATAATAATAATAATAATAATAATAATAATAATAATAATAATAATGATAATAAATATCGCTGCAGGCAAGCAATACACAGGGTCCAGTTTAGTCATGTTTGGTATGCATCACAATTTTCCGGTTTCTCCGGAACGCAGCACGATTTTTCACGAGTTATCTTCCCCCGCACGGCTCCACCGGTCTGTCGTCTCCTGGTCGCTCGTCTCACGGTGTAGCACACGCCGAACAGAATGCGTTTATTTACATAAAGGGCAAAAAAAGAGAAAAGTATAAAACGAAATGCCCCGCCGAGGTCGAGCAGGTAAGACACACGCTCACACACAAACGCACACACACACACACACACACACACACACATGCACACGCACATACACACACGCGTAGTTTGCAACCACAGTGGAGCTACAGTGCGATGAGTGTACACCACCCACCAACGTGTGAATGCGAGCCCAGAGCCACAACCTGCACATATGTAACAAATTGGATGGTGATGTCACAAAGTGACCCGCTCCACAAACTCATCTCGCTCCACCAACTGGAAGTTGTAGAACGTCGTCGTATCGCCGTATTACACCTACTGAAAATACTCACACACACACACACACACACACACACACACACACACACACACACACACACACACACGCACACACACACGCCCCGCTGTGTGTGCTCTGTCAGCTCGCTGTCAGAGTAGAGGGAGCGAGCCGAGCGCAGCTGGCACCGGATAATAAATGGATATTTGGCGTCATTTTTGGCGTTAAAAGGATTTTTTTTTTTTTTCTGTGCCCCGGCGGGCTGATACATAATGTACATACAAAAATCCCTTTGGTCCCGGACGACGGGACGCCGTTGGTCTCGGGCCCTGCCGGGGCTGTCTGTCGACGTGGGTTGTCTGCGAATGCTCTGCAGTCCAAGGGGCCGGGTGGGGACGACGTCCGGGAGGCGGAGCTTGGACTTATAGAACTTCGGATGATGCAACAAAGCGGCCCGCTCCAGAAACCAAAGACATGACGAGAGTTTGTCCACTAATTTGTGTGTGCCCCAAATGTCCATTGAAATTGATCAAACTCCAAAGGCAAGACGTCTGAAATGTCCCGCCTCTGATGAGACCCCATCGATGTCTGTGGGTGCTGCCGTTGTCGTGTTTCAGATACTTTAAGCCCGAAAAAACGCAGAGATTTGTGGACTGAACGACTAATAATAACAAAAGTAATAATAATAGAAATAATACGAAGAAGAAGAAGAAGAAGAAGAAGAAGAAGAAGAACCGCTGTATCCGTAATTCACGCTGTCAAGAATAGGAAATTGTGCCATTTGTCATGTCAAAAAATGTAAAATCAATAAATCAAACAACATTGAACCCATGTGAGAATAAAATGTGAATTACGTTAATTTCCATCCACTGGCTTGAGACGAATGAACTGTCAGCCTGGATATTTGTGCTTTTAACGCTTCAACAGTCAACAGCCAGCTCTACATGTATTATTACAGGCTTATACTGGGAAAATGGGAATAAAATGAACAAAAAATACACAATTGAAATTGTCAATCGCAATCATGGCGAAAGAATGTCCTGGTGGTGCGGGCGCCGGGTGCGTGGCAGGAAAGGCCAGATTTTGGGGAGGAAGCGTCAGTTTGGTAGAAGTACAGTTCCCGGGCTGGAAATCGCGGCCTACATATGTGCGGCTCACACTGACAGCCTGGCTCGGCGGTGAAAAAAGAGAAAAAAAAGGATCCCAGAATCAACAAATATCGCCCGAGCAGCAGATGTGGCCACACGCCACACGGGCTGAGATGTGTGCGATGGCAGCGTCCCGTGTTTGCCGGGGCGCCGCTCCAGGCGCCCGCCCCGCGCCCGCTTTGCATATTCGCGTGGCGTGCGAGCGGGGTTTTTATTTTTTTTTCTCCCCTCCCCCTCCGTGGAAAGCGCCAGTTTGTTCCAAAACCGAAAGCGACTGAACGCTGAGGCTTCACTCGTCAGCTCGGTGTCACGGTGCCTGTGCTCCAACGCCGCCGCCACCGCCGCTTCCTTTTTTTTTTTTTTTTTCCCCCCTCGACGGCGGGTTCCGAGGAGCCGGTCTCGCCGCTCTGCGCTCGCTCCCCGTGAAGCGTTCCCGTTTGCGCCGTCAGCCCCGTGTTTTGGATGCGTCCGAATGAACGACGTGCAATAACTGTCTCCGCTCCACCCTTCCTTCCGACTCCAAACCCCCTGCTGTGCACGCACGCACGCACACACACACACACACACGCACACACTGCCAGGCGAGGCCCGCTGCAACGTCACATGGCATGACTCACAATGACCTTTTGGCGGCGGTGTATCGCGACCCCGGAGGATTCTGTATTTAATCAAAGATGATCAGTCCAATTTTCTACGGCTGCGTGGTAATTGGTGTGTGTGTGTGTGTGTGTGTGTGTGTGTGTGTGTGTGTGTGTGTGTGTGTGTGTGTGTGTGGGAGGGGGGCGGGGGGCGTGCCGGGGGAGAGGTCAAAGCAAAGCGGCCGCTCCGTCAGGACCATGACCTCTGCGGGTAAACACGGGGACCACGGGGCGCGGCGGGGACCACCACATGCTCCATCACAGGCACGAATGCAGCCCCAGTAAATCGGCTACACGTTCTATTATTTTTTATTTTTTCCCTCTTCCCTCTTCGGCCCGTTTATCTCACACTCGCTGGGACTGCAGGGGGAGGGTGGTGGTGGTTGGGGGTGGGGGTGGGGGCCCATATTCCACCGGAAGGCGCCCAATGACAGAGAGCATCCGCCACGTTGACTATTGACGCATCCCCCCGCGACACCGCTGTGAAGGACAAGAGCGTCTCCCCCTCCGGATGATAAACACAAATAAAATAGATGAAAAATAAAACTGTTTGGGCGCCCAGCTCGTCATCCGTGCTTTCTAACACGTCGCAAACGGAAGGAGACGCACTGGAGTGAATTGACAACATTTTCGCCCCGCGTGGAAAGCTGTGGACGTGAAAAAAAGACAAAATACATATATATATATATATATATATATATTATAATCGACTCGAGTCAAGGCTATCTGAATCGAACCGGACGTGATTGAATCTGACCAGGCAAAATAGATGAATGAATCAAACTAAATCAGGCTCAGGAAAACAACTGTGATGTATGTTACATACGAATGTAATAAATGCAATAATATCATTCACACATTCATATCAGTGTGCGGCATTTCATTCAACGTAACGACGGCGTGGATTGATGTTGGCATTGGATAGGATTTCCATGCGTGTGTGTGTGTGTGTGTGCGTGTGCGTGTGGGCGTGCGGGCCTTGCCTGGGTGCACCGCGCAAACATGGAGGTCGCGTCGGAGCCTCCCCTCTCACACTCCTCCTGCTCTCTTTTTGTGATATGTGACTGCGGATAAAATACATCACACGTCCGATCTGACAGCCGCTGATGAATGGCATCGCAAACATTGTGTCTTCGCGGAAGTGTCATGATTGAAAGTCTGACTCCGCCGCGCACGCACGCACGCACGCACGCACGCACGCACGCACGCACGCACGCACGCACGCACGCACGCACGCACGCACGCTCGCACGCACGCACGCACACACACACACACACACACACACACACACACACACACACACACACACACACACACACACAAGGGGGGAATGGCCATGACCTTAATGTCTGAAGTCCACAAAAAAAACCTCTTCAACTGTGAATAATGAACTTCCTATGCCCTGGCTGAGAGAAATGCCCCAAAGCACGGGCTTCCAAACTGGGGTCCGCGGCCCCCTAGTGGTCTGTGGGGGGGATTGCAGCATAATTTCGACGTTTCTCTTTTTGTTTGTTTGTTTTTGCAATTTTACACTGCAGTCTCACACTGATTGTTGTTCCAGATGTCTTTGACTATATGGTCTCTATATATTTCAACCTTATTATATGAGAAACTTACCATTCTGCTGCAAAAGGAGGTTTAATGTTTTTCAAGGCTTCACCAATCCTATGTTTACCATGTTATCTGTCGCTGTCTGTCTGTTTCTTGTGAACACCATGTTGGTTGTTGTCGATTGTGTCCGTTTATCATGTCATTATGTTCTCTGTTTGGCAATGTGATGGACGCTCCCACACCCACACAGTTTGTTTTGACGGGCTTTATATTATCTCTATTTCCCTATTATATTTTCCCTAAGTGATCATTTCACACGACATTCATAATGCACATACACAAAGTTAAAAACATGTAATAATGACACAGAGGTTTTGTTTCATGTAAGAGACATATTCTATTGACGGGATTTTAGTTTAACATTGTAATCTCTACACAGTATTTGCAACGTTATCACTGCTGGCGGGCGTCGTCTTGCCTGCCGAGAATGCACAACAGCTCCACAGTGGTTAAGTACTGGCAGAGCACATAATAGACAGACGGGGCAGGAGAGTAATGACAGACTCCGTAGGCTGGATATAAGTGCAAGCAGGGGAGGGGATCTTCATTACAATCCGAGCAAAAGCACAAAAAGCACCAGGCATAAACAAAAGCCAGAGGGAAAATAGGGTTCGGCAACGTGGACGTCACACGGTGAAAGAGGCCTCACCTTTGCGTGGGGCGTGGGTGGGCACGGGCGCCCCGTGGGTGGGTTTTATGCGTGCATGTCAGGGGTGCAGGGTCATTATGCGCACTCTGGCACTGGTTTGTGCATATTTCGGGGTTCGTGATTTGGTCTCGGCTCTCGGCTTCTCTGTGGCTCGGGGATGGTCTTCTATAGCTGTGGTGCATTGTACTAGGAGCGTTCTTGCGGTCGCGGGGTGTTTGTGTGGCTGCAGGGCTCATGGGTGGCTGCGAGGAAGCTTTCACTGCTTGGAGGCACTACGATATAATTCTGACCTCACACAGCAGAACTATCAATCCTGTGCACTCACTGGTGGACACATTACACTCACACAGGTGGACTCATCACACACACACACACACACACACACACACACACACACACACACACACACACACACACACACACACACACACACACACACACACACGCACACTACCAGCATCTTTTATCAAATACATGTTGTTGTCTGATGTTTTAATGTTTATCATGTTTTTTTTGTTTGTTTCTATGCCTATTTGTCTCACCCTTCTCCCTCTCTTGGAGAAGTAATGACAATTAACTGTTCATTGATCAAAACATGGTAAGATCGTTCTCCAAAGAGGGGGATTGGTGGCGGTCATGCATGACAGAAATGCCGTGCTCTTGTCACTCCACAGGTCACCCGAAGGACAGTAATTGTACAGTAAGTACAGTAAGTACTCTCTCTGTGTTGCCAATAGTACTATTTATTGTCTTTTATTTATCTGGTGACAATACTGTCCATGGCACAAAATGAATTTCAAAAGGAATCATTCAACCAATAAATCAATCAATCAATCAATCAATCAATCAATAACTCAATAAACATTTGCCCCATTGGAGATGGATTTAAGCAGAGGGGTAAGTTACTCAATAGTAAAACGTTGAGCAAGGTTGTCCTATGAACGGTTATAAATTATGGGGACCAACATTTTAATAAGACCTTGGTAGAAAAATTGTCAAACAATCCTCGGAGAAAAAAATATTTTGAATAAAATACAGCCGGAATTTATGAGGTGGCCCTACCCTCGTAATCTTTACAAGAAACGTATACAGTATTATGTATGTATGCATGTCTGTGTATGTATAAGGAATGGGAAACCATGCTCTGTGTGTGTGAATATGGTGGAGAGATTGTGTGTGTTTGTCTCGGTGTATTTGTATGTGAGTAGGGGAGTGCGTGTGTGTGTGTGTGTGTGTGTGTGTGTGTGTGTGTGTGTGTGTGTGTGTGTGTGTGTGTGTGTGTGTGTGAGAGAGACCATCCTGACAGCACATAACAAACCCATCCTGACTGCAGGACATGTGAGCGTGGAAACGCTGCCTAGGCCTGATTTTATGAACCTCTCCCCCTATCCCTCTCTCTCACTGTAGGCCATTTACAGTATATTGTGCCCAATGTGCTGACTGTCAGATGGCCTTCATCAATCCCACCCATCAGTCCATCCGCTCTTCTCCTCTCCGGTCCCATCCACAAAAAATGCTGGATAAAGTGACTAAACTCTCTGCTAAATGTAATGTAAACTCTCGACAGCGAGAGCCTCGCCGACGGCCTCAGCTCCCTTTACCAATTAACTGATAGCTAATTAAAATCATTTAAGCAAAATGAAATGATGCAATAAAAAGCTGATTGCCACAGGTGATTGAAGCTACCCTTTACAGGAGGGAATATTATGGTTTGCTGTGTGTGTGTGTGTGTGTGTGTGTGTGTGTCTGTGTGTGTGTGTGTGTGTGTGTGTGTGTGTGTGTGTGTGTGTGTGTGTGTGTGTGTGTGTGTGTGTGTGTGTGTGTGTGTGTGTGTGTGTGTGTGTGTGTGTGTGCGCGTGTGCGCAGCAGGTAGGCAGGATATGGCAGTGGTTTAACATTTTTAATCGATGACTGACACCCTAATGACTCAACAGTTCTCAGATCAACAGCAAGGAGGTGCCCTCAATAGAAAAGTACATTGAAAAAAAAATAAAAATAAAACCCCCCCAAAAATTGTTTGTCATTTTGTTTTCGGAGTCTCCTCCGTGTTGCTTCCCCCTGTGGGAGCGGTGCGAAAGTTCAGGGGAAAGAGAACTTCACAAATCTTGTTTGTTGAGTTAGCGGGATGCTGTGCGACGGTACGGAGGCGGCCGCACGGGCATAGTTAGGAAAAAGCAGCGGCAGCGCTCACCGGGGTTCTCATACGCGCTATCGCAAGACTGTCTGCACTATCGGCGTGTAAACAAAATCCTGTTTGGGACTGTAGTTGTAAACCGATGAATTTAACAACAAAAATGAGGAGGTGCAGAGTTGGTGCCCTACAGGGCAAATTGAGACGATGAGGGGGTTGTGTCCGTCTTTGTCCTCATTCACTTCCTTCTCCTGGTGTAGAAAATGTGTGACCCCGCCGCGCATCACATTAAAAACTGTACGACTCACGCGCTTTTTACAAACCACAAATTCGCACTTGTGCTTTTACTCATGCTAATTTGCGATGATCCTCACAAATAATACTCTGTTTTCCCCCTTTGTAACTCATGTTCAAAATTCACTCGCGCGCAAGAACTGAAAATGTGATTTGCAAGGGGAGGGGACGACAATAACACATTATATTTGTCCTGAAAATATTTACCGCCTCTGTAGCCAGGACTGCGTCCGTCCACTGTCCAATCTGCTTCTGGTCTCCACACAACAATCAGTGGTAGAACTACTGAGACATTTGACTTACAATTAGAAAAACCCGGACACAAAAAGACTGTAAAGTTCAACACAAGTACTTAAATGTACGGTATGAAAAGTAAAAGGACTGACCATATCCAGTGCCCCGATATAACAGAGCCAATATGGGACTATGTAATGTAATCTGATTGGTTCAGAAGATTTCAATTTTTTCTTTTTAGTAAAATAACACGACTGTGTTATAAAAATTGTAAAAAGTATAGATATTTTCATTGAAATTGGCGGATCAAAAGATTTGAAAACTGAATACTGTATACTTTAGTAAATACAGTTTTAAGAAAAAAAAAAACTTCGGTACAGTCACAAAGTACTTGTACTGTGTTATTTTCTGACATTCACTGACAACTACACATCATTTCAATTTAATGGGGAAAGTTTGGCAAACAAATGAACGGAGTCTGCATGGACTGCGCTCGAAACACTGGTGTCCCTCAGGGCTCCATCCTGGGGCCTCTGCTTCTCTCCTCGTACTGGCTGGATCTCCTCCCATGGCTATCACTGCTATGCGGATGACTATCAACTCTATTCCCCTTTGCCTCCTTAGGAACACAAACTCCATCAGATTTCTACACGACTGCTCCATCAGACTTCGTTATCAGACCCCTACCCACCTGTTCCGTTAGACCTCTACCGCCTGTTCCATCAGACCTCTACATCAGAATTCTACCCGCCTGTTCAATCAGACCTCTACATCACACCTCTACATCAGACCTCTTACCACCTGTTCCACCAGACCTCTACATCATACCTATACCCGCCTGTTCCATCAGACGTCTACAAATGACCTCTACGTCAGACCTCTACATCAGACCTCTACCCACCTGTTCCATCAGACCTCTACATATGACATCTACCCGCCTGTTCCATCAGACATCTCCATACAGTATGACCTCTACCCGCCTGTTCCATCAGACATCTCCATACAGTATGACCTCTACCCGCCTGTTCCATCAGACATCTCCATACAGTATGACCTCTACCCGCCTGTTCCATCAGACATCTCCATACAGTATGACCTCTACCCGCCTGTTCCATCAGACATCTCCATACAGTATGACCTCTACCCGCCTGTTCCATCAGACCTGTACGTATGACCTCTGCCCACCTGTTCCATCAGACCTCTACATATGTCCTCTACCCGCCTGTTCCGGTCTGTTCCATCAGACCTGTACATATGACCTCTGCCCACCTGTTCCACCAGATCTCTAGATATGACCTCTAACCACCTGTTCCATCAGACCTCTACATATGACCTCTACCCGTCTGTTCCTTCAGACCTTTACATATGACCTCTACCGCCTGATCCATCAGACCTCTACATATGACCTCTACCGCCTGATCCATCAGACTTCTACATATGATCTCTACCCGCCTGTTCCATTAGACCTCGACATATGACCTTTACACCTTGGTTCAATAGACCTCTACCAGCCTGTTCCATCAGACCCCTACGTATGACCTCTACCGCCTGTTCCATCAGACCTCTACATATGACCTCTACCGCCTGTACCATCAGAGCTCTACACACTCCATGTTCTGTGACACCCCTACATTGTATCCAAGATGCAGCAGCCCATCACTCCCCTCCTTCCTGCCCTTCACCGGCTTCCCATCTATGCTAGGATCAAATTTAAGATGCTGGTTCTCTCCTACAAGGCCACCTATCGAAGCCATCCCCCATATCTCCAATCACCGGTCAGGTTCCAGACTCTGACTCTTTCGCTCCACTCCTCTACCCTTGCAGGGCTAGGCCTCAATCCTCCATTGCAACGTGGACTCAGGAGTTGCTTATCCCACTGAGTTACATTCATTCTTACAGTAACTATAAAATTCTGTCACCCTACTATAATGCTACTTATTCCTATAGACGGTGTAGCTGGCAATGACAGTGATATACAGTTGGTTTGATACCACCGACAAAATGAACTTATTGTAAGTCTCTTGGGACAAAGGCATGTGCTAAGTGACAATGTAATGTAATATAATATGGGACAAAATATCACATCAGCACATATGTGGTTCAATTTCCTGTATATGGCCCCTGAGGTAAACGCATAACTTCAACACTTCCAGCGTTAAAGGGATTCATTCATTTCCTGGGCGTGGATGGATGGACAGGAGGAGAGAGAGAAAGAGAGAGCGAGAGAGAGAGAGAGCGAGAGAGAGAGCGAGCACTCTAGCACCCAGCGCCGTAGAATGAGATCAAATCTGAGCGGTATAAGGGAGCAAAATACACGATGGCCTATAGAAAATATCCTCGCCGGCCTGATAGATCCCCAGGGGATTTATGAACAGCCGTGCCTCAATAACGGCGGGTGATCTAATTTGACGAACGGCTACCTATTCTGCAACTCCCACGCTAGGTGGGCCCGGAGTGTGGCGTGCTGCCACTTTGTATTTAGGAATGGAACATTTTTTTTCTTCCATATATAAATCCGTCTCCATCTCCTCACCGTTGTTTCAAACACAGGCCTCACAAACTCGGGAATATAGATTTTTCTATTTCAGTTCATTCGATCAAATGCAGAGCACACGGACCCTGACACACAGAATGACTGTAGTAAAATTCCTTTTGTAAAAGTATAGATGTACTTTATCTTAAATTTACTTAAAGTATTAGAGTAAAAGTAGTTGTTATATCGAGTGCTTATAAGGTGTCAGTGTGTGGGAACAAAAACTGGTTATTTTTAACATCCATTCAAGGTGTTTTGTGCTTCGGTTAAAACTCCTGTAATTCTTTTATAAATCTTAACCTCAGTTTTCGCGAAGTGGATTCTTTCAAATTGATCCAGCATTGGGAGAATAGTTTTAGACTTCCGCACAATGGGGCAATTGCGTCATCAAAGAGCACGGTCATGATTGCAAGGACTGCCCCATTCTCTCAATACTGGATGGATTTTAAGGAGCACCTATTATGAAAAACTCACCTTTTCAGTGATTATGCACATACATGTGGGTCTCTGATGGGCCTACGAACACAAAAACTGGGAAACGAGACGACCCAGTCCATATTTGTGAGCTGGCTTTCTCAGAAAACATGTGATTCACGATTCATGATTTAGATTTGTGTCTCAGTCCTATGTCACACTGAGACTCAATAGAATTAGAAACTTGTTCACAAACAGATTTTTGTGGACTCGTAAAGTGAAATTAGTGAAAGATTGTGTAGTTCATACAACGGAACACAGCTACTCACGCTCAAGCCAATGCCTCACAGAACTGGGGCCTCAGGGAGGAGGTCATGCTCAAATTCCATTGGCTCACAGAGCTAGGGGCCCGGCAGCTCATCTACATTTAAAGCGACACACACAAAAACAGGAATAGGAGGGTTCTAGAGGCATGTTAGAATGGTTAGAATGCATAATCTGAGCTGTGTTTTCAGCAAAACAATTCAAAGACATGTTTTGGGTAACTCAGAGACCATTATGAACCTGGTGAAAAGGAGAATAAAAGAAAACCAACCATCGGAAGTCAATAGATCAATTGACTCATTGACTTCCGATGGTCGTAAAATAAAAACCAGAGTTTTTTCCTTTAGGGTTTGAAAAAACGTTGGGATTTTGGTCCAAACCCCGCGCGCGTGACCTTCCTGAGTACTGTGTGTACTCCTTGTATTTTGATCAGATTTATAAGCCCTGCTGATAGACAGCACTTACAGTACATTAATACACCCTGATGCCATAACACCTTATCATACCTCTCATCGAAGCCACGGCATCAAAGCCGTGAGGTGCGAATGAATGGGAAACCCTGGCTCCGTTTCCCTCTTTTTTTTTTTTCCCCCCATATAGGCATGAACACAAAATTGTTCAACGACCTAATCGAGAGCCGAATTGGGATTCCAGTCGGCCCGAGGCGCCTTTGATGATTTCCAGCTTCCTCTGCCCGATCACAGTATGGACCCACTTTCTGGCTGATAAATGTGTCTCTTCTCTCCCTGAACTGATTTGGGGCTCGTTCATCAGCCTGATAAGGTGTTAGA
Source organism: Zeus faber (assembly GCF_960531495.2). Taxonomy (NCBI): domain Eukaryota; kingdom Metazoa; phylum Chordata; class Actinopteri; order Zeiformes; family Zeidae; genus Zeus; species Zeus faber. Next base: position 8,865,741 of record NC_137208.1, read on the forward strand.
TGGACTGACTGCTCATCACCAGGCCCCCGGAGACGGCTCTGGTGCTAAAGCCAGCGCTCCATCGTCTACCAATGCCAAAAAAAAACCTTTGACGATCCGGTAGAATAGAAATTATGATGATTGCCCTCATTTGAGGAGGTGAGTCCGTCGTAAATCTAGTTGAGAGTGGAAGGTTAATAAACTCGTTACCCCCTTCCCCACGGGGTTTGATTCTTAGTGGGGGAGTTAAAAAATAAAAATACTAAACAGAAATGCCCCCTTTCCCGCATTCCTCATAACTTCACACCTTATCAATGGCACCTAAGCTGTTCATTTGCTCAGCACTTACGGTCCTTTAATTTTTAATTTGGAATTCAATCAGCCTCCTTTCCTCATCTCCACAAAAGAAAATTGCCAACGCTAATGAATGGCAGAGGAGAATTATTCTGTCAGAGTGGAAGCCAAAATAAACATTGGTTAATTTCTCAGATAAATTAGGAGGTATGTGCCTCCGCAGCTTAATTCCTCCCCGGGAGGGGGGCCAAACGGTACGTGGCCTCCGAACGGGGTCGGGGGTGAAATTAAAGAACCGGATTAATGGTGACTTTCTGTGCGTGTCAGTATGTTGAATAACCCCAAAAGACACAAGTTCCTTTATTGCGACATCGGAAGTGCCCGTTAACAATTTTGGTCACACACACACACACACACACACACACACACACACACACACACACACACACACACACACACACACACACACACACACACACACACACACACACACACACACACACACACACACACACACACACAATATGGCAAAGGTAGTGTATGTAATCATGAGAGTAAATCACAGGGTATTTATATATAAATAGTATTTTAAAATATACCAAATGACTTAGAAATGCTTAAAAGAAACATTTAGGATTATGAGGGCGCTAAACGTCCTCACAGTCTGAAAACGTCAATTATCCAAAATGAATATACTGTTGTGTTATCGTTATCAATATGTGATTGAAAAGTAAATGAGGCTGAAAATGACATGGAAAAATTTGCAATTATAGCACAAAAACAAACAAAAACAGAGTCTTGCACTTTTCATGCACAAATTGGAAGTGAGAAATATTAATAATGAAAAAGATTCATAAGCACACGCTCAGTAGGCATTCAGTTATGGGGAAAAAAAAAACGGTCATTTCAGCCACTGGTTTGATAAAAAAAAAAAAACCAATAATAAGTTTGTAGTCACCACGGTAATTCTTATCAGTAAATTAGGTTTTAATATACAGTAGATGTTAGATACAGGGGACGACAGGAGATTATGGGAAAGTTTCTTAAAAGTGCTGCGTGGAGACTGTTAATTGTACAAATAACATAGACGTTCAAATGAAACACCAGCTGCACACGTTCAAACACCACCGACTCCTTTTTCCTCATCATTTTAGTTTGTTTTACGCCAACGAAGCCCTTGACTTTCTTGCTGTCTTCTAGTCAGTGATGTTGTCTTTTTAAAAAGCCTAACCCTCCGAAAAAACTGTGGTTTAATCAGTCCCCCGGGTGCCTCCTTCTGTGCCAATGTCATTTCCAACTTTTAAAATATTCATCAGCGGTATCGGGTAATTAAAACACAGAGGGGCTCCAAATTGTACAATCTAATCCATTTTGGCCAAGCCTTTCTCCTGCCTCGAACCGCCTGGATGAGTGGAATTCATGTTAAACTTAATCCTTTAAATCATACAAACACACATCTTTTTAAGGGGAATCTCGACAGTATTTAATCACGATAAACATTTTAAATTATAAACATAAATTTGCGTAAATTAAAATAATTATAAATACAATAAATTAATCAAATTAAATCATTATATATGCATTATTGATCCCTGGGGAAGAATTCAGGAAATATATGAATATAAATAATAAAAAATGATTAAAGTAATATTGTAAATACTATAAACATTACAATTATCACAAAGAATATAACTAGAAATAATAGATAATAATCAAATAATATAATTATAAATACTATCAATAAATAATTATAAAAAATACAAATATTTGATCAATTCACCATGTAATAATTTACCAGGTAAACATTTTTTCTGATCATATTTTATAACAACCACAATTTGCTCAAATTGTATTATCATATCAAATACTATGATTTCAGATTTTGTCAATAAAAACGGAAGTAGCCAAATAACCATAGCAACGAGAGCTGCCGAGTCTCACGCTTTGACTGTGAGACAGACGCATATCAGCCACTTCATACGCTCACAAGCCACGACTTGTTTTTCTCACGCTGAGAATCAAAAAATAAATAAAAGCGTTTGGTTTTTTTGTTTTTTTTCCCCTCTTTTCTACACGCATTTATTTCCTCGCTTGCGCTCGCTTGGCGCCCGTCGCTGTCCGCTGTGGTGAACGGGAGGTCCTTTGTGAACGCCCACGCGCAACCTCCCAGTCGGAGGGCGGTCAGGGCCGCCGCAGGGCCGGCCGCCGGCACAAGCACTCTGCGAGGTTGTTCAGGGCCACAACCGCTGGGAGGAAGGGCGATCGGCGAAAGCCATCAGCTGCGCGTCTCCGTTCGCCCTGAGTGTTTTTATTTTAAGTTTGTCGAATTCGAACGAAACGAAAGAAAAACAAAAAAAGCCCCGTGCTTCCCTTGCCGCGTTGCGCACGGCGACGTAACCCCCCGTAAACTCACTCCGAACTTTTGGTGAAACTTGACAACTCTGATAGCAACAGAGTAGAACACGCGCTTTTTTAAAATAACGTGTCGGGGCTCCGGTCCCGATCCTCCACCCGCTCCCCCCTGTGCTGCCGCTGTTGCTGTCTGCAGTTTATAATCTGACGGTGGAACCTTTAGCGAGCCAACCCTTACCGCACAAGACACATGAAAAGAAGCAATTATAGATAGGAACAATACATGAAGGAGAGTCCGGCGCACATGCCGCGCCGTCCTTCTTTCCCAATAATGGAGCAGATAATCCTATCAAAACCCAAATGCACTAACATTTGTGGGGTCGAGCCCCGGGAAGGGGCGACCGACGGGAAGGAGAGATGCCGAGGCCAGAGCTGCCGATGAACTTTCATTATCTTAAAACACATACTGCCTCCAGCTGCCGCCGCTGATTTAAAAACGAGACCTTTGGAGTTTGAGTTTGGATTAAGTATTTTATTTTTTTTTTAAACAGAACTTCCGCCGCGCTTGCCGTTGGATTACTTTGAATTGCAAAGCAAGGTAAGCCTGTAAACAAGGTCTACCAGAATTAAATAATGGGCTCCAACTCCAAACACGTTTGTTGTATAAAGGAACTCGCTTTGCTGAAAAAATGGGCTCAGTGGAGAGATAGATGGAGAGATGGATGCATGGCTGGATGGATAGAAAATTCACAAAAAGAAAATCACTAAAATAAAGAAGAATTTGGAACGTTGAATAAACGTAAGAAAAAAAATTACCAAAAAAAATACAAAAATTAACAATATACAATAAATCTAATAATGAACAAATTAGGATACAATGCACGACCAACTTTATTTTACAAATTAAAATGTCAAAAGCCACCGTGTGCCACGTGCCCTGTGTCCAAATGGCTTCTGTACTACCTACTGCATGTCCCAATATTGTCCAGCAGTATGTGCTGGGATGTGCTTGCCAGTATAGTGTGCACTGTTTGCATCCTATGATATTTCACCAGATGATTCAAGATTCAAAATTCAAGAGGTTTATTGGTCACATACATATACACACTCCCATACATATACGCAGTACATATATGTAGTATGTCATCCTGGCTGTTTCCGCAGACTCTTCGTTGCATACTATGATTTTAGACCCACTCCACACGTTCGCATACTAACTCTAGGTACTAACTAATACACTATCATGCCACTTTGGACGCAGCCATGGGCTGGGTATGTATTTTCCTCCTAATTTACGAGGCTGCCGGATGTGCTGCCATGGCTGACGATAAGAGAGGCCACCTCTAACAAATGAGCGGGAGCGAAGAAGATAGGAAGGCGGGGGGGGGAAAAATCCACTAACTTTGATTTACAACTGGAATGGAGGGCCAAATGAACGTGGGGCTGCGGAGCTGAGACCTCCCATCTGCTCGGCACGGCAGCCATCTGCGCCCAAATCTGCTTTAACATTTACATTAGGGAGGGAAAAAGAGGCGTTCTGCACAAACAGGCCTCCCATTATTTGCATCACCACTTCATTACTCTACAGTCTACACTCTGTTATAGAATGTGCACACTATAATATACATACACACGCATGCATTAACACAGTACTGTGGAATTATTTTCGATTTTGCTAAATTGTACCATATTTACAATATATATATATCCCCTCCACCACATATATAGTATTATAATATATACAATTATAGCAGAATTATATATATATATATATATATATATATATATATATATATACATACTGTATATATACAGTATATATAGTATTCATTAGTATTTATATGGTACATTTTCGCATTGTATGTTGTATTATAATATATTATATTACAACATATGCATTAAGATAGTACTGGGACATTATTTTCTTAATACGAACATAACACATAATAGATTCCATATCTCTAACATTACTGTAACCGTGTGTTTTGTCGCACAGGATTTACAAGAAACACTATTGAATTATTTTTTTTTCTCTTTTGGGGGGAAATGATGATTTCATGAGATCTAAATGTCAGGACTGGGCTTCTTTAAAAATCCAATCACATTGTCGTTAGTCCCTCATCCCCCCACTCTGGACCTTGGGCCCATGACAAATGTCTCTGATTTGAACGACTGCCAGACATCACTACCATATTCTGTCCAGGGCTCCATAACTCACAACAGCAGGGGAAAAAAAAAAAAAAAGGACACCGAGATTGAGAGAAATGAACTGTCAGACGGACGGACGGAAGGACGGACGGATAGACTGGAGGGAAAAAAGGATGGATGACTCCTCACAGCAGATGTCTAACTAGATGTAAAAGCTGTATCCAGATTTATAGGCGCATGTATCTGCCAACAGTCAGATAGATAGATAGACAGACAGAGAGACAGATACTGTACATTCATACTTAAATTCACACATACACCAAAAACTGGAGACGGGGCGGATGAGGGAGAACAAAGCGAGTCGGGAAAGGCGTTAGAATCCGGAAGCACCCAGCGCCCTTTTTCAGGCGAGGCCTGCCTGCACCGCCCGCCGTCTGCGACTCGCCGGATGATTCACGTCGCAAGATGCAATTACCAGTGTGGCATTTCCTTTTAATTGGGTTACCAATGACTCCTTGTAGGGATTTCTGAGGTAAAGGTCATTTTCTGGCATAAGTCAAAGTCCCTCTTCTCCACCTCCCATGTATCACCGGCAGACAAAATTGATCACCAATGAGTCTGGATGGGGGAAGGGGGATAATAAAACCAATATTGTCATAATATTTACGACCCCGTTTGTACAATAAGTGCAATCACAAGGTCAGTAAAGCACATGTCCCACATGTCGCCACAGCAGTGATTCTCCACCACTGTGCCTCTCCAAATGTTTCAAACCCCGCTTAAAATCCATGAATAATGGTGTGGCGGATGGGATGGCTCGAGCAGCCACACCTGACCCTTGTTGGTTGGCCTATTGAGCGGCAGGTTTAAGAACCCCATCCACATACTCACTCAAGATAGGAGCCCGTGTCATGTCATGTTCAATCTGATCTCCTGGGTTAATTCCACCTAGCCTTCTCTCTACAATAAACTGGTGTAAACAAGTTTATTGTCGTCTGTGTCTCTGTGCCGGAGGTCCCTGAAAACGTCACTTGGGCGGCGTGTGGTGGCGAAACTGTCGCACTGGCGCCCAATGTTGGGTTCTCCGACACGGGGAAGGGAAACAGAAGGGCCGCCCAAAGACGCCCTGGAGCCACAGGTGGTTCAACGGGGCGGCCCCGGCACCAACCCTCTCCCGACTGAGCAGCGGCAGCACCCAGGGGGTCCGGTGGAGGACCGGGGGAGAAGCGACGCAGCAACCGCTTCTCCGCCCAGCAGCCATCGCCGGGATCATCCAGCAGCCCAGCAGCCTGGCCACCCCTCCAAGCAGCCCCCGCAGCAGGCAAGTCCGGCCACGCCGTCACCAGCCAGCACAGCAGCCTGAGGCCCCACGCTCCGGAAGGGAGGAGGAGGCAGTCTGTCGTTGCCCTGGTGAAAGGAAGCCGGTCGACCGTGCTGCTCCGGGGAACCCAGGTCCTCTGGGAGGTGACCTGTTAATTTTCTTTTGGACATTTGTTTGTATAAGGCATGGGAACCCTGTTGAGTCCGGTGTTTTTATGATTTAAGGTATAGTAACCCTGGGTCAGAGTCTGTAGTTTTAGGCATAGTAACCCTGGGTCAGAGTCTGTTTTATGCATTTATTTTCATTTTTATTCCCTGCCTGGGGGCGGGGAGGGAGAGAGTCTTCGGCCTCAGTTTGGTGTTGGGCGTATGTTGTGGATGGAATGGCTTGAGCAGCCTCACCTAACACTCGTTGGTTGGGCTAACCAGCGGCAGGTTTAAAAACCCCGCCCGTCCACACACTCAGCATGGGAGCCCTGTGTCATGACATGTTCAATCTGCTCCTGGCTAATTCCACCTAGCCTCATCTCGACAATAAACTGGTGTTAACCCCTCGTCGTCTGTCTCTCTGTGCCGGCGGGCCGTGAAAACGCCACTTGGGTGGCGTGCGGTGGCGAGACTGCCACAAATGGAAACTAGCTCTTGTATTGCAAGATCAAAATTGCAAGGCGGCACTAATTCATCGGTTCCAGCTAGGATCGCAGTTCTGTGTTCATCAGAACAAGCTCCAGCTTAACTATTAATAGCGGTGAAAGATTGGACTCTTTTTTTTTGGAGATTCAGCTCTTGAGTCATTTAAAGGTTTGTTTTCTTCGAGCAAATCGTTTGCGGGGAACTATTTGTAGACCATAATAATAAGCATAGTTCTACGGGTTTGGGACGTTTTGCGACGTTTTTGTAATTAAGAGGATAGTGGTGTGCCGTGGAAAATCGTAAAGGGTGTTCTGTGCGAGAATAAAAGCTGGGAAACCGCGCTCTGTGGGAACGTCACCTGACTAAAGAACAATGTTGTTGTTATTAACGGGGACCCCTGCTCGCCCAAGTTGTACACATTCACGGCCGGAAATGAGATGGTGCTTAAAGGCATTTAATTACTCCGTTGACTGTATGTCTGACAATATCAATAATGCTCATGACGGTTTTCACATTTGACTTGGCCGTGTGGAGGCCTCGGTTCCACTGGATCCGAGCTACTTGGATGTGATTTGTGTAAACGGTGGAGCGCGGCCTCTCCAGGCCAAGCAGAAAAATGGAATGAAGGCAGTGGACTGGAAAAGTCTCAGTAATCCTCAGCGCCTCCTGTTTAAATGGATATTTCATAACTGTTTTATATATATAAATATATATCTCCATCCTTAATATCTACTTTACCCATGATAATACAAAAATAATATTATAAATTGTTAAGTTACTCCAGCCAATCACTGGGTGTGAGCTACATTCTCCCATAACCCTCTGCAAATTATATTGGAAGGGCGCCAGTTCAACTTGTCAAATTAAAATTGGTCAAATTAATATGGCTTTAAAAGGCACTTCAACATAAACCATAGTTGTACCTAAATCACCCGTGACGCCAAGACAGTCTATCCTAGGACGATCTGAGCCATAATAATGTAAAAAAAAAAAAAAAAAGTCACGGTCGTTGTATTACTTGATACGGCCTATTTCTTGATACTCAAGTTAACAAGCTAACATGTTTGAACTGGAATATATGAATGTGGAACTTCTCCAAATGGATGCACGCGAGGAGAAAAAGTAGCTCTGCAGAACAGACTGAACTAGTGATGCAAGATGCTACAACGATCCGTTCGTATTGAACAACTCCTTTAAATGACTCAGGAGCCGGAGTCACTCCAGGCGAAGAGTCTTCGAACCCTGAACTGCCAATAATTACTGATGATTAAAAATGCGTGGGAAAAAACGGCGAAGACATTTAGCATTTTTCATTTGGAATTTACACTCAAATTCTGTCTAATTCTGTTTTGGAGGAGTGAAAATGATTCCCGTGAAGCGCCATTCGCAAATCCAACTCTCGTTCGGGAAGTCCTCCATCGCTCACCGCGCGTTACGCCAACTGAAGCCGTCGAACGAAGAGTCGGAAAATTGAACAAATCTTTTCGCTGAGTCGCTGGTCAAGCGTCGGATCTCGAGACTGAACCGAGGAACTGGCAGAGGAAACTAGTGGTGCTGTTGATATCCTTTATGCCAAGTGGCAGAGGGCAGTTTCTAAACAAATGTCGTGAATTTCCCGTGGCGGTTCAAAGTTAAAAATTTGCCATCCCTACCACCATCGGAGTCTGCTTGAGGTGGCGTCACCGAGTACGAGCCTCTTCAGATATTATTGTCTTTTACTGTACAGTGATGACATTTACCATATATGGAGATATGCTGTTGGGATTCCTTTAGAACTGGGGCATCCCGGTTAGCTCGCTCTGTTTCCTCATTTTTGGTCGCAGCATTTTTTATTATTCATACCCCGAATGCGGACAGTGAATTGTTTTGTTGTTTTGTTGTGTACCCAACCCGTTGATGCTGACCTTTAATGCTGATGTTTTGCTGTGGGCAACCACACGCATTGAGACATAAAATGCCACCACCTTGAAACATTTCCAAGTTTTTCTAGACTAGAGCGTAGGTTTCCCTTTGGAATTCTATTACGGGATTGGCAGCAGCGGTTACGGTGCGCGGTTTACGTAGGATTAACATGAAAATGAAATGGAATGATCTCCGACATGGCTTGGAAGCGGAAAGTAGGAAACAGGATAGGCTTTAAAAAACACTTAGAACTTAGGCCTATTTTTCCAGCGCTGCTTCCACCACCTCCGGGTGACAAAGGACGCCGCTAAAACCTGAGTGACGCAGCCAGTGTTCCGGCAATTTAGCTATTTGCTCACTTTTTGCAATTAACTAATCAGGTCAGATACTAGGTCAGCCGGCCTCGAGGTGTTGCCTAGCAACCATGGCGCCGCGGTCGGCCTGCGGTACCGGTTGTGACCGTGTGTGTGCGCGTGTGTGTGTGTGTGCGTGCGTGTGCGAGGGAGAGTTAGTGCCGCAGTAAAACCGTCTCTCACCCAGAGGTGATTTGTGACTCCTCGCCTGCCTCTCTTTGCTCTGCCAATGTAGTGGAAGACACGCACCATCTTTTGTTTGACCAAGCACTCCTTTATTATAAGTGAAGAGATTGGCAGCCGCTGCGTGCAGGATCCAGCCCATAATGTAACGGTGCCTTACATAAAGGACACTGCAGCTCCCTCTCTCTCACTGTGAAATGAAGAGACACACCCTGAGACAGTTAAGGACGCTAATGTCCGACCCGCTCGTCCTGGATCGCAGGAGGATTTTCCTTTCCTCTTGTACACGTTTTAGGCTAATGTCTAATGTTTGTCAAAGTTTTTTTGTATGTTACAGAGTTTTGCTTTTCTTTACTGTAGCTTCATCTTTCTGGTTCACTGTTTACCATCAGACATTGTATGTGACCGAGTTTTTCCAGTTCATTAGGTTAAGTGCATTTTATTGTGTATGGTTAACTGTTAGTTTTTATTGTCTGTGTAAAATAAAATTATTTCTACACAAGAGAAGCAGAGTTCAAATGGCACTTGTTTTGTGCAACCATAATGAGCACTGATTAACTTTAGATTAATGGACAATCCAGGCACACTTTTATTGCACATCAACAATATGGCCAAATGGACTGCTGGGGGAGGACTGCTGGCAGCGGCTTTTAGGGCGTCTTGTTGAGGGCGAGATGGTCACTAATAGAATAGCAGTGATGAAACATACCCCAAAATCCATGTTGAGGGTACTATATAACTTGTGCAAATGCGTGTGCAATTTATTGTAATTATGCTTGAATAACATTGTAGACATTGTAGTAATTTAGCAATAACATAGTAATAACTTATAACCTCTCGTTCATTGTTGTTATCCATGCCTTTATTGTATTCATATGTATTCATCCTGTATAGTGTATCCATCTATTTTCATATTTTATAACCACAGTCAATAGTAGAAGACTGAAATTTTTTACTAAAAATTCTTGCCTCTTAACTTTTAATTGAACTTATGACGGGGAGCATCCGGCTGTCCGATGCGTTACTGGAATCAATGTGAAGCCGGTCTTAAGCTTTTAATGGCAATTGTCGGCTCGGCAATGCACCGGTCTTTACTGCGACAATTTCCTCTTTCACGAAAATGTACTATGCGAAATAAACGAATTCAGACTCTGATCCCGATTACTCTTATAGACGTGTAATACCAGAGAGTGAAGGTTCGCGCTTTGCACGCGAACTATTCTGATCATTAAACGAGCTCTGCGCCGCTTCCCGTGCGCTTTAATGTTAAATAGATGTACAGAGAGAAAAAATTATTATTAGAAGGTGACGTAAACAACACAACACACCACACACACACACACACACACACACACACACACACACACACACACACACACACACACACACACACACACACACACACACACACACTGTCGACTTCATTAGCCGCTGACAACTTCATTAGCCAATGTAAAGTGTTCATTAGCTTAAGAAGTTAAAAGCGATCTTGACTGGGAACAAAGCCCCACTTTGATCAAATTCAGTAAATCCCCGATGGATGCTGGCTCTGTCTCTTTATAATATCTAGACAACAATCCCTGCTCACCAGGCGCAGCTTTCTGTGTGTGTGTGTGTGTGTGTGTGTGTGTGTGTGTGTGTGTGTGTGTGTGTGTGTGTGTGTGTGTGTGTGTGTGTGTGTGCGTGCGTGCGTGTGTGTGTTCCCATGCACGTTCCTGTCTAAGTGAGAAGGCGTCTTGGCAAGGTAACATGAGTTTCTTTTCTGGTTGTGTAGGAGTGTTGTTGTCAGTACGTGTGTTGGAGGGTGTGTGACAACTGCATATTTACGGTATCCATTGTGAATGTTGTGTGCGTGTGCGTGCGTGCGTGCGTGCGTGTGTGTGTGTGTGTGTGAAATGACAAATTTAAAGTTACTTTGATTCCCCCTTTCGGCTGACTCCCACTAGCAGCCGTCTCCGCCGTCTTTATAGATTACAGGGGCTGTTGATTTTGGAATGTTTCTTTTGCCGGCTTCAAAGATCCACTGATCTGGCTTTGCAACGAGCGTCGGAGCCTTGCAAAACTTTCATTATTGCCCCCCCCCCCCCCACCCCTTTGGTTGTCCTCCTGCTGCTCATGGGGGGGGGGGGTGAGCAGGGATGTTGTTCCGAGCAGGCAAAGTGCCGTTTACCCCCCGCGGTGGCGCCGCGCGGCGAGACGCGACTTGACATCTCTCTTACGAGGCTGGACCGTCTCTCGCCGCCCCCCCCTAAATTGACCGGCGCCGACCAGTCGCTGCGGAGGTTCACTCCAGCCCCTCCGTCAGAGCTCCACAGCGAGCGTGGACGCCAGGAAATGAGGGCCTGAGCGTTGACGAGACACAGGTAGGACACGAAACATGAACCTATTAGAAATCCTGTTACCATCACTGTCAAGCTGACACTGTAGGCAGTGTAGGAGTATATATATATATATATATATATATATGTATATATATATATATGTATATATATTATATATTTTTTGTCCCACAACAGGGAAATTCGCAATATATATACAGTGTATATACATACTCCTATGCATACTGGATCACTTGGCCACTTTACTGTATGTATATATTGAAATACTGTGATTTTTACACAGAGTACAAACACAGTACCCTGTGTTGTATGCCAAGCATGCTGACAGCCTAAAACTAATAATAATTAAAAAAAATACTGTGATTTTTTGCGATCATCACATACGTGCATTTGTTGTTTGTGTGTTGATAGTATATTACTTATTATATAATATGCATATGTAATATGTTTATTATATTTGTCTTCTTGACAAATGTATTTCCCCCCGCCCTCCCTGGGGGGAGTAATAAAGGGTCTGTCTGTCTATCCTTTGTCTAACACTCACCAGAAATGCACAACGTAAGCCAAAGCACTTCTTGTTATTATAATTATTTGGGACATTCCAAAAAATCAACAGCCCCTGTAATCTATAAAGATGGCAGAGACAGCTCCTGGTGGGAGTCAGCGGAACACACACACACACACACACACACACACATACACACACACACACACACACACACATACACATACGCACGCGCACGCACACAAACACACACACACACACGCGCACGCACACAAACACACACACACACACACACACATACACATACACATACGCATACGCATGCGCACACGCACGCACGCACGCAAACACACACGCACACGCACGCACCCACGCACGCAAGCACACAAACACGCACAAGCACACACACACACACAAGCACACACACACACACGCATGCACGCGCACACGCACACGCACGCACACACACACACACACGCACACAGACACAGTGTATGTTCCCCCCTCCATTCACATGAGGATCAACAATCAATTTTTAATAGTAATGTTCTCCCACTTCACGCTCCAACTGTAACTTCCCTTTTCTGTTTTCATATGAAGGACTCTGTGGCGGCGGCATTTGTCCAGTGCAGTGATGCATAATGCATGCAGCACTGCATGGACGACATTATCAACATTATTATTGATGCCGCCCGTGTATGCTGAATGGAATTCTGTCTCAGTTTTCGGGCAAACCTTATAGACCTAAAGGTAATAGTGGTAAATGTGACTCATTTGTGGATTTATTGGAATAGAATCAGAATGAGTTTATTCTGAGAATTAGTGCGTTTCTCTACAGACATTTAACATTAAAAAAGTGTAACAGTCCAACTTCTTAAAATAAATAAATAAATAGATAATAATAATAATAATAATAATAATAATAATAATAATAAAAAAAATAGAAAAACAATGTTGGTACGGAAATAGAACTCATTCTCTAAAGCACTTACGACGTGTAAAATAGGAAACATGCATATATTGACGTCTATATAATTACGATACTATACATTGAATTACAATAATGAAAAATAATAAGATTGGAAATTATTCAAGTTGTGGTGATTGAATTAAGCCTAACATTTCGGGCCTTGTCTTGTTGCGTCATCATTATTCCACATACTGTATAACTAATCCTTTTGGACCTCTTTTTTCCCCCCTTTACAAAAGACAAAGGGATTTCTGAGGGAGATTAAGGGCTAAAGCCGCCATTATCATCTAAGAACAGTGTTTACTTTCCCATTGATTGTTGACTTAAAAAAAAGAGACGGGATCATTTTTTAGAGGAGAAGAATATCTGGGAGTCAAGAGTCAGAGCAATTACAGTATGAGATTAACCGGCGTGCCGGTCTGGATATTGGATTGGTAATTATCGCCGGCGCTCCGTCGCCGTGGCAACGGAGAGCTCCGCGTCGGCGTCGCGCCTCGACATCAAGGTGCCCGGCGGAACCCGGCGGACGATTCGGAGAGAGCGTTTTGGATTTCCCGAAACGAGCGTGTCCGCGAAAACCTTCTGGTCCTCTGGAGAACAATCAGGCCCCGAGACGATCATATTAACAGATATCATGTCAATTTGTGGAGTGGGAGATGGAGAGAGCGAGCGGGAGGGACAGAGGGAGGGAGAGAGAGAGAGAGAGAGAGAAAGCAGGGAAAACGTGTCGGATAACGTGATTCAAAAATAAGGTTTTTGTTTGTCCGTGCCTATCCCGTGTGTTTGTAGGCTTCAATTGCTCGGGTGTATTTCTATTGTTTGCTTTTTATTGTGAGGTTTATTGTACAAGAAAATTAAAAAAATCGATCTTTAAGTTCGTTTTTGGCTTTGTTGTACATTGATTTATTATTTATTTACAAATGTTATGATTATATTTTAAATGAGTTGATTTTAGGGTTGTTTTTATTATTGTTAATTTTCAGGTTTGATGAATATTGCATCTTTTTTCTCTTTTAATTCGTATTGCTTTTTCGCATTATTTTCTCTTTTTTTTTTTATTATGTGAGCTGCTGTGACATTGCAATTTCCCTCCGGGGAAGAATAAAGTATCCACCCATCCCTCCATCCATCCATCTTTCTGCTCATCCCTCCTTCAGATCAATTGCCTCCCCGTTCCTTGTTCTTTGTGCCTTAATGAAATGATCTTTCCAGAACGGTGTGGGACGTTTGTTTGAACTTGTAGGACAGGCATGCGGTGTAATTAATCATTTGAAAATTTAAGTAAAAAGGCGGGGGGCTCTGACCTTGTCCTCGGAGACTCCACCTCCGTCCGCGCCGCACGACTATTTTTACATTATTTTCAATTATCATGTGAAACGGGCGGGAACCCTGGAGGAAGTAGCCTGGTTTTATTGCCAAGTCCCTGTCACCGCGGCACATTACTGCCTTCTTAATATAGCAGAGCTCCGGAAAAAAAAAAAACCCCGCCCGCACCGGCCTCCACCTCCACTCACTCCCCCCATTAGAACAGTGCACGTGTAAAAATGGACACTTCCCTCTGCACTCACTCTTATTAGAAATTGATGGGGAGATTATCAATAACAGGGTAAATAAACAGTGTGCTAACAAAGTGCTGATGATCACTGAAGTCTTCAAGACGTCAAATGTTGCAGATGGTCGTCTGGTTAAATCTCTTTTTTCTATCTATTAAATCCCTATTTGCTTGACTGCTGTTACTACTGTACACAACCATTATTAGTAATGACACAATACTGTAACCTGTACTTACTGTACAAAGTATGACTAGTCAGCATAGTGCTACTAGTTGGCATAGTGATACTAGTTGGCAAAGAGCCACTATTTGGCATAAAGATACTACTTACATTGGTGATACTAGCTGGCATAGTGATACTAGTTGGCAAAGAGATACTAGTTGGCATAAAGATACTAGTTGGCATAGTGATACTAGCTGGCATAGAGATACTAGTTGGCAAAGAGATACCAGTTGGCAGAGTGATACTAGCTGGTTTTGTGATACTAGTTTCCATAGTGATACTAGTTAGGAAACTGATGATAGTTGGCATAGTGTTACTAGGTGGCATAGTGATAGTCTACTAGTTAGTGCTACTAGTT
Organism: Zeus faber; assembly: GCF_960531495.2. Classification (NCBI taxonomy): domain Eukaryota; kingdom Metazoa; phylum Chordata; class Actinopteri; order Zeiformes; family Zeidae; genus Zeus; species Zeus faber. The sequence continues at coordinate 8,880,852 of NC_137208.1, forward strand.
GGCATAGTGACACTAATTGGCATAGTGATACTAGTTGGCATAGAGATACTAGTTGGCATGGTTATACTAGTTGGCATAGTGATACAAGTTGGCATCGAGATACTAGTTGGCATAGTGATAGTAGTGGGCATAGAGATACTTGTTGGCGTAGTGATATTAGTTGGCATCTGGATAATGGCTGGCATAGTGATACAAGTTGGCATATAGATACTAGTTGGCATAGTGATACTAGTTGGCATAGTGATACTAGTTTGCATAGGGCTACTAGTTGGGAAACTGATGATAGTTGGCATAGTGTTACTAGGTGGCATAGGGATAGTCTACTAGTTAGTGCTACTAGGTGGCATAGTGTTAATCTACAAGTTGGCATAGTGACAGTAGTTGTCATAGTTTTACAAGTTAGCATAGTGATACTAGTTGGGAAACTGATGATAGTTGGCATAGTGTTACTAGGTGACATAGTGATAGTCTACTAGTTAGTGCTACTACCTGGCATAGTGATACTAGTTGGCATTGTGCTACTAGTTGGCAACATGATACTAGTTGGCATAGTGATACTAGTTGGCATAGTGCCACTAGTTGACATAGTAACACTAGTTGGCATAGTGATACTAGTTGGCATGGAGATACTAGTTGGCATGGAGATACTAGTTGGCAAAGTGATACTAGTTTGTATCGTGATGATATGGTGGTTGGTTCCCATTCCCACGGCCACCAAGCTGCCTTGAATCGGCGCTGATTGGTCCGACTCGAGGCAGAGAGTTTTCTTAATTTTTGTCTGTCTTATAGAGGAGATCAGCGCACAGGCTCGTGAGCAGCCCAGCAGCCGAACGCCATTCCTCCTGCGCCCGAGAGGACCATTATGATCCTATAACCGTTGCCTGTGGGAGGAGACCCCCACAAGTAAGGGTTTAGGGAGGAAGTCTTTCTGGCCGTGGTGCGCTGACATGGCGAGAGTTCTTTTGTTCGTTTCTATAGGCGGCACGCAGGCCACAATTATATATATCACTGAGGAGTATTGTAATAATTGTGGATAATAATGGTCTTCTCGGGCACAGGAGGGATGGCATTCCGGTGCTGGGCTGCTCATGAGCCCGTGCGCCGATCTCCTCTGTAAGACAGACCAACATTAAGAAAACTCCCTGCCTCGAGTGGAGGCAGTTTGGTGGCTGCGGGAAAGGGAACTGTGCTGTTGTCCACAGCTGGTGCCTGACCACGCCCCTTTGTCCGCCACACTGGCATAGTGATACTATCTGGCATATTAATACTGGCTGGCATAGTGATACTAGCTGGCATAGTGATACTAGTTGGCATAGTGATACTAGTTGGCATAGTCAAGTCAAGTCAAGTCACACTTTATTTATAAAGCACATTTCATAGCAGGGCAACACAATACACTTTACAAAGAAATACAATCAAAGAAAGAACATTGTTGTCAGCTGGTCATTTGAAAGGAATGCCCCTGAAACAACAGCAGAAACAGCAGCAGCAACAGCAATAACAGCAGCAGAAACAACAGAAACAACAGCAGCAGTAACAATGACAGCAGTAGCAACAGAAACAACAACAACAGCAACAACAACAACAACAACAATAATAACAACAACAACAACACAGGCAGCAACAAAAGCAGAAACAATCAAAACAGCAGCAACAACAGAAACAGCAGCAACAGCAACCACAGAAACAACAACTGAAAACAGCAGCAACAACAGAAAAAAAACAGAAACGGTAGCAAAAACAGAAACAACAGCAACAACAGAAACAACAGAAACAGAAACAACAGAAACAGGAGAAACAACTACAGCAGAAATGATCCTTTTGACTCTCTCTCTCTGAAAAACACACCCTTCATATGATCCTCTCACTGTAATATCACAACAGAAACAACAACAACAGTAGCAACAGCAGCAAAATCAGCCGCAGCATCAACGGAAACAACAACAGAAAAAGAAGGAACAACGGCGACAACGGAAGCAGCAGCAACAGCAGCAACAACAGAAATAAGATAACAGAAGCAGAAAATGTCTGCGCAACCACAAGAACAGTCAGTGCGGAATAAACAGATCTCACAGAATACAGAGCACACACAAATTTCACAACACACACACACACACACACACACACACACAGTCATAGACTGACACCTCTGAATATGCTGCCTGCCCGTTGCAGTAAGTAAATACTGTTTATTATCGGTTATTATAGGTAAGGTTTGGAAATATTTTTCTTACATTTTCTCAAACTTCTTTTCTTCTTTTTAGGGTTTTTTTTCTTGTAGTGTTTTACTGTTTGCGTCACGGACACACCCAAATCAAATTCCTTGACTGTGTTAAAGCCTGAATCTGATCCGCATTGATTCTCGGATGTTGGGGAAAGGAATCTACAAATTCTGCTTTACTTTTTGGCTTATTCTGTTGTCTTATACCGGTAAAAGTGATCCTACACTCAAGTGGTAAGAAAAACAAAACAAAAGAAAAAAAGTCTGATCTCATCCCTGACAGAGTACGGCCTCAGTGTGGGGTCGGCTTCCACTCCAGCCCCGTTTCCGCCCGAGGCCAATCCTTCCAATATTTTAAAAAACATAAAACAGAGATTTCCCCTTTCAAAGCGCTCCCCATCCCATATGGGTTCTCCTTCATGTTGGTGATTCCTTCCACTCTTGACTTGGGGCATCTCTCTCAGGCTCTTCAGAGACGTGTGTGTGTCTGTGTGTGTGTGTGTGTGTGTGTGTGTGTGTGTGTGTTTCATTCTGGGAGGGGGGAAAAAAATCTGGGCAAAAAATCCGAGCTCTCTGTTCTCAGTACACGACGAAAGAAATGTCTGAGGGTTCCAATGCAGCATCTATTATGGTGGCTTAATTGCAGACTGCACGGTTAACACTCCACTGGGCGGCGGTTGATTCACAATTTCTTCATCTGTATTGAGTGCAGAGGCGGCCAACGAGGGGAGGGAGGGGGAGGGGCGGGGTTTCCAAAAGTGACTAATGCGGCAATGGATTGGGAGAACACAAAATGACAGGTGGTGAAAGAAGGCCCGTCATTACGAAGGGGGCAGCTCGCACGGGAAACATGCAAATTATACAGAGTCGGGCGCGTTGTTTTGCGCAGCGCTGCTCCAATTCTGACAATATGTCACCGGGAGCTGGTGTCACACCCGGCGGCGCCGCGCCCCGGCGTCCCGGCCCGCGAGGAACGACGATTCCAAGCGATTGCCCTCCGCGAGTCGTAATGTTTTGTTGTTCACCTGAATCGGAGGCGCTCTGCACAAGGAGAAAGAAAGAGAAGATTGATTTTTGATTTTGTTTCTCCCCGTCGGGTAAAGGCGATTACGTTGTATTTACCTGTATTTACGACCCGCCTGTATTTACCGACCGCTACTGATGGTAAATGAGCGCACGTGTGGTTGTCTCATCGTTAGGTATTTGTTGTTTTTATCGAAAAATGTTCAGTCATAAAATAATCGTAGATCATCAATTATGTATATATATATAAGAACATTGTCAGCTGAATACCAATGAATGCACAGTGTTACATTTGAAAATATAGATCCAGACAGACAAGAGAACAGCATGTCTGCTATTCATCAGCTCAGGGTTAAAAATCCGCATCAATAGCATCACTCTGCACATAATGGCGAATTTGAATTGCATGTTTTCTCCACGCTACGCCGAGCCGCGAGAATCACTGTGGTTTTTCATCCTTCTGTGATATTACACGGTGAAACCCATCTGTTATGTCACATGGGTAAACCTATTTTTAGGGTTAGGGTGAAGAGATTCTTCGACATACTCCGCAAATGCAAACACCCTCAGATGTTTTTACATCATGGATCATGGTGATGTACTGTTGACCGCCCTTACTGTTGGAACAATATTGTAACAATGCTGTAACAACGCTGTGATAATGTTGTAATAATGCTGTAATAATATTGTATCAATGTTGTAATAATGTTTGAATATGTTGTAACAATGTTGTGATAATGTTGTAATATGTCGTAACAATATTGTATAATGTCGTAGCAATGTTGTAACAATGTTGTAACACTGCTGTAATGATGTCATAACAATGCTGTAATAATATCATAACTTTGCTGTAATAACATCTTAATAATGGTGTCATAATATTGTAACAATGCTGTAATAATATAACAATGCTGTAATGTCATAACAATGCTGTAATAATATCATAATGCTGTGATAAAATAACAACGCTATAATGTCATCACAATGCTGTACTTATAGCGTAATACTTTTTTAATAATATTGAGACAAAGTACTATCAATGCTGTAATGCAGTGACAACGTTGGAACAATGCAGTGACAATGTTGTGACAATACAGTAAGTTTAATCACTATGTCGGAGCAATGTAGTAATAATAGAGTAACAGTGATGTAACATTGAAGTCACGCCGTCGTAAGTGTACTGTAGCTTGTACTTACTGTATACTGTATATGTGTACTGCTGCTTGCACATGGGCTCACTAGTTACAGGTATGTACTTAGATCTGTAGGTATCTGTTATTTCCCTCATTTTAATTAGTATTTCTCCCTCTGAGGATTAATAAAGTGTTATCTCATCCTGTCGCAAAAGCACAACCCTGGGTTTATTTAAACCGACTCAACTTAAAGAAGACCCCGACGCAGTGTGCGCTTTGTATTTGAAGTCACACAAAGGAAGAACCTCCGCCTCCCGAAAAAGAAACCCACTCGCGATTGAAGATCGCCCGACCTGCTTCTCTTTATACAGACGTGGCAACCAGCAGCCGGCCCACGATTCAAGGTTTCACTTAGCACCGTTCCCTTTTTTCTCCCTATGACATTGGCGTCTGTGCCGCACGCACACACACGCCCACACGTGCCCACACACACACACACACACACACACACACACACACACACACGCACACACACACACACACACACACACGCACACACACACACACACGCGCGCGCAGGTTGTTGAATGCACCATATTCCAAGGACGGAGGTTTTTTTCCAGCCTATCGCGGCGATGGAAGTTCCTCTGTGCCGCTTGGCAGGTGTTAGTGTTTGTGTGGCCAAGTCCCACTGAGCGTGACCTTCATGTCCTCGACCTGGCCAGAGCTGCCATCTCTGTAATGGCTATCATATCTCAGCACGGCGGCTCTCTCTCTCTTCCTCTCTTCCTCTCTCCCTCTCTCCCTCGCTCTCTCTCTCTCCCGCCCTCCCTCCCCCTCCCTCGCAGGGCGTAATTGGTTCTGCTCCAAGGTCAGTATGTTTTGGTACATAAATGCATATACGGACACTTTTTTTCGCACGTATTATGGCCAATAAACACGGCCGTATTTTGCGGGGAGACACAGACCCTCTGGCTGAAGGGGGGCGGACTCGCTAAATAGGGCGAAATTTGGCAGTAATTAATGGACGATTTTGCATTCCGCCGTCTTTCTCCTCGTCCCACCGCAAAAACCCAACCGCCTGTTGTTCAAAGAACCGTCGGGGGGGAAAATTGCCGCGGCGATATGGGAGCCCTTGAAAAATGGCCGCGGCTAGTCGAGACAACGGCGGGACACAAATGCCCGTGGCAATTTCATCAAGAACAAATAATGCATTTACAAAACATTCCGTGCTCCACAGTACATTAGGCAATCCAGTTTCCCTGCCCGCTATGTGAACATCCCAAAACAATATCAGTCACAGTTACCAACTGGCGCAAAAGAAAACACTTCTGTCAATGGCGGCTAAGTGACCGATTCATGCAAATCAATTTAAGTGGCCACTGCACCCAAAATAGATAGAATAAATAAACAAATAAATAGAGAATTCAAGCAGCAACTATGGATTGCGGGTCGGCCATGTTTTCAGGTGCGGTTGTTACCTTCCCCAAGCGGCAGCGTCTTGCATTGAGTTCAGAGTCTGGGCTTCAAACCCGCTGCTTCACATCTGTTTGGTAAAGGATCTTTACCACCGCGGTTTCATACGCCTGTTAGCGACACCCCATGATCAGTCAACAATGTGCTCACTCAGTGAAAGTGCATCTTAATTGTCCCATTTCGACGTATTTCATTCTGCCTTCGCTGTCTGGGGTGGTTTGTTGATTTTTTGTTGTTGCTTAGTTACATCAGAGTGCAGGACATGCTGCGACTGGGGGTTCCCAAATAGGGGTCTGTGGCCCCCTAGGGGTCCACGAGGGAACGGCAGGGGGTCTGCGGCAAAATTACTGCCCACACACGCACGCACGCACACACACACACACACACACACACACACACACACACACACACACACACACACACACACACACACACACACACACACACACACACACACACACACACACACACACACACACACACACACTTTTTTTTTTTTTTTAAGTTGACGAGCCAGAGAACCTCAAGAACTACTTACTTCAGAATTAGCATTGTGGAGAGGGGTTACTCAGCAATAAAGCATCTAAAGCCCTTCTTCCACCGCAGGGAACCGGCTCAACTCCACTCGACTCCACCCGCCTGTTTTGGTTTTCTATCAGGCAGCAGTCGTGGATAGTACCTGGTACATTTTTGGCATCACCTCCTTTGTGGTTCCAAGTGAGCTGAGGCGATACCTTGAGGAGGCGTGAAAACACTGCAGACCACTGATTGGTCCGAGAGAATCGCCACTAGAATCGTCGCTCTGTCACTGCGTCATCAGTGCGCGACGCCGGGCGTCCTGCACGGACCGTTTTTCTCCCGTTTTCTCCTGTTACTCTCCGCAGTCTTTTGTCTTGCTGCCTTCAGCCTCTCCGGAAACAAAATACGTCTCCTCAGTGTGACAAACAGCCCCGCACCGAGAATCAAGAGCACCATCCCTGCGATATCCTCCGCTGCTCCCGTGTGCGGCCCCGCCGAAGATGACACGGCGGCAGCGCTATGATGAGCATCTGCATTGAGCGGGTGCTATCTGCAGCGGAAGAACAAAGCGCCCGGCACCAAAAGCGAGTCTGGTAGGGCGGAGTCGAGCTGTGCCGGCACCATGTAACGGAAACACGCAGTAACTCCGGGCATCGTGGTTGTGGTATGGGTTGCCTGCTTACGACTCCAAATGCTCTCAGACTCAATTAATTGTGATGTATCTTATAATATCGCCACTTGAACCACTTTGAGCGCTGGCTATGGTGGGCACGGGTGGGGGGGGGGGCCACGAGACGCATGTGCCCCAGTGCGTGGCCCCCAGCGAGGGGCGTGGCGCTGTATCTCACAGTGAAAGTAAACACAACTGTGTAGAAGGGCCAAAAGTCGAACGATATATTTCCTGGTAACAGATGTTTAGAGGGCCCTTTCTCTTGACTTTTAGGACCCTAGGGAATTAAAATGTGGATGCTGGATTGGGCGTCTTTCCCAGAAAAAGACAAGAAAAAGAAAAAAATGGAAGAAAATGAAAAAAAAAAAAAAAAAAAAAGAGGTCGAGAGGTGCCAGAGCTCGGAATGTGCTCAATGTCTTGAAACAACATGTTGGCTTCGCTGCCTCTCTGCCGCTTCCCAGTGATTCAGCCGCTCGGCGTCAGTGCAGCCAGATGCTATTATTAGCTCGCCGGCTGCACACTCGGCAGAAAACTTGTGAAACCAGAGGAAGCGTTGACACTTTGTGAGAACAGGGATAAAGAAAATGAATTCAATTTAGCTGCAGGCAGCCATAGGGGTCCAGTTTAGCCGTTTGAGGTTACGAATCACAGTTTTCCAGGTTCTGGGAAACACAGCGCAAGCTACAAAAAGCAGCCGTCTGCGTGTTTGTCATTGGTGTAACTCACCGTGACGCGTCGTACAACTCCACTCTCAGAGGCCGATATTTGTTCCCCTTGTGTAGTTCCGTTTAAATGGGCCTGAAGAGCGGTGTTTGAACAGTCTCTATCGATCCTGGATCACGCAGTGCGGACACAAAAGAAAGGGACGGCTCCTCCAAAGGCTCCCAGAACTTCCTGCGGTGCGAAAACGCCTTCTGTGACCGATTATAGTTTTTTTTTGTAGAACGCGGCACGGTTTACAGTTTTCCGAGTTTCCATCAAACGCAGCATCGCCTCGGGTTGTCTGTCTGTGTGGGTTGTCTGTGAACACCATGCAGTCCACAGGGCGCAAGTCGCTGGATGCGAATGAGCTATGAGAGACGAAGCTTATCCAACTCCGGATGATGATGTCACAGAGCGCCCCGCTCCTCAAACGGCTCAAACTGCACCAACGGTTCTTCGGCCTCCGGGGAAATTGACAGTTTTTCCACTAATTCCTGCTCGGAAGGTACATCGGTATTGATCAAACTCGAACGACAAGACGTCTGAAACGTCCCGGCCCCGACGAGACCTCAACCGCTATATGCGTACCAGCTGGTCGTCTAGTAATCTAAAGGTTGCTGGTTCGATCCCAGGCTCCTCCTGCTAGCATGCTGTAGTGTCCTTGAGCAAGACACTTAACCCCTAATTGCTCCTGATGGCTGCGTCCGTCGGTGTTTGAATAATTGTAAGTCGCTTTGGATTTAAAGCGTCTGCTAAATGCAATGTAAATGCGTACTGCGGTTGTCGATACTTTAAGCCCGAAAAAAGCCAAGAAGATTAATAACAATAAAAATCTGAGCAAAAAAATAAAAAAAAATAGGTCAGAATAAATAAATAAATACAGACATAATGTTGAGAATGCAGACCACATTAATTTCCAAGTGTTCCAAATAAAAGCTCCGTTGTGCATGTTATTTAATCTTTCGACGTGAGCCATTTGGCTGCTCATTACAAAAAAAAAAAAAAAAAAAAAGGGTGGCAGATTTTAGTAGTGTGATAACCGAGATTCAGAACTGCCAAGCCGACATCTTGGTGCTTTATCGTCTGCGGCGCAGTGCTCCACATTAGTAACCTCATAGTGGGTTTGCTCGGGCGGAGGGTTCCCAAACTGGGGTCCGCGGCCACCCGGGGGTCCTCAAACGAACTGCAGGGAATCCGCAGCAAATTGTTCAAAAAAGTTTCCATTATTATAATTTTTTGTATATTATATTTTTTATGATATATTATTATATCCAGTAATAAATAAATAAATAATGAAGCACAATAAATAAAAAACTAAACAAATACATTTTAAAATGTTTTTTTGTCAGCAAGGTTTAGGATAAACCTCATTGAAACCACTCAGCAGTTCATTATAGACAAATAAAGTATGTACAATGTTGTTGGAGAGCTGTGTGTGTGTGTGTGTGTGTGTGTGTGTGTGTGTGTGTGGGAGGGGGGGGGTCTTCAGTCATGAGTGTCTGCCAAGACGGCCTTGAGCAGGAGCGACAACTACAACCGAATGAATGTCTTGTTTCGGGATTATTCATCAACAAACTCTGAGAGTCACCACGTCTCAGCAGCGAAAGGTAGAAAAGGAAAGAAATCCTCATGGGCGAAACAAAACCAAACCAAAGCCAAAAAATCCAGCTGATTGAGCGGAAGCCGGGACGGCAGCGGCGGCGGAGGCGGCGGCAGTGCTGCCGCCCGTTATCCGCTCCGTGGCGGTCTCCGGTATCAAAGCAGAGACCGTATCAACGTCCCAGCGCTCGGGGGTGGACACACAGCGCACACTACTTACCTACAAATGATCCCTGTGGGGAAACCCGCCAGGCTCCCAGGGAATAGCTCTCCGTGTTTTCACTTAGGGAGGAGGGAAAAAGCAAGAGCGGCCATGAGCGTTGCGATGACGCCCGGAGCTCAACCCAACAGGCGCACGAGCTCAAATCATCCGTCCGTCGCCAATTCATGCGATTTTCAAATCCGATTCTGCGGCGGGCATGAATATTCAAATCGAGCGTCCCCCCCGCTATAAATAGAGCGTCGGCACTATAAACAATACAGGGGGTGGGAGGAGGATAAGAGGATGCGTGTTTGTAATTTTTTTTTTTAGTATCTCAAGCCCGCACAGCGCGGCGGCCTTGTTCCCGTGTGCATCGGGAGTCATTCCGGGCGGCCTGCCGCGCCGCCCGGGGGCGAGCTATTTATGTGAAGGAGGAGAAGGATAAAAGGCAACATGCTAAGTGCTCCGACGGGGCGCGGGAAGGGGGGGGGTTAAGTACACCACAATGACTGACAATACCACGGAGCGCTCGCCTTCCCAAACCTCCGACCGGTCTAAGTGCATTAGGGTCTGAACCCCTGCGAAGGGAGGGGGTAGAAATAAAACTGTCCCCTCTTCCTGCAGGGGGCCTGAGTGATACGCTTTTAAGGATAATTATTCTCAAAGGCACCGATATGAAACAGGGGGGGGAAAAAAAAAAAAAAAAAATACTAATAATAAAGAGGCAGAGTGCCTGCGCGTGCCCCCGACCTTAGCCGTGATTAGCATAATTGCATTTCAAACGATCGGGGGGGGATTATCGAGGCGAAAGGAGCCATTAAAAATGTGTAAACGCTCCCCACCTGTCACACCGGCGTAATATCATCACAGAGGGTGGACGTTCGGTGACAGAGCGGGTTCACCGTTCGGGGTAAATGCAGAGCGCTTCGTCGGGGGAAGGGGGGCGTCGTCGTCGTCTGGAAGCCGGATCCCCAGAGGTGACCTTTGCCAACGGCTGTCTGGGAGCTCGGATTTCCCCCCGGACGCCGAGACTTCCACCCGGAGCGCCGGAACACGGAACGCCTGCTCTCACGCACAGCGTCCGCCGGGGTTTATTTGCCGACTCGCTGACGTCATATCCATGTGGTGATATGAGGCTTGATACGCGACAGCGACTGGTGTTTTGGTTGTTCAGCAGGCCCAGGTCATTCTTGTGTTCTGATCACAACGTTCTCCAACCAGAAGCCGCGGATGAACAGAAAGCTACGCCTACTGCTGAAAGCACGTGACACCGCCTTCAGATCAGGTGACACGCAGGACTACAGCTTAGCCAGGGGTAACCCGAAAAGGGGCATCGAGAGCCAAGCACAACCACAAGCTGAGGATCGAGGAGCATTTCAACAACAACTCAGACCCCCGAGGCATGTGGCAGGGCATCCAGGCCGCCGTGGATCACAAAACTAAACACCACCTGCCCAACCAGTGACACCTCCCTCCCTGGTGAGCTCCACAATTTCTATGCTCGCTTCGACAGGGACTACCAGGAGGCAGCCATCAAGGCTGTGCTCCCTGCGGACCACCAGCCCCTCACACTCTCTCCCACTGAGGTAGGTGCTGCACTGAGCAGGATCAATGCACGCACGGCTGCGAGCCCTGATGGTATCCCTGGACGTGCGCTGCGGCGGGCGGCTGACTGAGGTCCTGACTGACATCTTCAACCTGTCACTGGCCCAAGCAGCTGCCCCCACGTGCTTCAAATCCACCGCCATCGTGCCGGTACCGAAAACAGCTTTGCAGCGAGCCTAAACAACTTCCGCCCTGTTGCACTCACCCCCACCATCATGAAGTGCTTCGAGAGGCTTGTCCTGGCTCACCTCAAAACCCTGCCTACCTCCCACACAGGACCCCCTCCAATTTGCCTACCTCCAGAACAGTGCACGGAGGACGCTGTCTCCACGGCACTACACTCTGGCCTCTCCTAACCTGGACAACAGCAACACCTACGTGACAATGCTGTTCATCGACTTCAGCTCAGCATTCAACACCATCATCCCCTCCATACTGGTCACCAAACTAGGTGACCTCAACATCAACACCTCCCTCTGCAACTGGATACTGGACTTCTTAACCAACAGACCCCAGCATGTTAGATTAGGCGACCTCACCTCCTCAACCCTTAGCCTGAACGCCGGCGTCCCACGGGGCTGTATACTGAGTCCTCGCCTCTACTCCCTCTTCACCCACGACTGCACTCCTGTACATGGCTCCAACACCGTTATCGAGTTTGCAGACGACACAACGGCGGTTGGCCTCATCGACAACAATGATGGGACAGCCTATAGGGAGGAGGTCCAGCACCTTGCGGCGTGGTGCGCCGACACCAACCTAGCCCTTAACAACAAGAAGAACAAGGAGCTCATAGTGGACTTCTGGAAGATGGAAATTGGCACAAACACCCCCATCCATAACAATGGGATGGAGGTGGAGCGTGTCACCAGCTTCAGGTTTCTGTGTGTCCACATCTCTGAGGACCTCTCTTGGGCCCTCACCCCCTTGACCCACGTCAAGAAGGCTCACCAAGGTCTCTTCTTGCTGAGGAGACAGACTTTTTCATTTCCTAATAAAGACTATTTCCATTATCAAAAACCATCCTCTCCGTCATTTTGTGTACATGTGCACACATTCTTGTAAGAATTGCTGTCAAACTGATAGCAGTACCCTGTTTGTTCCTTGAGTCTCCAAATTGTGAATCGTCTTGGAGCCTCCTGACATGTATTCAGAATTGATATTTAAATTTTTGTCGTTAACATTAACTTCATTTATTGATGTAACTTGCTTTGTTGTTGTTTTTCTGCTGTACATTTAGAAGTTTTATATTTTTTTTCACATTTATGTCCTTTTTCAGAAACTGAGGAACAGTAATCGTCTTTCATGTAATCGTCTTTTTGTTTTTCATTATTAGCATATTTATTGCACATATGAGCACATTCTTCACTATTATGACATTAACATATACACAACTTCATAATGACATTCATTGCTGTGTTTCACGTTAATTCCACTTTAAATTGGTTCTTTGATGTGCAATATTTAAACCATTTGTTATGACTATATGTAAATATATGTACCCCTAGTACATTTTTTGCTGCCAGTATTTCAACTCCAGTAGCCTAACTTTAGTGGTCGCCATAATATTTGAAATATTCATGGATTTTTGTTCAATTTTTCCCCCAGTAATTTGTAGTGAATATGAAATCTGTTATACAAATATAATTTGTTTGTTGTGGTTCTTCATGACTCACATGTTTCGCAATTTTCACTTATTTGGTGTTTTCGTTGTGTGTCAATAATATCCGTTTCTAGTCCAGTGATTTAAATTAATGGTTGTGTTTGGCAGAATACATTACATATACATAACCCTACTATTACAGCAATGACGACAAACGGATTCAATGTTGTTGTAGTGAGCTACAGAACTAGTCGCTGCGTCATATTTATTCAGACCTATTACAATTCTTGCGTGCAAATCAACAATTGCATAACCATGACCTCTTTTTGATAATTGCACATGTATTACCAGGAATAGTTAATAAACATGCATCATTATTATTTAACAGTGACTTCTAAATGCTCTATCAATTGGCATTGCAATATTAAATGCAGAGTCTTAGTGATCTACACCAACACAAACATTTTTTTCACAAGTCATTTGGAATGTTTAATGTGTTAAACATAATTTGTCTTGTTGGCAATTCTATTATTGCAATGCAATCTGTTCCTGGAACATCATTTATTTTCCCAGACTTTTTCATCTTCTGATAAAGATTTAAATTTTAAATTTTAATCAAAACATTATCTAAGTCATTTTGTGTTTGTGTGCAAACATTCAGAATTTTGTTTTTCAGAATAGCAGTTAAACTCATAGCTGCATATAATTTTTTTCTGGAGCCCCAAATTATAAATCCTCCTGGTGAAATGACCGTCTTAACAGCGTCTCAAGTTTTTCCATCAGCGATTTTTCTTCAATATTTTTTATTTTTTTTATATTGCGACTGACCTTGCCGACTGGATATTTTGGACAACCGCTTCTTTATTGTCTTATTGTCTTTATTGTCTATTTTTTGGCATCTGTTAGAATAACAAAGATAACTTTTGTAATTAATTGTCATAACAATAAAAACATTTTATTTTAAATAGATTTAAATACATGTAATCTGTAATTACTACTTTATTGTACTTTTGTTAGTAATATATTATGTTTATGTTAGTATATATATATATATATATTTTTTTTTTTTTTACACACACACTATATACAGTAAATTGATAGTTTGGTAACTTTTAAAGACTACAGAGTGACCGATCCCACGCCGCCCAATGGACACGCTCCAACTGGACATTCTCAATCGGAATCTGTACATTTATAGTAAATAATATGATGATGTCATAAAGGGTCTTACTCTTAATCTCATCTCGTTCATTTTCCAAAGAGGCGCGTGACGTGTCAACCAAGACCAACTGAATATTTTGGGTCAAAGTTGTTCAAGTTTGTTATTAATATCTGTTCCGTATGTGGATCAATTTGGATGAAATTTAAACAACAAGATCCTTGTTACATAGCGGTTTAAATGACACCTCAGCTGTGTTCCTAGCTTATGCCAAAGTAGTTCTTCCATATAGTTTTAGCCGGGTTGGATATATTTCCACGTCAGACGTACTGGCTCGTTGGTCTTAAAATCGCTCAAAATTCTGTCGGTTTTCCACTAATATCTGCTCCGTATGTTGATCGATTCTGATGAAACTTCCACCACGGGGTATTTGTGACAGGGCGGATTAAACAATACACAAACCATGTTCATGTGTTATGCTGAAGTTGGTTTTCCAGATAGTTTTAGGCTTCAAAATGCAGATAATTTTTCCTCTTTTAATAACAATAAGGGGCTGCCGACAATTATAATAATATACATATTACTAGTACTACTACTAATAATAATAATAATAATTATAATAATAATAACAATAGCCTGTTCCTATTGGTTGATGCTGGTGGGTGTGAGAGAAGCGCATGATGAGGAAGTGTGATGCATCGGCGGAAAAAGTAAAGTCAAAAGTTAAGTAACGCTTATACCGACTGGTGGTTGCTAATTCTTGGACTGTCAACTCGACATTCTGCGATGGGTATGTGACGCTACGTATGTAAGCAGCCTAGTAAGAATTACAGGTCCATTCATTGGCAGAGTGACTGGACCACAGGACACCAATCGGCCGACAGAGCTGAGCAAGTGGAGTCATGTCAGCGCTGAGGAAAACCAGATCGCACTCTGAGTCCACGCTCCACGAGGACGCCGTCAACAGGCAGGGGCATCGACTCTTTGCTTCAATGGACGCTGACTGGCGGGTAGACACGTCTCAAAGGAAAAACCACGGAACCGCACCAGTTACCAGCTACCTTGTTATTTGACGTTATTGCTCGTTGACTGAGTGAAGCGACCGTTTCGTTTCGGCTCCCAGTGCACGAGTCACGCACTGGGCCCGCAACGTTTCTTTTCCATCAAAGTGGTTTTGCCGGCTATATGTGTGTGGGTGCTATACTCTGGGCCCACTGCTATTTGTTGAATCTGAAGTGTATTTGGGCTGAAGCTATATTTTGTGTTGTCAATTTGCAATAGAACTGTTGAATTGATTTCCGAGTCTGTGACAAGGGAAGGAATTCTGAGATTATGTAAGAAGTTGGGTTCCATGGGTGCATCGCACAAATTGTTTATTTTGCGTTCACTTTATTTTATAATATTTGTTATAAATACAGTACGTGTTATTTCTTATCTCTTTTTAATTTGTATCTCTTTCTCGACTGCCCGTATCTGCGGCTGGAACGCCCGAATGTCCCTCCGGGAATTAATCAAGTCTTATCTTATCTTAATCAACGCCTGAGCTAATCGAGCCAGTCGATGCCCCTTCCTTCTTGGTCATAATATCCACATTTACTAATGATTGTTTCTCAAATATTTCCGAAGTGAAAATATCTTATTGAATCACTGAAAGTCTTCCCCCAAATATTGTAATATTTGATATTGCCAAAATCTCCCAATGGGGAAGCGGCAATCGATACTAAAGGCAAAATTATGCTCAATATCAGTACAGGCTCGTCTGGGGACCAGACCGATCTGCGGCTCATGTTTCATTTGCTCCGCAGAATGCGTTTGGCCACCCTCCCAAATCAGACAGATTTCCACCCGACCTTGCCAGGGTCGGGCCAATCACAAGTGTTTATCTGAAATGGGGCGGGTTTGATACCTAGACTCTGAAGAGGAGAGCCGTTGATGCGCCTCACCAAGATGGCTGCCGCTGACGTGGAACAGTCTGTTGAATCTGTAATGGCGACAGCATTAAATTAACTGGACGGTATATTTTCTCTTAAAAGCTTTTGCGGTGGTTGTAGGTCCATCCAATGCTCTGATTGGTTGTAGGTCCATCCAATGCTCTGATTGGCTGCAGGTCTATCCAGTGGTATGAATGGCTGCAGGTCTATCAAATGCTCTGATTGGCTGCAGGTCTATCCAATGCTCTGATTGGCTGCAGGTCTATCCAATGCTCTGATTGGCTGCAGGTCTATCCAATGCTCTGATTGGCTGCAGGTCTATCCAGTGGTATGATTGGCTGTAGGTCTATCCAATGTTATGATTGGTTGCAGGCCAACCAACTGCGTCCAAAGACATTTTGCGCCTTCTACCCCTTGAAAGTAATGTTCCACTCGTCCCAAGCCTGAGGCAGGGAGTAAAGTGTCAGCCCTGTTGCATTTAGCTCTCTTTATTTTTCTCTGTCTTTATCTCAGTTTCTCTTCTCTCTCTCTCTACCTGTTCTGGGGGTCCCGGAGGCCCGATGACGTCCCCCGACATTTTGTCGTGGGGCTAGAAAACGCGGTGTTCTCCCCTCTCTTTGTCACCATGATGAATGAGCGGCGAGGCTGGGCGGCCGGTCGGCGGCGGCGGCGCCCTCCTTGTGGAGCGCTGAGCCATCACTCACGCCGGGTCCCCTGGAGCTGCCACGTCCATAAACATGCACATAAAAATCAGATCTCTTAGCAGGTGGTACGCACGTCCTTGGCGGAGCACGGAAAAGTCAAATTGGCATATATTAGAATGATGTTACCTATCCCAGAGGGTGGTCTGTTTTTAGTTATCTGTCACTAGTCGGGAAGATCAGAGCTGTGCCTGGGAACCAGAGGCAGCTGCCGTCCAACTAACATTGTGATGTAAAGCCTCGCTGCGTTTCAGGGGGAGTTTCTCTTCTTTTTAACTCGAGACATGACTAGCAATTGGGATTCAACCAAAAATCTCACGCTCCACCCCTGATCTGACAGGTAGTTGGTCAAGCTCATCAACGCAAGAAGGCAGGACAAACGCTGGTCAATCAACGATGACAGCTGATCCGCTGATATATAGGGCAATTTTCCATTTCCAACTACTACGGTAATTGCAGGACTCGGGCTGTGAGAGGCTGATCTCTGGTCGGGGGCGGTGGGGGATTTTTCAGAAGCACTCTCTCCGCTCATCTCTCAGCCACCGTCTATTCCATCCCCGTCTAAAGAGTCGACTTGTCAAGCGAGCGAGCGTGGAGCAGTTGCGAGCGCGTGGAGAGGGCTGTGCGAGCATGCATCCTACACGCACGCACGCGCTCCAGCTCCGCCCCCACTCCCGTCCTGGTTCTCTGCAGTTCCAAACCTCATTATGCGCGTTAGGATAAACGCGTTAAAATGAACCTTGTTTGTTCACGCGCCACCACGTTGCCGTGACATGTAAGATATGAGATATGTGGTCTCATCCGGCCACCCCTATGAAAACTGATGAACACCAGGTCCGTGCAGGGAGGTCCGTGCAGGGAGGTCCATGCAGGGAGGTCCGTGCAGGGAGGTCCGTGCAGGGAGGTCCGTGCAGGGAGATGCTCTGGGCAGGGTTAGGGTTAGGGTTACGCAACAGCCCCCCGAAGGGCGTAATGGGAATGGAGCACTGACTCACTATCTATACATAACGATCTAATAAACAATTATCATCTTTATTTTATGTTTTTTACTCCTTACACCTTCATGAATCTCGGAGAATCATATCCATTATTTCAATAAGAGCCTTAAATCGAGGTTTTTGAAACTTCGGCTCAGCTCAAAAACAACATATGCTCGCAACAATAACGCTCACCCTGGAGGCAAATTTAACCTTGAGGCTTCGTAGCAGATGTTGGCAAAAAAATAAAAAATAAATAAAAACAGAGATTATAGCAGCTTTCCATGCATGATTCATCGGCACCAAAACTCACTCATAAATTGGTCACCAGCAATAGGTACTGTGGAACCTCATTAAGGAACTAAAAAGAAAGCAACAGCTAAGCTGCAAAACAACAAGCCGTTCTCTGTTCTGGCTGCCCTCCACAAGCCGTTTAAATGTGAAAGATGCCATAGTGTGATTTTGGCAGTGTGGATAACGTGAGGTGTGGGGGTAGAGGATGTTTTGGGCCTATTTAAAGCTGCGCTAAGCGATATGTCTGCTAATTAAATGAATCACAAGACTCCCTGTAATGTGAAGGATTGCAAAATACTGACGACGGCCCTGAGAATCATCTCCCCTATCTGCAGCTACATGTGCTTTTTGGCCAACTGGTTCCCTTCTGACGGTCAGTCAAGAGAGTCTAACATCTAATATGCCCAAATAATTTTTTTTTTTTGTGTCAACGCAATAAAGACAGCACGCTTGCCCTAATTCAGTTTCAGCGACCCTGCGCTTTTTGTAATTTATATAGGCCACCGTAGGTAGGTGTAAATCCATTTACTTGGAACAGAGCATGAGGTTATTTATGATTTTTTAATGACGTGGGAGTCGCGAGACTCCGTAACTGTAACTGCAGCCGAGACTCGAATCTCGAATGAAAAGACCCGAAAAGCCCCCAGGCAGGAGTGACGCATTCACCCCAAGAGGAGGCAATGACACCTGAAGGGATTCTCAAACGAGATCCATGAGCCGTGAGTGACAACTCCTGGATTTTGTTTGCAACACGGATCTGTTAGTCACGCATGCCCTTCAGCCTGTGAGAATTCCATTCACAACCCGGAGCTGACTCTTCTGGCGCTCATTCACCCAAAGTTACACCAACTGAATCAATCCATCAAAGGCTCTTTTTTTTACTGAGTCACTACTAACAAGTCGATCTCCAAAACGAGTCTAATTGTTCATCACTAGAGGTTATGGAACCTAATGTGTTTTTACAGGGCGCTGTTCCTTTAAAGCAGTGTTTCTCAAATGGGGGTACTCGAACCCCTAGGGTAATTTGGGGTACTCTGAAAAAGGGAAATGTTTTAAAAAATATTGGTTGCGATTTAAAGCTTTAAAAAACCACATTTGACGCACATGCAGTACATAAGTTAAGTAAGTTGGATTAAGTTAGGTAAATTTCCTTTTTTGTGACAGTGAAGGGGGTACTCAGCTGGAAAAAAAAGATCTTAGAGGAGGTAGACTACTAAAAAAAAGTTTGAGAACCACTGCTTTAAAGCACATTGTTGCATCAGTCCCATCAGAAACCTTCATTACATATGCATGCAATCTTTTCATGTACTATGCAGTGTATTATCTATGCCAAAAGCAGTTATAAAATGGTAATCACTGCTCATTCTTTTTTCATGAGTTAATTTGAGAGCTCTTGGTAAACCAGGCTTTTCTGCAGACTATTGACTCTTGAGCATTCAGATTCCTTTTTTCTTTAATTTATTTAGTCAGTCAACTGTTTGCCATGCGGCGAGAATGTCATCAATTAATCCCTCTAATCATTAGGAAATCAATTAGCTGATTGTAAGGAATGTAACATGAATAATGGATTATAGGAGAGGCCACTGGATTCCGAGCAAAACATTAAAGAAAATAAAAGCTTCTGTTTGGACACGGCATTTTAAATTACATGAGAATTACTGTATATCCACGCTGGTGCAGATCAAAGGAGTTTTACATTCCGATGATATTATTATTAAAATAATGAAAACAAATAAAAACAATAATAATACTAAAACAGTATTTATATAGCGCCTTTAAATGCAACATTTGCAAAGTGTTTTGAGAGACTCTAGAGCACAATACACAATGGACTCAAATTAAGCTAGAAAGCATGAAATAGATCCAAATAGGGAATGATGCAGAGTGACAATAAATAAATCAAAGATTAATAAAGACGGAACATAAACGTGTCTTAAAATAGTGCATCTCAGTTTGTCCATGATTAAATAACGGTTTCAATCAAAGGTGTCAAACGTCTAATAAGCGTCTAAATAACATTACCACTCACCAACGATGTGAACAAAGTGAGACCAACAAAGCTACACATTTATCACAACCTCTTGACCTGGCGGGTCAAACGAGTGGCACTTTCCTTTTGACGGGCAGGGTTATGAATATTGACGACTAACTGACTGAGAATAAAATATGAATATCCTTAAGTGCAAGTATAGCTTCACACATCTAGTTTCACGACCTTGGGCCTTGTTCACAATCTCTATTGCTTTCAACATCTTATGCTGTGTTACTGCACTGGGAAGAAAAAGAGAACGTGCGAGAGAGAGAGAGAGAGAGAGAGAGAGAGAGAGAGAGACGTTATAAACTTGTAATCTCATTCCCTCAATTAAACGTGCGTATGAGATCTGCTGGTGGAGTGGAAATCTGACGGGTTTGCACTTTCTTATCTCTGCAAACAGCTATCACAGAGAAGGTGTTTTTATTGCTCCATGCTAACTGGTCTGTGTTCTGCTAAAGTGTGTATTTCTTTTGAAAACTCAGGCGTTTTTCCTTTAACCTCCATTGCATATGAAAAGTTAAATATCCCATTTTGAACTCACAATTCAACTCGCTCTCTAACTAGGGCATGTCATGGTTCGGTGTCGTTCCTCATGTTGCATACACTGATCAGCCACAACATTAACACCACCACTAATAACCACTTATATTGTGTAGCTCCCCCTCGTAGGCATGGACTCCACCAGACCTCTGAAGGTGTCCTGTGGTGTCTGGCCCCAAGGCGTTAGCAGCAGATCCTTTAAATCCTGGAAGTTGTGAGGTGGGGCCCCCATGGATCAGACATGGATCGGTTGTTCCAGCACATCCCGCAAATGCTCCATTGGATCGGACCCTGACCCCGCCCATCCACATGATGTAGAAGAAAACGTGATTCCTCAGACTAGGCCACCTTCTTCCATTGCTCCATGGTCCAGTTCTGATGCTCACGTGTCCATTGTAGGTGCTTTCAGAGGTGGACAGGGCTCAGCATGGACACTCTGATCGGTCTGCAGCTACACAGCCCCACACACAGCAAGCTGTGATGCACTGTGTGTTCTGACACCTTCCTATCATAGCATGAAGTTTTTCAGCAACTTTTTCTACAGTAGCGCTTCTGTGAGATTGGACCAGACGGGCAAGACTTCACTCCCCACGCGCATCAATGAGCCCTGGGCGTCCATGACCCTGTCGCCGGTTCACCGGTTGTCCTTCCTTGGACCACTCTTGGTAGGTAGTAACCGCTGCATACCGGGAACACCCAACAAGACCTGTGGTTTTGGAGATGCTCTTATCCAGTAGTCAAGCCATTAATATTTGGTCCTAGTCAAAGTGGTTCAGATCCTTACGCTTGACCATTTTTCGTGCTTCCAACACATCAACTTCACTTGCTGTTCACTTGCTGCCTAATACTGTACATCCCACGCCGTGACGGGTGCTATTATAACGAGATGAGCAATGTTATTCACTTCAGCTGTCAGTGGTTTTGATGTTGTGGCTGACTGATGTAGCGTGACGTGATGTTACATTGACGCCTATGAGACAAACAGATAACTGAACTCATGGATGGAATGTCATTCATCTCATTCAACCACGCATTTCAACGCATTTCATTAGCCTCTCCAGTCAAATCATATTTTGCCAATATATTGATAAAAAAAACAAAACAAGAAACATGGATTCCCTCTTCAGGCATCCAGTGTAGAGGTAGGCTGGAGGTAGAATAAAGAAAGGTATCGTAGAGGTAGAGTGGAGCAGAGGTATAGTATAGAGGTACAGTAGAGTAGAAATAGAGTAGAGGTACAGTAGAGGGAGTTAAGAGTAGAGGTAGAGTAGAGGGAGGTAGAGTCGAGGTAGATTAGAGCTGAAGTATAGGGAGGTAGAGTCTACTCTACCTCTAGAGGTACCGTAGAGCAGAGGTATAGTGGAGGTAGATTGGAGTATAGATAGAGTAGTGGAAGGTGTTTTAGAGGTAGATAAGCTGAAGTATAGGGAGGCAGAGTGGAGGTAGCGTAGAGGGAGTAGTAAAGTGGAGGTATTGTAGAGGTAGAGTAGAGGGAGTTAGAGTAGAGGTACAGTAGCTGTAGATTGGAGTAGAGATGGAGTAGAGTAGAGGTACAGTAGCAGCAGAGTAGAGGTAGAGTGGCGGAAGAGCGCAGTAGAGATGCATTAGAAGTGGAGTAGAGGTAGAGTTGAGTAGATGGAGAGTAGTGGTAGAGTGGAGGTAAAGTGAAGTAGAGGCAGAGGGACAACTACATATCTTGTCGCCTTTAATTGGGGTGAGGCAGCTTATTCCCCAAATGTGGAGACACGGTCGGACGGATTATTCTGCCTCGTACAGATGGTTTATTTAACCTCAGGGTGAGGAGATAACCAGTGCCCTGTGATCCGAGCTCGGTTTAGTTGAGTGAATGGAACGATAAAGATCAACTAAGTAAGATGAACTCACCTCGTAAGGGCCCGACAGGCAGGGGGCCGAAAATCGGATCAGTGCGGGGAGGATAGAATTTGGAGTTATGTGCGGAAATGACATTACATCAATTCCACCCCGGACGACATGAATGAATTCCGGCATCTGGCGATACAAAGAACGGACTGGGAGCACAGCGCGGATGGAAAGCCTTGGTGTTATTGGTAACTGGCGGCTTGAAAGTGATGGAGGAATCAAAGATGGCACCTCGATTGTTAGATGCAGATGTTGCAGCTGTCAAGGCAGAAGGCGGCACTAAAAACACACAATTCATATTGTCTTGAGAGCGAGAGGAGGTTTCGGTAATAGTAGAGTAAAATGGTGGGAGGTAGAGCAGCAGTAAAGTGGAGTAGACGTAGCGGCACTCAACACACCTTGTCCGTCCTTTAATTCACAGGCAAAATGATGATTGAGTGTCGATGTGTAAGGTGTATTGTCTTTCGCTTTTTACTGTTGTTGACTTACTATGTGTGTCATCAATGAGTCCAGGCATCAGTACCGATAAGACAAACACTGACCTTTCCTTTGGTAAACACGTCGTCTATTCCGGGTCAGATTTCCCCGGCTATTGTAGGCCAGTGGACAAAGATCAACTTGGAAGATGTGAGTTTTGCACACGCTGGCCTCGCCGACAACCGGCCTCGAACGTGGGATAATCACGCTTTGGCTGTGGAGCCAAAGAGGAACCGCACGGGCACCGCCCTGACCAAGTCCCACGTCACCGCGGGAATGGCAGCCGTCCACCCGGCCCGGCCGAGGCGTCGACGGCGGCGCCCCCTTATCTCTCGATCGCCACAATCAGGGGGTGGTGTTATCTCTCCGCGCGCGCTCTACCGTGGTGGCCTGTGCGTGGGGAGGTCTTCGCTTCCTTGCGTTCTAACTAGCGTTGATGGATGGGGGCCCGGTTTGAACCCCCCGGCGCAAGCGCAATGCCAAATTGCCGATATCTGCTGATGTGTTTGAGAAATCACATTCTCCATCTCACCCTGTCTGGATGCCAGGCTTGGCATGCCGGCCATGTATTAAATGCTATATTGATAATTGAAATCTTCGTGGCCTCTCTGGATGCTTTTTTTTTTTTGCTGACTATGACTTTTAGGC
Organism: Zeus faber; assembly: GCF_960531495.2. Taxonomy (NCBI): domain Eukaryota; kingdom Metazoa; phylum Chordata; class Actinopteri; order Zeiformes; family Zeidae; genus Zeus; species Zeus faber. Next base: position 8,904,249 of record NC_137208.1, read on the forward strand.
AGATGGTCTCTATTACTCATGTGCGAATGGTGTGCGGGAGAGGGGGTGGGGTTGGCGGGCGCTGCCAGGTCTGTATAGAGACTGTATTTTATTCTGTCCTCGTACGTCAAAGATTCCCGATGATTAATACCATCATTAAAGACACGCCGGATACACAAACAGGTGATCTGAAACATTTAACAGTCATTTCTATGCCACCTAGATGTTGTGAATAGAATAGAAATCAAGTTTACCATTTGGTGTGCCAAGCGGTTAATATCCCCAAACATACTTTGAGATGGAGAAATGTGGCCCCCGCTCCATCTCTCGCTATGTACATCAGTTTACGGCAGCACAATGAGAGACCTCTTTTCATTTTCATCGCCCAGGAAATATCACATCGAAGGGTAATAGCCCATTTCATTTTGATTCCAGCGGACCGCCTGAAAATAGAAAAAGAACAGACTGTTGACAGTAACCAATGTCACATAATCTCCCCCCTGAAGGACAAGCATCAAAGATCAATTTATTTTCCTAAATGCTATTTATATATCCATCTCCGCCGAGCGCCCAGGGACATTGCATATCAGGGTTTGGATCAAATACAGCGTGAATAGATTGTATGGAGGCGAAAGAGACAAATGCAGCCGCATGTAGGTGGCGGCGAGCCGTGACAAATAAGCCAGATGATAGCAACCGAATGAATTAAGTGCAACTATACTGAAAGCCCCGTCTTACCTGGGGGAAAAAAAACAAAACATTTTTTTTCTTATTTAAAAGGAGGATATTTCCAAGGCTCTGTTTCAAGTCTTTTCCCTCTATGTGGGAGGAGAAGGAAGCCGCTGGCGAGGGGTAGATGAGCACCGTGATTAGCGGCGGCGAGGCAGCCATCAAGGACACGTTGTGAGAGGGGAAGTAAAGTAGGGAAACAAACAAACCGCAGGAGCACATATCAGATACAATTACAGCTAATAGTAAACGTCGGCTTGCAGACACCTTCTCTCCAAATTGTTATTCGGATTTTTATTTTTTTATTTCCCTGAAACGGCTCACACAAAACCTGCCTCTTCTTGCACTTCATAATTGCACGGCGCACAAGGGAGCAGGAGGCTTTGTTTACCGTGCAGCGAGCCGCCGGATCAATTCCTCTCTCACTTTGCCCCCTTTGATAATTGCTGAGCAGCGAATGTGTGTTTACAGTGGCGACGGTGCCAACCCTTTGGACAGGAATGAGAGGGGGAGCCTCACCGGCGGAGGGGGGGCCGGCAGCGTCTTATCGAAAATGCAAGGGACGCCGATATGATCGGGGGAAAATCAATACTGTTTAAAAATGAGGGATGGGCCGTGGAAAAGGCACTTCAAAGTGTCGGATTCTATAAAAGATGGCGGGGAGATAATTAGCTGATGCGAGGGAAGGCGTGGACCTGCTGCGCAGTGACCTTGAGGGTCTCGCCCGCTGGCACGCTTTACAGTTCCACCGATGGCTGCTCCAATGACTTCCTCGATAAATTGATTGGTTAGCGCGCAGGAAAGGCAAACAGGATGAGCAGGCACCCTGAGAGGCTTCTGGCGGCATTCTGCACACGTTATGGCTCCTTTGTTTTGTGTCGTTTGAGAAATAACAGGTTAATAATCGGGCGACGCCCACATTTCAACATCAATGCTTTTATATTTCCTAACGGTCGACGCTGACGATTACTCTATGCAAACGACGAACAACTAAACCAATAATGTGGCGTGATATTTCCTCCCGTCAAAACCCGAGGCGGTGAACGTCGAAAGCCAAAAAGCCTCTTAGAGTTAAATCTCTAACATTCCTCTTTTCGGTCTCTCCAAATAATTTGGGTTTTACAAGGTGAACGTCATCGTTAAAAGCACCAAGCCCCAAAATCAACAAGCATGAAGAGAGGAAAAAATTAAAAATACAAATCACAAGTAAGGAAAATATTATTACCCTTCCCATCTTCAGTGTCCCCCGTGAGACACCGTGGAGGGTTTGGTTGCTTAAGGAGTGTCACCCTGCAAAGCAGCGCCAGCGGAGAAGGGATCTGGAAGCAGGGGATGAACCGCACTCTTCAGCGGAGAGGGGTAAAGAGAGGCAATTTCTAGAATGATGGGCGCGGGAGATGATGCCCAATATGCTTCCACTCTTTAGAATTTACGACCTCCGCCGCAGCAACGTGTAAACAGCTGGGCTGCGGAATGGCGTGTTCTGCAATTTCGTTTTCCCTTCCTCGGAGACTTTATTATATTTTTACCTATTTTTATGCACACTCACCAATGTCCTTGAGAGAACATACCTATATATTTATCTGGGAAATACTTCGCTATAGTGCCTTGCGTATTGTTTTGTTGCCAATATTTTGCAATTTATTTTTTTACCTGAGCATCGATCATGGGGGACAGGGCCGCACGGTTACACAGAATGTTTACGAGCAATCTTTTCTCCATAAACACGTGGGGGTTAAAAATGTGGTTATTTACAGGTGTTTAATGGATAGCCGTGCAGGCGATGACAGCAAGATTTCACGGCCATCTTTATGGAATGCCTTTAGTGTGAATCACGTTTACAATGCCTGCTGGAAGGCTCCTTCCCAAGAGGACGACTGGCTCACATTAGAGCTACAATAGTCCAAAATTATCAATGTTTTTAATCAACCCAAACCTGTATTTGACCCGACTCCTCATTTTTGCGATCTAGCTCAGACTAAAGTGGATGAAAAGTAGCAGAAATTGCTCAGAGAAGGTGGGTGTGGTGTGGGCTCAGGATCAGGGGTGGCTGTACGCCCGTTGCTCGTCAGAGCAATCGACGAGCACAGGCTAAATAACCACCACACAATCAGCACACACACGCACACGGGAGGGGCCCTTGTCTTGACATGTTTTCCATATGCTCCGGGCCTGTTCCATCTTGCCCACTCTCTACAATAAACCGGTGTGTTTTCAACGCCATCACCTGTGTCCCTGTGTCCGAGGGCCCTGACAACGCCCCTGCAATATTAAAACACTACTTAAATGTGCCCAGGGGTTAAATTGGTAATTGGGGGGGTGGATGGACCCTAATTGTAATTTCTAGGAAAGTTTATCAAAGTTATTTTTTTAAATCTGGATAAGTCCATGTGTCAGTTATGTGCCTTTTTAATCATCAGCACACCTATCTATCTATCTATCTATGGGCAAATTAGTGATATTCACAATACCGTAATTACAATAGTAGTCGTGCAGCATAAATAAAACGACAGCTTGTGAAATTTAGGTTTGGCCAATTACAGCTATGTAGCAGCAGTATAATGAGATAATCTATAATTCTATAATTTTTACATCAAAGGGGATATACTGGATTCACCTGGTAAGATGTTCATAATGGTTTAGATTGATGTAGTTTGAATAATTTCCACGATTGTTAAAAACTAGAGCCATTGCACCAATGAGGAAACAACCTACGGCATACATATACAGTATACACTATATACTGTATAGCTAAATATAAGTAATATATACGTAAATACATGAAAAAACTGGCTTGGAGAGATTGCTGTGCATTGACACTGTTTATTTAACATAAGAATCACTCACTGTGATTCGACGTCGAGGGATTATGAATTTGGTCGGATCTGCATATTTTCACTTTGAGTGGATTTTCAGCCGTTAACAATGTACACCGACGTACATTTTAAGACGTACATTAAAACAAGGGTGAAATAATGTGTGTTTGGCGCTGACCTTCCGTTTAACAGCTTTGCGCTGCTCTCTCAATAACAGCTGGAAGATTAAGCTGGAGAGGGTGATTATTTGGGAAACAGCAGAGGACCATCAAGGAGCTTTATGAGAGGCACAATCAACAAAGGAGAATGGGTAATGGGTCCAACACACACCTTAAATCACCAGCACGAGGCTCTGCTATCAGGGTGAAGGTTGATGTCTTTACCCTTTAAAACTAAGAGGTCCCTGAGCAGCTTTGGAGAGGCGGCTGAACGACTCAGTTTAGTGGCTACCATACTTTTAAGGTGGTAATCCACGAGATCGTCTCCATAGGGTGGATTACACTACAAGTCCCCAAATTCCATTAGAAACTGCAATATTGTTTTGTCAACCTTCAGGTTTACCCTCGGTCACTGTATTTGCTCCGAAGTATTCCTGCTTCTGATCGATTTATTCGTCTTCTTTCTCTATTTCCCTTCTTTCATTGGTGAGGTGGTGGGGATATTTTTTTCATCCGAGGGAGCTGTTATTTTTATTTTTTTATGTTCATCCATATCGACAGTTTACTCACCGCAACAAGCTACGCTGCTTCAGCAAAGTCACAGCCGCTTCCGTCTACTTCTCATACGTGCCCGACCTGTGCTCTCTCGCTGGCAAAGGCGGAGCCCGCCACAGCCGATGGAAACAGCAAATTGACATAGAATGGCTGTTGCTTATAACGTACCAGCGAAAGAAATGATCAAATTTGGGATTTTGTATTTATTTATTATTATTATTATTATTATTATTTTTTTTTTTTTAAACAAAATAATCTTATGGATGATCACTTTTCAAGATTCAAGATTCAAGAGGTTTATTCGTCACATACATACTGCATACTGAACACTGAACTTCAAAGTTCCTGTATGAAAAAAAGGGTTAAAGTAAAAGGTAAAAAGTTACTCTATTCTAGACGTTATTCTACTCTATTCTAAGATTGAATTTGCGAAACCTGCCGAGGTCCGCCTGCGATGTCACGACTGCGAAAGCAGTTTGACGCGTCTCATCTCCAGCTCTGCAGGCCAAACAAACTCCCTCTCAGCCAGTGAGCGAGCGAGAGAGAGAGAGAGAGAGAGAGAGAGAGAGAGAGAGAGAGAGAGAGAGAGAGAGAGAGAGAGAGAGAGAGAGAGAGAGAGAGAGAGAGAGAGAGAGAGAGAGGGAGGGAGGGAGGGAGGGAGAGAGAGAGAGAGAGAGAGAGAGAGAGAGAGAGAGAGAGAGAGAGAGAGAGAGAGAGAGAGAGAGAGAGAGAGAGAGAGAGAGAGAGCGCGAGCGCATTCGGGCCGAGCGCCTTGAGCGGCGACCTCAAGAGGAAACCTTCGCTCACGCCCACGTGCCCGTCTGACCCACCGCCGAGCCCATTTTCAGGCCTCCGTGCGCAGATCGCTGGCCTCAACCCGCCGGTGCCGGTTCTAGGCAAAAAAACCCCCCCAAAACGAAACGAGCCGAGGCGAGGCGACGAGGGAGGAGGTGGAGGAGGAGGAGGAGGAGGGTTGGTGCACACCGAAGAAGTGCCATTGTTGTTGCTGTTGTTGTGTTAGTGTTATTATTGTTGCTGCTGTTGTTGTTGTTCGTATTATTATTGTTGTTGCTGTTGTTGTTGTTAGTGTTTTTATTGTTGTTGCTGTTGTTAGTGTTATAATTGTTGTTGCTGTTGTTGTTAGTGTTTTTATTGTTGTTGCTGTTGTTGTTGTTAGTGTTATTATTGTTGTTGCTGTTGTTGTTGTTAGTGTTTTTATTGTTGTTGCTGTTGTTGTTAGTGTTTTTATTGTTGTTGCTGTTGTTGTTGTTAGTGTTATTATTGTTGCTGTTGTTGTTGTTGTTAGTGTTTTTATTGTTGTTGCTGTTGTTGTTGTTAGTGTTATTATTGTTGTTGCAGTTGTTTTTGGTAGTGTTATTATAGTTATTGTTGGGTTGTGACTGCCAGTACACTGCCTCCCGCAACTTTCACACAGAGGTGTTTTGCAAGGTATGGTGGGTAAGGAGTTCCATCCACCCACAGGGAACCGAGTATTGCAAAAAGTGTAGTGTAGTGTGTGTAGAAAGTGAAAGAAGTGGAAGAAATCATCATTGAGAAAATAAATCATATAATAATATAACTTTTTGAATGATTAGAGTTTTTTTTTCTCCATACAGGAATTTTAAAGTGTGTGTGTGTAAAAAAAAAAAAAAAGAAAGTAAAATAAAATCCTGTATTTGATACTTTATTTAGTGGTAAGAAACAGCCATTTCATATATTTGCGTTCTGTATGTGCCCGTCCTGGGTTCTCTCTCTAATAATAAGAGCTTTTTGGGCGATGATGCACATTCCAGTTCACTGCACAGCGAGTGCATGCGGAGAGGGGCCGTCCTTTCATGGAGCGCACAATGAACACACACACACACACACACACACACACACACACACACACACACACACACACACACACACACACACACACACACACACACACACACACACACACACACACACACCCACCCTTCAGGCTTATACTATTTAATGTAAAACACTATACAAGTATAGTCAGAATACTGTACTATACCTCTCCCTCCTCGTACCTCAATGTTTCAATTATCTACTGGACGTCTGTGAAATGCTTTCAATGTACTTTCCCTGCTTCCACCCCCCAAGAAATGTATCTTGTATTGTATTGTATTTATTCTGACTCATGTTCAGAAGCACCAGAAGAGAGGGAGGAAACACCACTTGACGTTGGGAATTTGCATTTTATATTATTATATTATTTGCATCATTAAGTATATGAGTTCAACCTGCCGTGACGTTTCCTAAATTTAGATTCAGAATGTGATTATGCCGCAAGGAACGTATACGTATTACTATGTACAATGTTACTTACATGTTTACAGTGTCTACAACGTACACTGTTATTTCTATCTCTGTACTGCAAATATCTATATTGTTAGAAGTGGAATAGTCCACTTAGAAAAACACATCAATTAGATGAATTTGATTTTAGAAATAAAATTATAAAGATTATAGATCAGAAATAGAATAACACCCGCCTCCATCCATCCTTCAATTCCAACCCTGTTCAGTACCTCATTTCAGCAAGACCTTAATCAACACCTTTATTATCCTCTCAAACTTCCATCTCCCTTCCCTCGTTCAAACTGATTTTGCATGAGAAAGAACAGGAAAATGTACGAAAAGCCGAAAACCCCTCACGCACCCAGCCTGACGTGCGTATTACTGATTCATGGATGCATTGCATCTGTTGTGTAACTCGATGAACGGCACGATGAAAGCGAGCGTCAAAGTGTCAAATATTGCATCTAATTCCGCGTCCCTGCCCTCCCCTCCTGGGCGTGGCGCGGCGTCAGTGTCACAGACGGAAATGAAGAGACGCCTCACACTCTCGCCCTGCGAGACACACACACAGTCAGAGGAAACAGTGATCAGAGACAAGGTAAAATAAACTTAGGTTATCTCCAAAGGATGCTTTTTACATCCGCTGACGGTCGATCCGGCAGCTTGTTTCAGCAGCTCTGTACTTTTTATACACGGTATACAGTATGTAGTAGTACATATTGTAGTATATGATGCATACTTTTGACCAGAATGTGACTTGGTGGAGGTTCATTATTTATTGACGATTTTTGGGTTTATTATATGTTCCCATTTTTTCCCAATTTTGCATGGTTTTACGTTTATCGGACATGACATTCTTTTGGCAATTATTATTTTATTATTGCCTATTGTTGATGATGTCACACCGCAATTTACCTCTGAAGATGAATAAAGTATCGATCTATCCGTCTATCTATCGATCCCTCCGTCCATCTATCTACAGTATCCAGCCATCTATCCATCCATCTATCTATCAATCCATCATCCATCTATTCATCCATCCATCGATCCATCCATCCATCCATCAATCTATCAAACCATCTATATATCATCTGTCAATGTATCCACCTATCGTCTATACAGTATATGTAAGATTTGCACTGGCGCTATTTAAACCATTTTCATATCAGGTTCTTAAATGACCATTCAAAACATTTTGGAAATTCTCTAAGTGCACTTACATCCTCCAAAAAAAATTAAAAATTAAAAATCAACCAAAGAAAAAAAAAAAAAAAAGACAAGAAACAACAAAATCCATAATTTACCTTGACTAAATCAATCCAGAAAGCAACTGCAGCGAACTTGACCCGTTCCACTAAAACGCATGTCCTAGAGGTGGCGTTGGGAACACACAGCATCTCCCAGTTTTCCTGAATTATAGATTTCGAAGAGAAAAGAGGAGCGGAGCGGAAGGGGGGCGATGTCAGGGTGGACTGCAACCTTTATTCGCTGTAGTGGAATAAATAAGGCATGAAACCAGACGCAGCCAGGCAGTTTATGTGACTCCGTGTGTGTGTGTGTGCGTGTGTGTGCGTGTGTGTGCGCGTGTGTGTGTGTGCGCGTGTGTGTGTGTGTGTGTGTGTTCCTTATGAAATGCTTCAGGGCAGAGCAGGATCCACAATTTTTAAGTGTTCTCACGGAGAGATTACCATGATAAATGTGTTCACTTTCCACTCACAACGAACACATCATATCTATTCCGTACGTATCTCGTTGCCACTTCACATTCACGTCAGCCCGGGAAGCAACAAACACTGCAATTGGTGGCCATTACTATTGTGATCTGATTTACAAACAAATACATGTCGGCAACAGCTTTTCAGGCCGGAGGGGAGGGGGGAATAAAATAACCACAGCGGTTGTTCTCCCACTCAAAAATGCAAAGTGCGGAGAAATGTACTGAATTTAAAAAAAACGAGAAACAAAAACAAACTCATGCAAAGCCGCAAACTACAAACATAAATGTGAGACCCATGTATTGTTAAGCAACCGTACTCACACTTCACATTTTGCCAGAAATTAATTATTAAAGGAAGCCGCGCAAGCAGATGTATGATTACTGGGTGACACGAAACGACACGGGCAGACCTGCAGCATTTGGGCTGTTTTGCTGAGGTAAATAATGCACGAGTGAAAGCGCCAGTTAATAAGCGGTTTACCGCTGGAAGGGTCGCATCTTCTACATCTTAATGGGCTCAAACCTATCCGTGCGCCAAGATATACGGTACGCACAATGAACACACACACACACACACACACACACACACACACACACACACACACACACACACACACACACACACACACACACACACACTTCTAGCGAAAATAAAGAAATCGATTACAAGTACACAACAATGAATCAAGATTGGTTGAGGTCTTACGGTGCAAAGACCTCGCTCCGCAGAACTACTAACTACACATAATAATGTTCCTCCCCTCAAAAAGGTCACAGTGTGTTTGATTGTGCTGTTGGAAGCATGTTCGCAAAACAACTTAACAAAGTATAAGTTTGTCAAAGAACAAAATAAGTGTATTATATTTGAAATGTACAAAGATCCACTTCATAATAGGGGTGTTTTATTTATTTATTTATTTATTTTTAATTGTACGCTGTTGCTTTTAACCAATTGACTCTGCATTTTCTCATCCATGTTTCTCCTCGTCTAAGGAGAATGTGGAGAAGAGCCGTCGTTGGAAACTGGCTTTGAGGCAAACCATGAATGTCTTGGCCAAACGATTGATGCGTCTTTTAAATGGGACCTGTTAACGCTCCTTTTTACACAAAATAATTTGGTCACTGTGGAAACAGCAAAGGAATTTCAAAAACATGTTTTTGAAATTCCTTTGCTGAAAATACCACTCGCATTATGCATTCTAGCCGTTCTTGCATGCCTCTAAACCATCCTGCTCCAAAACGGGCTGTTTACGTGGGAGGAGCCACCCTCCCGTGGCCCCGAGCTGAGCGCAAGCTCCAGGTTCCATGAGCCGATGGCGTTTGAGCATGGCTTCCGGGTTCCACTGCATTTACTCTGTAAACTTTCACTGATTTCACCTTATCAGTTCCACAAAAATCTGCTTCGGAACAAATTTGAGGCGAAAAAATAAGCAATTCCAGTTTCTGAATCTTCCCTCATTTTAGATCTACGAGGCCTCATTTAAAAGTTAGTTCCGATTCTCGTCGCCGTGCTCCAGGCTTGTGTGACGAGCGCTGAAGAAGTGAGTTTTGCATAATAACTCCCTTTTAAGCGCCAACAGCCACCCGATGTCCCATCTTTGAGTCTGTCCTGAAAAACAAAACTTTTAATGAGGGAATTCCCAACAGTGAACTCGTCGCTGTTATCTACAGCATCGACCCCAAACACACCCCAAAAATACCTTCCTCTCTGAAACCCGCCGCGCACAGCAGCTCCACCCGGGGGCCCTTTTCTGAGCGCTGGTCACAGAGTTGGTGTTGTGTCTCTGCCCCGCTCGTCATCAGTGACTCCTCCAAACCCGAACGTCTGCATCACCTCCCACTCCCCGTCCCTCTCCGGGCCTAGCCTCTTTCCGTTTCCATTCACAACTAGCGAGCTCTAAAGGAAGCCATAGAGACGACGCCATCAGCACCAAACGTGTCCGCCCCTCCTCCTAGGGGCTCCATGGGGCCAAAACATACCCTAAGTGCGCGCGCCCATGTAAGTACGTAAGTACAGCAATATAAGTGCGCCAATGCCAGTACGTAAGTAAGAGAGTGGACTGGACTGCCTTTTTTCAGAGCTTGAAATCTCTACAGCCATCGATGGACCATAATGGACTGACCATTTATCCACTGCCATGGAGTAAGAGCTTTTGAGAACCCCCGCTGATATAGCGCGGTAAATTTACTCAACGAGTGAATGGAACATTATGGATTGGTCCTTTCAATTCCTGAGATTACTGTTCTCATCTCTGTATTGCCGTATTTCTCGTTTCACAGATGTTTTTTTTTCTCTTTATTTATTTTTTTTTTTTGAGCAATGTTTACGTGCGGAAAATAAGTAGCCTAACAGGAGCATCAAGGTGGGACAGAGGAAGTCAGGGAGGCTGCAGAGAAAGCGGCAGGGCGACGAGTCACCCCAGCCAGGCCTTTCCAGGGCGCGGAGGGGGCACCAGATCCCGCCGCAGCTGCTGCATTTAACTGACTATTTAAGGCAGCGTGAACAGGGAGAATCTCAATTTGACGGATCCCAGTGAAAAGCCAACGTCAGGAGGGGTTTATCATACTCCGCGTCGGCTTTGTTTGCCTTGGCCCGCCGCCACCTCTCCCCTCGCAAGCTGTCCGTTTGACTCAGAAATGTATTGATATGAGTGCAATACATATAAATTCATTTCAAGTGTATGCATCTGTCGTTTGTCTCAGGAGCAAAGACAGACATTGATTGGGAACCCTAATTAATAAAGCAAGTCCATAAGCAATAAAGTCCAGTACTGTCTTTTACACAAAAACAGATATTTGCCCCTGTTGGTTTTGGAGAAACCCAAATGATGAAAAAACGTACTGACCAATTGTGTTTCCTCTGCTGTATTCCCCCCTCCAGAAACATTTTTTTTTTTTGCAATGATTATTACACCGCCGAAGGCTTTTAGCGTTTTTAGTGTAAATTGCACCATCATGAATTATTTACTACCGTCTAATTATTTGAAGCTTGGCAACACGTTTTTTTTCCAAAAGCACCTCAGTTGACGAGCCAATTCTTTTTTTTTTATTTTTTTATTTTAATATAAAAATGAAAAAAGAAAACCCTGTTAAGTTTGCCACAACCCCTACTGATAATCCCCTGTGAGTGCCTACACATTAAACAGGCTTTTTGGCAATTCACTGACTGACTCACCGCCCAAAGGAGAGAGAAGTCTAGTAACGGCTGAACCCGGGTTCAAGAACGAGCCTCTCTGAGTGTCTGGAGGAGACTGGCGGGGAACAACGACACCATTTGTGGTTGGAGGCTGGATAACGGAACGCTGAATTCCCTCCAAAGAGCAATTTGAAAGGTGGATCTCATCCTCCTCTGGAGTGACAGAGCCTTTTGATGGATTGAATTCAATGCATGTGTTTGGAACGGCGGGAGGGGTCGGGGATTTCTCCATTCCTGGTGTTCTTCCTGGCTTTTGTTGTGTTTGCGGTGTGAGTGGCAGGCAGAGAATGGAGTGGGCGCGCTCAAACTTCAAAAAATGATCCAGTGACAAGAGGAGAAAAAACAAAAGGGGGGAGAAAAGAAATAAAATGGGTGCGCGAGAGCAAAGGGGCGAGATTTGTGCCGTTTGAGTGAAATGGCCTCATGTTCAAGTAAATCTTAAAAGCAAAAGCAACACATTTAATGTTTATTTAGCCTGAGGCTTTGCATATGAATAATAACTTTAATAATCTTCAATTAATATTGATGGTGAAAATAAAGCTGAACAGCTCTGGTGAGAGAGTACCGCAGACTGGAGGGCATGTTCAAAGGAGATTTTTTGTGAATGTGAGTTTTTGAACAATAATCGTAGCTTCATTGTTTAGAGCCATTTAGTCAAGCGTTAAAAAGAGCGTTGAAATACGGGTGCGCTGAGCTTGAATCCAGCAAAGATGAGATACGGCTCATGGGAAAAACGGCTTGTGGGCTGCGTGAGGAGAGGTGGAGCAGAGGCAAAGCGAGGCGGAGAGAAACGGAGCAGCGGATCCAGAGCTAAACAAAGCACCCACTCGAGTGGGCCGACGTGACGCTCGCCCCGCGGCCGGGCTTTGCAGGATGAATATGTACCACGCCGACCTCATCTATGGAGCACGCACGTCTGTGGCTTCGCAGAGCAATCATGCGGGTCGCAGGGCGTGGCTGACGCTTGCTACGACCGCACGCGCACAGCTTGCACCACCGACAACGGCAACGGCATGAAGCCTTCGGGACGCACAGGGGGCACTCGCGGGGCTGGTGCGGTCCGCCGCATGGCCAGGGGCTTTACGGGCGCAGCTACGTGCGGCCCGCCACACTTACCGCCACCATGTGTGCGGAGTTGAGTGTGCAAGCTTATTATCATAATCACTGGAGCATAAACCCCAACAGTAGCGAAGCAAAAGCAAAGCATGTATTCTTACTACAATACATATCATCATACTGAATTTATGACACGCGTCTGACGATGTCCGATAGCCTTGGGCTTTACCATCAGCCATGTGTCGTGGTGTGTGTACGGCTACGGAATCTATTAAGCATCTGTTGGAGTCCACACACCAACAGACATTATTCGATGATTACAAGTCCCCCAACGTCCACCTGATAGTAAATAGTATTATGGTATACAGTATGTCACTGGGACTAATGAGTAAGCATTCTAAATGTATTCCAACTAAGACGAACATAGCATAGGAAGGAAATTGGTATTGACCTTCTCATCAGAACCCGGGTAAGATTGACAACAGCTCATTTCTCTTTTAACGGTGTGGACCTCGCTATCCAGAAATATAAAGGACGCTGTATAGATTGTTGCCACTAAGACCGGGCAAACAGGTTTCCCAGTATTCGGGACGTATGGACCGGTCCATTGATTGGCTTTTATATGATTGAGCGGCTTTCCGGGTTTTCCGGGAGTGGCTTTCCGGGAACGGGCGGTGTCCGACTTGGTCACAGACACAGCCAAAGACCTTGAAGGCAGCAAAACCCAGCAAAATGGAAATGAAAATGAAACGGAACGGCGTGGATTGTGACGGCTGTGGCACCACAGCAGGCAGTCTGACAGCTTAAGTAGAGCGGCCCGAAGAGTCGTCAGCCAGGGCTGCCTCTGCATGCGACGCTCCATTTTTGGCATTTAGCAGAGCAGCTTATCAAGAGTGCCATACGATACACGAGCAGGTACAAGTGGATTTACTGTCCAATAACTAGAACGAAACCCAATACAAAGTTTGGCACATTTTTGGCGATAGGGCGGGATGTAACCCCTGGGAAGAGGAATAAATAAATAAGCGGCGGCATAAAAATTTTGGCGTGAGGTCTCAACTGACAATTTCATGCAAGAAAAAACAGTGTCAGCTGCGGTACGTGCACCGTGAGTAAATTGTGGAATGAGATGACACTTAATTGAATTTATTAGAAAAGGATGTGCAACTCACAGGGACCCCACCACACGCACACGCACACGCTCACGCACACGCTCACGCTCACGCACACGCACACGCACGCACGCACGCACGCACGCACGCACACACAGTAAATAAATGAAGTAAATGCTAGACTCAAGTGCGAGGCTTCTTCATATGTCTTTTGTTCCCCCATTTCTATCCCCACAAAGCATGACTTCCTACAGAGCAGCACAATGAATCCACCACTGTGATGAATCTGGCCTCCACCCAGCAGAGAAGGCGCGAGGGGGAGGAAGGGGCCTCGGTGATGCCACGGGCCTGAATAGCCTGCTGGGCGTTCCTCCAGACTGTGTTTCCACATAAACAAGGCTCCTGCGTTGCAGCCCGGTCACGTCAAATGTCTAATCTCTGGACGCACCCGACTGTGACACCTCTCTCCCTGGGCTCCCGAAACATCCCCGCTGGCACTTACTCCTCCCTTCCCCTCCGCCGCCGTCGCTCCCACAACAGCCACCGAATACAATAATGAGAGCAACAACAACAAGTGGAGGGAAGCACTCAGAAAACAGTGAAGTCTGAATGAAACAAATGGCTCTTTCATCCGTTTTTTTTGGGGGTTTTTTTTGTCGGGGGAAAAAACCTCAGAGGCCCCCGCTCCCGTGACAGCAGGACGTTTTTGGGAGTCAGTCGCCGTAGCCTGCTTTCTGCTTTGCGAAACAATCCCCGGGATCGTTTGGCAGCCGACGGCAGGTCAGGTTCCGCCTGGTTCCACACATTGTGATGTCTCGCTTCGCAGCCCTGAAAGGGGGGGGGGGGGGCTTTGGCTTTGGCAGGAAGTCAGAACTCCCCCCCCCCTTAGTATTTTTGGTCATCACCCTTCACTTCAGCCCTGGGGAGCACCAGTGGACCAAGAAGGCCTTTGTGCTTCATACACTGATGGGGCGGACTATGGATTCTGCTACGGCTGACTCCTGGCCCCGGCCCGTGTTCCATTCCAAACGCTTTGAACCCCGCCCGTCCGTGGAGAATCCGCAGCCCTCCGCGGGGAAACCGGTGGGAGACCGCCACGTCCGGGATCACCGACATGCGGTCACAGAAACCTCGACGGCTTGCGAGAACGAGGCGAGGCGAGTTCGTAAGTCGATTCAAAGTGTTCTACATAAAACATCAAAAGGATTAAGACGAAGGGCAAAAGAAACACGTAACGGAAGGGCATAGAATGCGTTAAAGAGTTAAAAGTTAAAAAAATTAGAATGCATGGAATGCATAAACGCTACAGTTTGGCGCAAGGAAGGAATCAAAGAAACCTCGTTTTACTCTTCATTAGCAACCAACTTGCCCGTTCCCAAAAGAGCGACCAAGTTTGGCCGGCTGGGGGATGGGGTGCATTGGGGCAAGAAAATGAAAATGAAGTGGGAGTCTTACGGAGCATGTTTTGAATCTGACATCCCTCAAAACAACTTTAAAAAAATAAAAATAAATAATTAAGCCGATGGAGTGTAAAAACAAACAAGGAAGTTTTTGCATTTAGATCACTTTCACGTCAGCTTTGACAGCTCGCCATGCAGGCCGCAGCGAGTGAATAGGTTTAAGGAAAACGAACAGGTCTAGAATGAGATTTCCATTATCTTATGCCTGATCACCTCTCAAATTGCAATATCTCACCAAGACAAATGTGCTCCTTCATGCTTTGCAAGCTTGAGATGTGATTGCATTCAAATGAATGTGCCTAAGCCACACAAGGCAAAAAAAAAAAAATCATCTTAAATGTATGTTTTAGTGAATCTGGTTACAGAGGAATGAGCCATTAGATAGTAGTAATATGATAAGAAGCTCCCTCTGACCACGGGGCCTCAGATTTCTCGTCCTTTCCGAGGCGAGTCATATTTACATGATAAAGAGTTATTCATCTGTCGGATCTACTTATATCCAGACTCTGCTCCGAGCCCTTTATCACTTTAAATCTGTTATTATGATGGTCTGGCCCCCTCCAATGCGGGGTCCCTCAGATTGAAAGCGCCGGCGGGCCATGATCGTCTCATTACGGCAAATACTGCAAATACTGAATCTTTAATGGCTCATTACGACAGCCGTTTTCCAGCGGCGGGTCCGCCCGTGCAAACAGGTGGAACAGGGTCCCCTCAGGTCACGCTGTCTGCGCGGCCGGAAAAACCACCAGCGATCCCGCTCCCGTCTCCTAATGCCGAACGAAAGCTTCGCAGACCTCCAGCCGCCCCGACCCCTCTCGTCCTCGCCGGGCGTCCGCGAGATAGACGGCTGGTTTTGAAAAAGGCGTCAATTTATTTCCACCCTCTGGCTTCAGCTAATTTCAGCGGCTCTCCCGAAGATGGGGCGATACGAGAGATTAGAGAAAGGAGCGTTTTAACCTGACCATGACCTTGCTTTGAGTTTGCAGTGTTTGCCTTGCGTTAGCGATTCAAACCTATTTATGTTCTATGTTCTCTGGTAATTATGCTCCAGAGTAATTATGGGAAATGACTGCACTGAGGCGACCTTGAGAAGTGAGACTTAGATAAATGCTGGGTCATAAATGGAGGTCCAACTTTACCTTCTACTGTATTAAGTGTTTCGCGCTCCCACCGCTGTACATCGGAAATACAAGCAGCGGCGTTCCAAACTCAGTGCCAAGAGCAAGAGAACATTAAGTCTTAAGAGACTTACGGAAGACGTCCGTTAAGAGACGGGGCGAGAGGAGGAGGCGAGACGGAGAGACGGCGGAAGGGTACTGGAGAGAGGAGGGAAGGAGGGGGAGAGCGCAAAGTCAGATCAATATTCAAACTGCAAAATGAATTTGACTGGAGCGAGAACTTCTCATCAAATGGGAAAAGAAATTGGATATGAAAGATGACCTGCCATAAAATCCGATATCCCACAATGCCATCTGTCAGACAGTGGCCGAGGAATAATGACAGTGGCTAATGAAAGCTGAGGCCCGGTGCGGCGGCGGCGGTTTAAATCAGATCCTCCACAGCAGCGGCGGCGCTGACTCAGTGTCTTGTCCTCTGCCCAACGCCACTGGAAGCCGCGCGGGGAAACAATCAGGAAAGCCCTTCGTTCCGTCCGAAAAAAAAAAAAAGGAACCAATCATCGGCGTAACAGCGTCGGCGCCTGAGCGACTGAGCGGCCCCCAATGAGGCCGATTTGGATCTCATGCACTGGCGGAACAGAGCTAAACAGGCGCTTGCCGCCTCAAGTCAGATCTTCCCGTCGAGAGCCACTCTGAGGCCAGAATGTGGGTAAATGGATGGATTGTGGAGAGCGATGCCTTTCCGTAGTTTGACTTAGCACGGTGCTCGACGGCGTCCACGCCGACACTTTCTTGGCTTTGGATGGAGAATTTGTCACTTCGAGGTACTTTGGTGTGCACTTTTGTGACGGCGCTGACTTTTGCCTGGAGGTCCAATGAAGGTTTCGATTTGATGTCGAAGCCCAACGTCCCCACGCAGTAGTCCCGTTGGCAATGGCAATGTCGCAGTCTACGTTTTGAGCTGCGACGTTGAGGACGCCCTTGAACCGGGGTCAGTGGCTTAGGCGGGAGAGTGGTCTGGTAACTGGAAGATTGTCGGTTCAGTCCCGGGGGTCCTCCAGGTAGAATCCTGAAGGGCGCTTGAGCAAGACACTCAATGCTCCAGATGAGCCTCGATTGGCTGTCGACACCGGCCTCCATCGGTGTATGAATAAGTCGCTTTGGACAAAAGCATCTGCTAAATGGCAGAATGTAAATGATAAACATTTTTCATATATTGCCATAATTTCACTTATATGAACAGTATATGTCACCACAGGCACTCCACATATGCTGCATAGGCTCCTTCTTGAAAGCGGACAGTTATTTTTTGAGGTTGTCATTTGGGCAGAAAGACGACTGTAACACAGGGAAATGCCAGCATATGAAACATAGAACTGGATCTGTGTGTGAGAGTACGTGCCGATATTCGTCTCCTTGGTCTCGGCGTGTCGCAGACCGCCCAGCCGCAATTTAGAGGTTGAAACACCGCGAGCGATAAATGTATTCGTGTGCAGTTATCCTTTTCATTTATTTTTCATGTCTACTTTTACCCAGCACCTGGCCTCAATCGATTGGATGTGCGCTCATTGCTTCTTTACACCTTTTTTCCCTTCCCTCCTCGCCTTTCTTTCCTGTTCCCACAATAAATTGCTGCTTTGAGCTCCGCGCACTTTCCAAACCAAGGTCATTACCAGACACCTAAATAATTGCAGAAATTGAAATGAAATGCTTTAAAACTATGCGACATTTGTAATTTCTCCTGCAGTTTGGCTTCACAGAGCAGGCGGCCATTTATTACATATTCTGCACTTACAAAGAAAAAAACACTGAATATTATAATAATCAATATTTCCACATATACTGTGTGTGTGTGTGTATATATATATATATATATATATATATATATATATATATATATATATATATATAGAGAGAGAGAGAGAGAGAGAGAGAGAGAGAGAGAGAGAGAGAGAGAGAGCAACACCTAGCTCCCAATTCTAATAACAAAAGGCGATAGATTTTTCTTCCCATTACTCCTTTACATGATATGGTTTCAGCAGATGCGAGGCGGAGCAAATGTGAAGGAACTGGGAGCTTTGGGCCCCAAACTGAAACGTGTGCTGTACTGTATATTTCCCCTCAAAGCAGTGTATGTAAAGTTAATGGCCTCTTAAATAAACTGTCATTCGTGCCACTGCCCGGCTTGTCGTTTATTCGCCGGAGCTGACAAATCCGTTGTGTCTCCGCCATGAAAAATATTAGCACTCTCCCTCTCCCTTAACTCCATCCCACTTCTCCTCTGTCCCTTCCAACAGGGGATTTAAGCGTTGATCCGATTCCATTCTTGGAATTTACATTTCATTTTACATTTGGTGGTGGCGTGTTGTGGCCAGGAAGTCTCAGGAAGCAATGAAGCCGGAGGGGTGATGAATCGTAAGGGTTCAATGTCCGGAAAGGGGATCTTTTAATTTTCCATTTAATACAAATCCACTCCCCCTGCAATGTCATATCCTATAATAACAGATTGGGCAGTCGCAAGGAAAGCTGGAGTATCTGGGGTTTCGTAATGATGGGATCTGAACAATGTTTCTTACAAATTGCTGCCATGCACATCATAAATCTCCTATTCATCCTAACTGGCAATGGATCGGAATTCTAGATTGAAGAATTAGCGCCAAAAAGCTGTCAAAACCCTTCCATTGAGAGCCTCGTAGCGCTCTTCGGGAACTGATTAACACCAGTCGTGGAGCTCGTGTTGCGTTAGGGCAGAACGCCGTGGGTAATATGGGCTGGAGTTGTAACTTTACAAGTGACGAGACACGAACAAACGCAAGCTCTTACAGACCTAACACCGACAATCTCATCAATATCTACGAAATCACATGATGTCCCAGAGGCAGCAACAGTCCAGTGACGACAGGGAGGGCCAGAAGACTACAAGGGTACGAGACCTGAGCAATCACATACAAGCAGAAAAATAAACCACAGTCAATCCAGCATTCATGACCAAAATGCAATTAATTACAATTCAGTAATTGTGACCAGTGGAATAAATTTGCCCTTAGTATTGAGTGCAACTTTGGTGAACTTGCATGTGCAAACGTGCAGCTACTGAGCAATGGGCGAAACCACTGAGTTGACCTCTGAAGGAGCGCGTTGTTGGAGAGGGTTAAAATAGAGGCGTCAAATCATCTCGTTTTATATCCACAATTCTGCTCTGCCGGAATTGTAAATCGATACCAAAAAACAGACACAATGGTTTGCAGAGAGACCTGAGGCAGCAGTAGATGGAGTGCATGGTTGCCGAGCCACAGCTTGCTTGCCCACCAACAATGGCACGACCAACGGAATCTCTCATTGACAATTTCTGGCGTACTGATATAGTAGACAAATTTGGTTTATCATAGACTGCTTTCAGAAAGAAGATCTGCTGAGGAGCAGGAGAGTATCAGCTCGAGGAGGTCTCCATTCCATTGTTTTTTTTTTGCGTAGGGATCGGTTCAATAAAAAGGCTGATCTTCAAAATGTGTCAAAATAATAAACAATAATGTTCCTCCTACTGGGAACATTTGAATAGACTTGCAATTCTCCGATAAAATGTCGGATAATCCCCGTCTGCTTTTCACACATGCACTGCAACCCTGAACATATCTAGACATTACACCCCCACATATTATTGTCTGCGAGAACTCGGGTGTCCGAATCAGTGGGGCCGGACCATTTAACGTACTTTACCTGGAGGGACCGTAATACAGTAGTAGTGTCGTGTCCGATTGAGCCCATGTGTGAATACAGCGGGCGCACGATAGAAGCGTCATCAACGCGTCCGCTCGCTCGTCAACAACAGCAAAGAATGCACAACCGAGGAAAAAAAAAACAAACAAGCTTTTTTGCGATTTCCTCAGAGAACTTTTTGTGTCACGTCCGCCCCTCGGCTGAGCCAAACGGAGTATTTCCGGTATGTTTCGAATGCGTCCTTTATGTGAGTGAAAAAAAACAGCACAAAGATAGGGTTTGAAGGAAATTTGTGACAGACATCGTTTGACATTTTGCCGGTGAATTTCCAACTCGATTCTCAATCTCCATTTTTCCATTGAAATAGCCACCCCACTCCTCCACCCATGGAGCCAATAGGCCACATCCTGTTCTCTCGCCGATATTCCTGGGTCCAACGTAGAGCAGTATTGAAATATGCGGTCAAAAATTGAGATGACACAACAGATGACATTTTTTAGCCTTTATCTAACTTCAACTTTGGGGGAAAAAAATGAAAAAAGTCGACTGTATTAAAAAAAATTTAAATAAAAATAAGTATATATATATATATATATATATATATATATATATCCTCCCTGATCAATATTCTCTATTTGTATGAATAGTAATCAACATGTAATAAGGTTTTCATCACAACATTATGTTGGGTGCCACGACGCTGTCATGCTGCCTCCTGGTGCGGAATTTTAAAAAGGAGGGATCTCGTGGTCCTGATGCCCTGACAATCTATTTAGTCCGTCAGAGTGAGGGAATATTCTGGAATGGGCAATGAGAAGGGAGGCGGGGATGGAGGAGTACTCCTTCTTTGTCTCAATCTTATCAGGAAAGGCATTTCAGCCGGGACCCCCCCCCCCCCCCCTTTTTTTTTTTTTGCCTCCAAGTCTCTAAAAGCAGTTCCCTTGTTAAATATTCATGTTGCCCTTCTCTTCCAGTCAGGCTTAGATTTTCGAAAGTGCATAAGTGCTGTATTGGTGTTTCCACGGCACATCTTAAATGGGGCATGAAGCGATTTTTGGCGGACGAGGGCTCAGCATTGCGACCATAACACGTCGTGTCTGTTACGCCAGAGAGGAACGGCCGGGCACGGATCGGACGACTGGGACGAGACCGGCGTGTAACATCTACATTTATCTGCGAGGAGGAAAGACAAAGTGGATTGGAAATACAGGAGGTAACGGAGGAATAGAATTTAAAATAAAAAGGTTATTTCCCCAAGGGAACCCCCATGTGCTGTAGCCAGTTTGTGTCGGAGCTGCTTGTTGGCTCTTGAGGCATCTCTTCCTTTTGTGGACCCCTTTGCACCCAAAATGGAGTTTTTGGTCATTGTTGCCTCCTCTTTGGAGCAGGACTATGCTTGTATTTATGTGTAGAACTTTTCTTCAGATGCTCGATGCTTCATTATACTTGCGATTTACATGAGTGCTCCCTGGAGACATGAATCCTTCAGAGCTCATCTAGAGGAAGCCAGCTAGTAAGGGGGCA
Organism: Zeus faber; assembly: GCF_960531495.2. Taxonomy (NCBI): domain Eukaryota; kingdom Metazoa; phylum Chordata; class Actinopteri; order Zeiformes; family Zeidae; genus Zeus; species Zeus faber. Next base: position 8,925,696 of record NC_137208.1, read on the forward strand.
TTTGTAGTGACAGTTACTTTATAATTGTGAAAAAACCCTCCCCCCAAAACTCAGCTAACCAGATATGGCAGATTTCCACGTTTTAGGATGCAAGTCCGAGTCAGAGATTTCTAGTCAGGAGTGTCTCATTTGCATATTCATGAAACCGTGAATTTTCAGGGTAGAGGTGTCGAGGTGCTGTTAAGCCCATTTACTGTAGTTTATTGTAAATTTTGGGTGGAACAGCGTTATTAAAAAAAAAAACAACAACAAAAAAAAAACCATTAATATTCAATACAAAACTTTTTTCTTTTTTTTTTTTTTTTGTTTCAATGTTTGAAATGCGGCAGGGGAGTGTCTTTAAGGGGTAAAGGCCTAAAAAGTGATGATTTAAAGGAATGCGTAAGAACATCCATTATGCATTGGCTTTTGTTGATCCTGTGCTCCTTAAAAAGCTCCCTGATTGCCCCGGTGCTGTTCAGTGATATCGCTGCTCGGCAACCTCAACCACCGGCTTACTCTCCCAGGTGTTGGCCGAGAAGGTCACGACCGCCTAAATTTAGCGCGGGGACGGATTCACACCCATTCTACAGAGTCCGTTGAGGGAAAAAAATAGCCTTGATGTTTTGCGCGCGCGCGCTCGGCGGCAGGTGGCTCCGGCTGCCGAAGGTTCGTCGTCTAAACTGCTTTGCAGGTGTTCGGGCCTTTTCTCACGCTTGGTTTGCGTGTTCAGGTCGAGGGAATCGGTTGAACATGGTCGTCGGAGCCGGCTTACAGGGGATTGCCGGAGCAGGTCGTCAGGCTTGGGCGCGTCACCAATCACCACGTCCTCTGAATACGAGGGTTGTCTTTGGACGTCGTCATTTACGCCGAGAGGGGATAACTTCAGCGAGAACACTGAACTCGAAATGGCCCCGGTGGCGCTGAGTTGACCGAGGTCTTTGGGTGAGTAGTTACATCATACAAAGAAAAAGGGGATGTGAGATCCATGTCAAATGGTTTACTGACTGCAAATAGCCATGCCGGTTTATCAAATTCACCTTGGCTGCCTTTGCATTCTCGCAGGGTAAGGCGGACTCCGCCACCAACAATAGAAGCGGCATATAGTGGAGCACATACATAACACAAATACCGTGAATGACAGTTTCCGATGAAGTGCCAGCTAACAATATTTAAAAAAAAAAATATATATATATATATATATATATATATATATTTTTTTTTTTAACAAATTCATCTTACGGATTACAACTTTAAGTCCTTCATCAGACCTTAAGGCCGTTGAGATATTCACCGAACTGTCTCCACCATTGCTCTGAACTTGGGCCAGGATCATTCTGCCTCGATGAAACACCTGATACCCGACTCTTTAATCCTCTCCGAATACCTCTTATCGGTCTCCCCCGAAAACAAACCTTCAGCGCCTCCTTCAAGCATTCTCTTTGCCTCTTTAATTTGTTTGCTGGGTTTTGCTTGAACGATTTTTTGACTCTGCCGCTATCTCCAGTTTGAAAATTGATTTTAAAGTTTCCCAAACATCATGATCCAATTGTTCGGAGGAAATAGGTCTCTATGTAACGTCTCTGTGTGTTGATCTGCCATGTTTGGCGGTGGCTGCTGAATTGGTATGCATCTTTGAGGTTAACAGTACCGGTCAGTTTCTCTCGTTACCCAAGACATAAGCCCCTTTCCCACGTGCACCGAAATCCATAATTCCACCGGTGGTGTTCGCTTTTGACGTCATGTTCCGTAAATTTCCCCGCTCTCGACCTCGTATCATTTACGGGAAAGTACCGGTACGGCTGTGAATGGAAGCGTGTGGCAATGGAAGCAGTGACATTGCCGAAAAAGAAGGGGTGGAGCCGAATCCAAATAAAGCACAAATAGTGGGTTATTTACCCATATTTTTTTAAGTACAAATATTAAAAAAAGATTATTTCTCGGCAGCAAAGGCGGGAAACTGAAAGACGTCCAGTCTCTACGGAGACGTTGTCTTTATGCTCTTAAATGTTATTCTTTTTCTTCTTAAAAACGCCGCTCAGACCCTCGACGTGTCTCCAACAGTTAGGGCTGCGGTGCGGGGACGTCGGGCACGAGCGAGCGGACAGGGAGAGGGAGATCGGGTGGAGAACGTCCCGAGGCAGAGGGTGTAGGACAGCTTGAAAATGATCACGCTGTAATAATCATGTAATAATTTGGGGTTTGGGACGACTGTGTCCAGGACGGGGGCTCCGTCCGCTCTCGGTCGGCGGATGGAAGAATCCGCAGGGGGACGGGGAGCGAAGCGCTGGTCTTAAAAAACGATTCTGTTGCCTCGTCTCGCGTGGGAATGAGGTCATGTATCCGGAACAGTCATCCGAGTGGGAACAGACTCAATACGGACCTTTTCCGTAAAGGAAGCCGTGTGGGAATGACTACCTCCCGCCTCGCTTGCAGCCAGTTTACAGTCGCTCAAGACAAGAGACATTTTCGGCGGATGACAGCGGTGCGACCTCTGGCACTGCACCTCGGCTGAAAAAGCATTTCACCCCAAAGGGTGCCACGACTATCCCTATTATGGGCTTGAACTGACTTCCAATGGAGGAATGCGTGTTTCATATTCAGTTATTTTCAACAGCTTATTCCCAGTAACTTATTTTCAGGAAATTGTTAAAGTGACTCACCAACTCGTTTAAACGAAACTTTCCCACAAAAAGGAGTGAACAAGTCGTTTACCACGATAACAGTGACTCATTTCGATTACATGAAATTGTTGTCGAAATTATGCAAAAAAACAACAAAAGAGCAACCACCTGACCACGCAGGGCGCAGAACAACATTTCCTTGTTGGTCTTTGGCCCTACAGCGCCCCGCCCCGCGGCTCATCAACGCCTCGATGCTCCGCCTTGAGAACAACCTGCTTGTAATGGCTGTTGTCTCATCTTCCGCAGGACCTTAAACTGACAACAGCACCATCAAAGGAAACTGCATCGGGAGGGCTACGCATAAATCATGTTTTAATTAAGGAGGATACATTCCTTTCTGCCCCCTGCAAAAAAAAAAAAAAAAAAAAAAAAAAAGACTTTCCCCACGGAATCCACTGTAGCGTTGCTCCAAATAGCTTAACCACGTGTTAATTGGAAGCCGCGCTTACTACCAGAGTCAATTTCTCCTTTTTCCTTTTTTTATCTTTCTGCCCCAGCCGCCCGTAAATGATGACGGATCAAAACGTTTTGTACTTCCGAGGGTCAGCACGACGTCGCCGCCTCGCTTACACCCGCTCCCCCTCCATCCCTCGCGTCTTCCATTGAGACTCCCACGGCGGAGCGAGGCGGTGATGGATCACCCCCCCCGCCCCCCAAAAAAAGGAAACCGTTGAATCGCATTATGTCACCTACGTTCTCGGGGAAACGGAGGGGAAATCGCTGCCTCGTCCGAAACAAAAAAAAAAAAAAAAAAGGGGGCCAGTTAACATGGTGGCTGCCATTGTCAGTGAGCCGCACGTTGGGTCCCCTAATTAGTCCTTCCTCACCATGAAGACAAATGATCAATCCCCGGCTCGCTAAGAAACAATCAGGCCACGCCAATAGCAACTGATGACCATTGATCACACACACGCCCTTACGCCTGGAGTGAAAAAAAAGAACAAATAAAATAAGCTACTTAGGCAAATGAAGGACAGCTGTATACAGGAGAAGTAAACAAACAAACCGAAAACCCGGCATATTCATTCTTCGCCGAGGCAAGGTAAAAAAAAAATTAAAAATCGGGGCTCCCAGGTGACCTTGACTCAGGGGGGGTGGTCCCGACAAATCGAGCCGCCGACAGAAGACATTTTCAGCCCACGAGTCATTAACACGTCATTGGGGCGTGGGAGGACAGCAGGGCCATTGGAACCAGGTGGAGGAATTAAACTCACAAATCACTTTGGGTCTGCCATTTCGGCTGGCAGCGCGTACGCAATAAACACAAAGTCTTTATGGCGGCACGCGGCCCAGGCCTGCAAGCGTCTGGGAAGCAGGTAGGACTCCATCACGGCTTTATGCCGACAGGCCGGGGGGGGCGCCGCCCGCAACAGCGCCCGGTGGGAGCGTTTCCCGCTGAGATGGAGGTTTGTTACGGCTCAAGTTACTTGATTAAGGCTCCCGCAGGACCGGCGAGAGAGAGGAGGAAAGAGAAAGAGAGAGAGACTATGAGCTATGTAGAATCCCATACAAACATTTACTGTACGTGCACCCCTTACTTTTTTTTTCTAAATTATTGTTTTTATTATTAATAAACAAATTATATAATTGATAAAAATATTGAAAATATTAATACTTCCCATATTCTTCCATTAATATTAATATATATGCATTTCTTCTTCTTCTTCTTAATATTATTATTATTATTACCAGCCTCCATATTGTTGTTATCACTATCATTATTATTAATTCATTAATTAAATTATTGTCTTAATGTCTTTACCTCATTATTTGTTATGTGTGATATCCTAGTTGCTGTTGTCTTGTCATACTTTGGAAATGTACTAATTCATGACATGCCAACACGCAAATTTAAATAATTTACTTGGATTGAGAAAGTTGGCCAAATTTTCATCGTTTTGTACTTGAGCGAGAACACCGGATAAACCGATTGGTTTGTAAACGGACACCCAGCTATACAGGGCTGTGCCGGTGGACGACGAGGCAACCAGACCACACAAGATGATGGCCAATAGCCCGAAGCTGGTTGCCCGGGACAACTGCGCAACTGTTGTTGTCGGGCCCTGCATTCGTGAAGAAACATTAATACTATGACCAGGGCTGATGAAGAAGCAAATACAGCTGAAAAACATGTTCTAGTGCACAGTATCGCTTAACACTTTTTTTTTTATTTTTTATTTTTTTTAAATGCGTCACTCGAATCGAAAATAACACGAAGACGCTATTAGAAAAAGCATACATTTTCTTAACGCACATACGAGGAAAAAAAAGAGCATCACAGACATTTTCCGGCCAGCCACCCAAGTGCACATCACACACAATCGCTAATGAATGGTATTGCTAATTAGTCTCCTTCCTTTCTTCTGCCTCCCACTCCCTCAACACAGGATCACAGAGTGCGGGTCGCTCCTTCCGAGTGTGGAGGGCACGCTATTCACCAGAGGGCCCTCTGCTGCCGAAAAGCACCAAGACGCTGGTGAGCAGCTTGTCTGATTAGCGCTGATTACTCTCTAATTGGAGTTCTCCAAAACACGATGACCTCTGCTTTGTTTACTGATGGGATTAATCACGGTCTGGCAGAATTAGGAATCCCAACTGAATTCCTTCCCTGCTCATTATTTTGAGGATGCGTAGCGTGGCTCAATGCAACGCCGCGTGACGGCTCTCTGACGGTCCGGGTGGGGCCCCCTCTCGCTGTCCAGCCTCCCCGTTTTCCGGTTTGATTCCAGTCGGGCAGCTTTCCCCTTTTGGCTCCCTTTGGACTTGGCTCGGGGGGCTGTTAAAAGTCGGAGAAGGATTACTGCCCCGCAGACAGGGGCGGAAGGTACGGGCAGGGGGGTCCGGACCCCCACTTCCTCCTCGTTTTCCCTCTCAGTATATAATCATAAACATAACTAACATAACCATATAATTAATATAATAATGTAATTTTAAATAATCATGGCTCTGCATGGCATCGCGCCCTCTCTGACAGTCCTGTTTTACTCCGTTTCCTTATGGAACGAAAACAAGCACCGTGCGTGAGGGGGACACGTTCACTCCCTTACACCTGAAATACACGCAAGAAATGTTTTCATACTAACACTTAAGGGTCTCCATAACCAAGTTTACTTTGTGTAATGGGTGTCTGGGCTGTGATTCTGAAAATCATTGTTCCATAAAGAGGATATTAAGGCTTGAAAAGGGATATTTGCCAGGCGCAGCTGCCATGATTTACAGGTCTCTCGTTTGTGTCTGAGCAACTTTGATGTATCTCTTCCGTCTACTGATATGTGGTGGCATGACTCACCGCATCTCGGCACACCGAGACTCGAATTTGGAAGTTCTGGCTCCGTCCTGCCAAGATGGCAAGGGGTGTAAAGCCAAATTCAAGGCTTCAAATCACCTCGCCTTGTGCGGACACTAGCGGGTGACGTCACGGGCCCTACGTCCATTTGTTTTCTACAGTCTACGGTTGGTGGGGTTTTATGTTAGACCTCAATCATATGTGCCGTACTAAATAACTGATCATTTAAATGTAGTGTTAGTGTGGTGAAACTAACACTTTCTCAACTGTTCTAAAATGACAATCCACACCAGGTGCTTAAGTCACAACGCAAACATGCCGTACACCCAAGCACCGTGCGAACGGAAAGGCTTTCCGAAAACTGAGCGCAGGTTAAATCGGGAGTCACGCTCCAACGAACCTCCAGTCGCAAGCCGGGTTCGACGACGACAGCGGCTGCAAACGCAGGCGACAGGGATCCGCGGTTTAACGCCACGTGATCACTGCAGAGGAGCAGGGCTATCTGACAACATAATGAGGACGCTAAGCAGGGATAAAGGGAAGGAGGTAGAGAGCAAAAGCCAGAGGAGGAGGAGAAGGAGCTGGCAGGGAGGTGGGGGGTTGCGAAGGCGAGGAAGAGGATGACAGCGAAGAGAGAGAGAGAGGAGCAGCCCAGAGAGAGAGAGAGAGAGAAGACAGACAGCGCAGGATAGTGACAGGGGCAGTTACATATGCAGGCAGGTGCAAAAAAGACAGGAAAGCATTTTCAACCCGGCGCAATAGACTGGATGCAGGGCGACAGGCGGACGAGCAGCCGGAGAGCGAAGGGACAGGACAGATGCTCCGGGACGGAGGGAGGGTTCCCAGCGGTGTGTTGTCGGCGCCGAAGAGGTCGACAGCGGCGGCGATGCCACGGCTCCCACTTAAGGGGCTCGCTGCCCGGGACCAAGCGGCCCCTCCGACGGGAAAATAACCGGGATTCCGATGATCTTCCCTGAAATCTGTCACCGTCCCCTTTCGAGCGCCCGGGCAGACGAGCAGAGCGGGGGGCTCGAGCGGGGGGCTCGGGCGGGGGGGGGCGGCCTGTGACGGCCCCCCCTTACCCCTCGCTCCTCCGCGACGATAAACTCGAATGACACCTGCTGTTCCGTGCACTCAGATAAGCAAGGGGGGGTTCATTCCCTTTCAGGATGGAGACGTCTCTGACAGCCACCTCGGGGCAATCCCTCACAAGCGTGAATATTGAAAGACGTCTCAGAACTTGTCAGAACTATATTATTCAGCGTCTCCTCAAATGCTTTTGCCGATCCCTTCCGAGTCCTCTCCGCAGCATCTAGTATTCCATTAACATTGACAGTTTCCAACACGCGAGCATGCTTGACACAGCCAACCATAATGACTGCATTACGGGGTGGGGGTGGGTGGTGGGGCCTAATGGAACCACGCTCCTCTCACATCCTAATCTGAGAACATTTTTCCATTAGACTAATCACAAAAAAACAAATTTGGAGATAGTTAGCGATAATGGGCCTTTGCCACCGAAACCCGCGGTTCTGCTTTTTAGAAAATGGACTTTTCAAATGTTTAATTTTTATTTTTTGTGAGTGTGTGTGTGTCTGTGTGACCCAAAACTGTTCACGGCCCATTACTTATAACACAACAGAGGAAAGGAGGTCCGGACAATTTTCTCAGGGAGAAAAAAAAAACAAAAAACGATGCTCAACGTTCGAGAAAAATGTGTCTTTCAAGGGATACGGCTTCCTGGCGTAGCTGTGGTTAAACTCGCAAAGGACCGTTTAAGTTTCTCGATGAGAAATCTGGGAACCGAAGTTCTGCGTCACGTACTATCTGTCTCTCCCGTCAGGCTGCGAATGGGGGGTTGCAGAAGAATACACGTCTCCTCGCTAAGTCTCCCGCCGCGCAACTTTTGATGAGCGTACAAGGCGCTGTCATTTGAACGACGCTGTCAAAGAGGCATCCGTTCCGGGCGGATACGATTAAAACAGGTCATTCACTTTGCACAAGGCTCTCGGCGCACACTGTGTGCACCCCGAGTCTGGAGATGAAAAATTAGACTTTTTAGCCAAATTGCCTTATCTCGTCTGGAAAACGACAGAGACGCTATTACCATTGGGGACACTTAAACATTTAAGAGACAGCTTCCAATTACACCAGTATTGATTACAATAGGTATTTCTCCATTCTGTCTTCACCCACTTCGAACACCTACTACGTTTAACTTTCTTTGCCTGCACTTCAGATGGCAAGGTTGAAAGGCTTGGAGGTCGCCCGGATCAAACCTTAAAGTCCCGCTTCTATCTGAATGAAGATGGCATGCGGCGCGCGGCCCAGAACAACAGAAGAGGAAAGGCGCGGGAGAAAGCCCCGGCCGACAATAATTGCGACAAAGAGTGCTAATGGCTCCGAATTGCACTTGTATGCTATGTGCTCTGTGATCTGTGGATGCATTTTCTTTTTTTACAGGCATTTCAATGCAGGATGGGATACGGGGGCCCTTTTTCAAAGCTTCTTCGATTTCTGCAGAGCCACGAGAGTGCACTTAAGGGCCCAATTTTACAGCGGGCATTCTGATTTTAATGCATGGTTAAATACAGCCAAGGTTAATGATGTCAATTGTGGGTCTGTTTCATTGCGGCGCTGCCGTGAAACGGCATGCTGGTTTCACAGTTTCTTCTCACATATTTACTGCGAAACCAGCATTCAAGCAAAAAGGCCAGCGACGCAAGATGTGAGATTTGGTTGATTAGTTTGTATCAAACATTTTTATTGTTATTTTTTTTTAACCTTTATTTAACCAGGAAGTCCCTGGTTAAATAAATCTCTTTGACAAGGGAGACCTGGCCAAGGCAGCAGCCATACAAAATTAACTCGATAAAGCACGTACATGATATACATATGAACAATAAAACAGAATGACAGCTATTCGAGCACAATGGCCTCTCAAGAAAAACAATGACATTCCTCCCTCGCTGCATTATTTATGATACTCTTAAAATCATTAATAGTTATGAATGTTTTTAGTTTAAGAGCTTTTTGGAGATTATTCCATGACCGTGGTGCATGGTAAGGAAACGCTGTTCTGCCAAAGTCTGTTAAAGCCCGAGGAACATTCAGGAGCAGCTGCCTGGAGGCGCGCAGATAGTAACTACGAGAGCTGACAGAGAGAAGGGTACCGATGTATTCTGGGAGTTGACCCAGCAGAGCCTTATAGATGAACATATACCAGTGTTGCTGTCTACAAATAGTTATGTATTGATGTCCAGCCAGCTTAATTATAGAGAATGTAGTGGTGAGAGAGATTTAGCATTTGTAATGAAAACGTAGAGAAGCACGATGCGCTGAATCGAGGCTCCTTAAAGAGACTTAAATGAAATGTTGTCTTTTGCAATGAATCAGAAGGTCTTTGGCACTCGAATTTAAACAATATAAGCCCTGGTTACAGGACGCATATTCACCAAATCGCAGAGAAAAAAAGGACAATATTCAAAGCAAAGACAAAAAAAAAAAAAAAAGAAACCATCAACAGAAAGCCCACCCCCCCGGGGATGAGACTATCAGAACTGATATTTTTACTAGAACAAATATACTCCGGTCGGCCGAGTGCGCGGCCTTCTCCTTGACAGATCTGCGCTTACGGGCGGAATGCAAACGACATAATTGGGTATGTAAAAACCCTGCTCTATTAGAGGCGGGAGCGCGATGCCTGATAGCCTTCATCGCCGCTAAAGCTCTTCATTAATCTCCATCCACAAGGTCAAGGAGTCCAGGCCTGTACAAGACAAATGAATTAAAGCACTACTGACAGGAGCTGAGCCCTGTTTGACCGTGCGACCGTGTAGGAAGGCGGGAGGGTTTGTTCGCACAAAGCCAAAAAAAAAAAAAAAAAAAAAGTTCTGATTTCAACCCTCGGAAAGGAGCTTCCGCGGACGTGGCAAACGTGGATAAATAAAAAAAAAAGTGGCCCTGGTTCTGCACTCGCTGGAGATTGGTTTCGACCCTGGTTTCGGCTCGCTTCTCTGAAGGTGGTCGTCGAGCGCCCTCGGCACCCCGAGCTTTAAAGGAGCGGGGCTGCTCCTTCTTCTTCTCATTACGGTAAAAACAACTGTGCACTGTGGGCATCGCCACAGATTTATTTATTTTTTATTTTTTTTAAACCTGCATTGCATTCGACCCTGAAAAACACTCCCCTTTGCCGTCAAAACCCAACTCACAGCCAGAGCCAGAGGTAAAGGTTATCCGCTCTGCGCTTAATGTAGAGGAAAGATATTGCACGCCTGCACGGATAAATCAAAATGCATTTGGGACTGGCCAGTGTCGGTTCATAACCTCATACGTACACCTCTCCCTCTCTCTCTTTTTATCACAGCGAGCTGCTGGTCACACTCGACCTGCACCGATCAGGCGGTAGATTTCTGCTCTGATCAGCTTTTACCATCCGAAACAGCAGAGGCAGAAAGGAAGAGTTCAGCTGCCGCAGCAGTGATTTGCTGGAGTCGAGAAGTTGATAATGAGCTACTTGTGAAATTTGGGGGAACAATCTTTTTGAGTCGACATTGGCCAAAGTCAAGGCATGTTTATTTGTAATGCACCTTTCACACACAACGGCAATTCAAGGTGGTTTACATAAATCATAGAAGACATCGCACGAAAGCAAAAGAGGAATGAGAGCCGAGAAGTAAAAAACATGTCTTTATAGAGGCCTATAGAGATAACAAGTTCATTTAATGTATAATAATATTTAAATGAACATAATTAAACCCATGATGATCAAACCTCCCCTCAATAAAGTGGTTTATGGAAACTCAACGTGTGTTTTTCCACACGTGCTTTGTGCGTTCCCGTGACGCCTCTCGCCGTGAAGGCATGCATACATCCCCACGGCGAGGGTCCCCCCGGGGGGAAGGTGGCTCACCAGCAGGCGTCCTCCTCTGGAAGACGCTCCTTTATTTAGGACCTAAATCAAGAATCTAAAGGTCCGGATGAAGAGACAAGTCGCCCACGCGGTTGCCCGTCGGAGGACAAGGGGAACGAGGAATCTTAATAGGAGCCGGAGTACGGCCGAGTGTCGCCTTGTTTATTTTAATGATGGACAGATCGTTCGGACGAGAGAGAGAGGATGGAGGAGGAGGAGGAGGAGGTACAGACGAGAAAAAAAAAAAAAAATGGATGAGGAAATGTGACCTCAATTATGACTTTGCCCCCGGACGGAGCGCTGACTCTCGTAGCCGCACGTGCACTCAGGCTCGTGCATGGATACGGGTGTAACACACACACACACACACACACACAATGTCATAAGCTGGACTGGAAGGCGATCCGCTGGGTGGAGGGTGGTGGACCCCTAATGCTCCACTAAGCACAGCAGATATTTCACTTTGCTCACACACACACACACACACACACACACACACACACACACACACACACACACACACACACACACACACACACACACACACACACACACACACACACACACACACACACACACAGAAAGTGAGCCAAGGTCAGTCCTAGGAACTCTGACACTTCCCACCTCACCCAGAAGAGCTGGCGAGAGAGACACACACACACACACACACACACACACACACACACACACACACACACACACACACACACACACACACACACACACACACACCTTCAAGAATGTATTACAAATTGTTGTATAATGACTGTACCTTTTCTATTATCCCAGTGTTATACTGTTACTAAATACACTTTTTGCAATTTGTATGTTATACTCTTTGCAATATCTAAAAAATTATATGAAAACATCATTAATAAATTATGATAATGATAATAAATTAATTAATAAAATAAACAAATACAGAAATAAATACAGATGTACATATTACAGAATATACTGTATATTCTGTTATATATATTGCAAATCAATTATTTTATATTTTTCTAAAATACTGCAGTGTTTTAATGCATACGCCTGTGTTGCATGCTTGATATAGCTTTTTTAAAATGTAATTTATTGCTAAATGAATATTGTGAGAACACGTTTCACCGCCGAGAACAATGAAAAAAATAGAAAGACAATAGTACCCTATATTTCTATGTATATCTCCATTAACACAGTGCATTTCCAAAAATACTGTATATTCCCATTGCAAAAGGGCTACACACACAAACAGCCTTTATCCAGTTGATAAAAGCTGCTCTATGGGGAAAAAATACTAAAAACAAAAACAAATGAACACAGAAAGCTTTTGAAATACATCAATAAGGACAAATATCTGGTGACTGTGAAAGCTCTTTCTCTGAGTACTGACGTGCGCCCCGCTCCCCACGGCCACATCATTAGCAGTCCATGTTGGCTTTATCTGCCCCAGCATCGCCGCTCCTGCCCCAACGGGGTTAATACTGCACGCATTAAAGGGGTATACCGTCCAAATCCTAGCCTAGTGAACCAGCAGGTGCAGGCGGGGAGATTGGACTTCACCAGCACTTACTCACCACACGTGCACACGTGTCAGATTTGGTGGTAAAGTGTTCTTAGAAACATATTTTTAATTCCCTATTCCCAATATCCACATTGACCCAAATCAAATCATCATATTTTCAGAGGAATACATCGACATAGATAATTTGATGATATCCTGGGGAATGACTATATATATATATATATACATATATGGGTATTCTATCAATGGGAAATTGGCTATTTTTGTGCATTTCACTATTCATTTACTTTCTTTCATTGTCTTCAGACTGCTATTTTTTTATGCAAATTGTCTGTTCATCAACGCACCAATCCTTCTGCGACAAATTCCTTGCATGTAAAAACGTGCTTGGCAAAATTGTGACTCCGATTATTAATGTGGATATAACACATTAACAGGCAGAGGCGTTGATTAGAACAGTTAGAACAGTCTATGCTAAGTTCCGAAGATCGCATTATTTTGACTATAATTAGTGCTGGGAAATATGGCCTAAATTTTATACCTCAATATTATTTAACCTAATGTCAATATTAGATATGATTCAATATTTATAATTTTAAAGTTTATTAAATAATATTGCTGTATAAAACTGAACCAGACCAAATTGATTTAAATTATAAACCAGCAGGTTTATTTGTCAGTTATAATCATCACAAAGAAATAAAGACCTTTGCCTGCAGGTCTTTGAAAATATGTCAAATAAAAGAAGCCACTGGAGCAAGCAGGGTAGGGGCCTGATTATTTAAACTCACAATATTTCCAATTGCAAATTTATGCAAAACAACTCTTGAAGGTATGCTCTTCTATATTTATCAAAATGATAAATACAGTGAAATAATCACAATTAAACTAAAATAAATAAGAGAAAATCTCAAATACCAAAGTACAAAAAAAAAAAAATAATACATAGTTCTGACATCGATGGAGGAGGCAGCCACGCAGGGCTCATGGGGAGCAGTTAGGCGGTGTCTTGCTCAAAGACACTTCAGCACGCTACCTGGGTATCGAACCCTGTGATTTTGTGACAGAAAGTGACCTTCCCTCATTCATGTTTTGAGCGACTGATGAGCGCCCCCCCCCCCTTTATGCACGGTGCTTTTTGTGGTTTCGTTCAATAAGGTATTGGAGAGGCACGGGGACGTGCAGCGGACACAACCGACACACACACACACACACACACACACACACACACACACACACAGTACAGTACATAATGTATAAGCACTGAGAACAAAGTATATTATTAATTAATTATTATTATTATTATTATTATTATTGTGCTGAAAACTGGGACAATTTGGGAGTGAATGTTGAAAACCGGGACATTTTGGTGTTTCACAGATATCTGTCGGGACTCGGGAAACAGAGCTCGAAAAACTGGGGCCGGTCCCGGACAAACTGGGACGTCTCTTCACCGTCGTCTATACTGTTTTCATTTCCAGTTTTGCAGGGACATTTGGAGTGCTGCTTGCTTTACACCAAGTACACACCAGACGCACAAACGCACGGACGCGATTCCGTGGACGACAGCGACGCGCCACAGTCTACGTTCCTGTAGTGGTGAGCTTCGCTTAATAATCTCTCCGGGGCGAGGATGGCGGTGGAATGCCGCATAATGTGTCATCCTGGCAGCCCGCATTTCGCACAATTTCCTAGTGTCCCCAGCAGACAACCAAAGGTGGCTTGATGAAGAAGGGCAAAGAGGGAAGCGCCTGGAAAGCGTCAGCAATGTGGGTGGACACAGGGGACTCTTATGACGTCAGCGAGACGCTCTACACCTCTCCCCCCCCGGCAGGGTGACATGGTTCAGGCCTTAAAAGCTAGATTTTAAGACCATCACCGAGAGCGATGTGATTTCTTAATATGTAAACACGTAAACAACAACTGCCGAGCTTTAGCTCAGGTTTTTATATATCATTTTTTTTGTGCTGTGTGAAATGAATCCTTATCTATGAACAAGGGTTGTTTTTGTTATTTCTATGTGTTTGAATAAGCATCTTACTCTTTTATTAGGTTAATGATAATAACCATAACAGTTTCTCTGAGGTCTGAAAATAAATGGGTGTTTGTGCATCATCTAGTTGGCACGATGTGCAAAGTTCTGAGAAAAAGAGTAATATAAACAAAACAAATTAATTTACATAATAGGCTATATGGTTTGCAATAGTAATAACATTAGATATAACGATCAAATGGGGAACTTACATATGCATTGCTATTATTACTACTATTATTATTATTATTGTACATTTCCTCGGGTGCTTTTGAGGTGGGTGGGAGGACGATCGTGGCTGCAGGCCGTTGACAACATAGCAGCATCGAACAATCTCCCTTCATTGATTGAAAAACCTCATACTACATTACATATAAAGATGTGTTCTTGGACACATTTTACCACCGTTATTGTCGTCCTCAAAGGCAATAAGAGCAACTCTCGTAATGCCAGCAATATTGAATAAAAACAGCCACGTGCATTTACTGCAGCCGCAGCTTATATTTGAATCACCGAGGTAAAATAACTATAAAAGTAATGTTAAAATACTTACATTCCCCTGCAGCCACTGCAGCTTCCCAAGCTCTTTCTCGTCGTGCAGTGTCTCTGTGAAGCTCAGAACTTGGATTGTGAAGCGCTCTTGGTTTTTTCCACCTCAATAGTTAATCTCATAACGTCCATGTCTGCAGTTCTTCTCAAGCGCCTTTTGTTTAGGTTCTTTTAAAAATATATATATATTTACCAGCTCGAGTTCTTTGTTCTTCTGATTGGATGGTACTTGGACCATTGACCAGGCTAGTACAAGCATTTGGATTGGTATTGACGCTTTGATCACACTTTATTTATTTATTTGGGACGGTAATTAACATGTTCTAAACATTCAATTAAAACAGAATTAGCTGCAATTTTGATTCTGTAGTACCTTAAATTGATCGTGATATCAGTATAACAAAACAAAATGAAGCATAGCCCTCATTATTTGAACTAATAGAAAATAAAAAAAATATATGTTTATATATATTTACTTATATATATACTTATTTATTTATTTGTTATAAATTAATGTATTTGTATACTGTAAGAAAGAAAAAAAAAATTCTAAAAACAGGAATAACTGGTTATATGCAAAATGTATGACTTGATTTATCTTCATTCACCTCACAATGGTAATTGTCTCCGTTCCCTTTTTCATCAGGGCCTATCGGATTGCCGATCGCATGAATTTTCCCTCTAAATTTTCTGTCCAATAGACGAAGGACCTGTACAACGGCGCGCCATTTGTTTACACATTTTGGTTCGCTTAACACAGGGCCGTGTGAACACTAACCGGACCTCATGAAAAATGCAGCAAAGCAGCAAACTTGGAACCGAATCTAGCGAACTAGGGATGTGAAAGCCAACTTGTTTTAGAGAACGGAGTCTGCCCGGCGACTGCTGTTTTCGTCATCTCAGCGTTTTTTTTCCTTTCAGGGGCCGGAGGGAAGCAAGTGGCGGCCGAGTGTGTGTCGGGTGCAGTGGGGTTCGTACCATCTATAGTCTGTCTGTTTGCCTGCCTGCCTGCCTGCCTGCCTGACTGTCTGCCTGCCTGTCTGTCTGTCTGTCTGTCACCGTCCCATTTCCATATGACAGATGTTACGTGTCCCCTTTCTGGAACTAATTCGGTCCCGCTCGCATCTTTCTCCGCCACCTTCTCAGCGGCAGGGGTGGAGTCGCCGCTCCTTCCTTGTTGTCTACACACAACAAGGAAGGAGCACTGCCGCGGAAAATGAAAAGCAAGAGAAATTCAACTTTGAAGTCCTTTGGAAAATAGAACTCGATGTTCCCCTTTTCCATATCGGGCCTTGGAGGGTTCACGATGTATCACCTGGCACTGGCTATCTGCCTTCGAGACAGCATTAAACTATAATGGCTGTATTTCAAAAATGAAATCCCATACAATATCTAGTCTCATATCAAAATCGATGTTATAGCAATATCGATCAAAAACTGTCAAAATTTGTAAACATGGGATGTTATGAGCACGCACATTATGCTGTTGTGTCTTCTACTTAGAACATCTTAATCTTCACAAATATTCTCATCCCAGCAGTGCTAAACCTCGTATTAACAACAATATGGTTCAGCAGTCTGCACGTGTAGTACTAACAAGCTGCTGATTATCATCATGTTAATAAAAGCCTATTCAAGGTGGTCTGTGATGCGGAGCTGATACGACATGAAACAATATTTCAAGAACTATATCTATTGAAGCCATTAAATCGGTTAATTCTGATATCTAATGGAAAGAAAGACATTATTTCATTAATGTGCTTTTTTAAGTCCCACTAAACAGTCAATTGTCTCAATCACTTTACATCAGCGTTTTCCCTAAGCTGTCCAAAAGACAATGCATGCACTTTTAAATATTTATAGTATCTCCTTTTAATAATTATATCTTAAGAGCAGACAATTGACTTGACAGATATGACACCTTTATTGTATTGAAAATGTATTATCTGGCTATCATTTATTTTATTTTCATATTATTTAAACTATTGTAGTATTTCATATATCTTATGGGATTCATCCTCTAGATTCTCTCAGAGGGAGATCAAATCAGATATGATATAATATATATATTTTTTTAATATGAAAGTAGGTAAAAAAGTGTGTGAACCAAAGAAAAAAAATCCCTCCTGTGTGACATGCAAATGATGTCGCACCAAAGGACAAAAATGATTAGAGCCTAGATATTGTAATGACAAAAATGACACTCGGTGGCACATTATGTCCTCTACATCTCCAGAAAGTACATGTGAGGAATATAGCGCATTTGGATTGGATTTCGAACAGATTTGCTGTGAGATTATTTATTTTTTATTTTTTGGTGATACTTTAAAAAAAATAATTAACTGAACCTCATGTTTTTAAATTGCCTTGGTGCAACAGCATTCGCGTTTCGTGTGACAGTGGAAATAACAGAAGAGATTTTGACGTTGGGAAAAATGAAGATGATAAATAGGAAATCTGTGAAATTACAATATTAATTTACTGTATAAATGCTTAAATTGAATACCAAAACAACGAGAAAACCCCTTACAAGTATGCAATACTATTATATTCTTATTGAAGTGCACTAAAAAACATGATAAATATTGATGTTAATGAGGGGTTTACATTACAGATCATCTTTATGTAAATACAATATTATCTAAACATGATCTGAGCACGCTTTTATTTTGTCTGTAAACTGTGTTTCTAAAGGTGCTATATAAATAAAGCTATTATTATGATAATTATTCATCATCATCATCATCATCATCATATGTGTTATTTATGGGATAATTTAAGAGCATTGGTCTGGGATATTTTAGCACAGTTACCCCACACATTTCCAGATGATTCAATCTGTGATGTACACAAAATCTGGCTTTTCTGTGAAAGGATTAAAAGATTAAAAAAAATAAAACATTGGATAATATAATTTCTTAAATCAATCCTAACCTTTTATTCCTTTTTTTTTTTTTTTTTTTGTCCCAATTGGAACCAAACCAAACCAATGTTAGCAAGCCATCTCCAGCCTGAGATTTAAAATGTTTTCAAGGCTTCAACGTTTGCCCCATTGGACTGCATTGCAGCACAGTGAGAAGCTGCAGCAGAGTGGTAAGTTTCTCGGTGGTCGAGGGTCCACCGAGGTTGTTGCTATGATCATTTTAAATAAGGTTTGGGTTGAAAAACAGCAAACCTGGCCCTCCACCACGGGACTCAACAGGATTTCCAAAGCTGTCGGTTTAATCGAGTGTACATCGCAGCAGATCTATTAAACTGGTAGGAAAACGGCAGCTCTGACGACTGATAAAACGCTGCTCCTAGAGCTGTCGCAGTTATTACATAATGGTCTCATTTGAGCATTTTGTAAAAATCGTTAGACACAATCACGCGTTCCCGTCAGAGCCCATGTTAGAAACGTCGCGACAAATGCAATATGAATTAAGTGCATTTCCATCAGTTGAGTTGAGGCAAATTAACTGTCGCCCTGGATTTTTATGTTCCAATGTTAGATGTCAATAAATGTCTCTTTCATAAAGTGGATGTGCACAACTACATAACAACATTACAGGCGAATGCCTTAATTAAATTGTTAATCACATTTATTTGTAGGACAACTAATTGTCAACTAAAATGTCATGATCATGGCAGCTCTCGTCGTTACCCTGAGTCGCACGCAATTAATTCAAACATCCCCAAGTGTAAAAGCAGTGTCATTCTTGTTTAAAATTTTTTTTTTTTTTTTTTTTTTTTTAAACAACATTTTTGCAGCAGGCGTTTCTTCTTCTGACCTGGAGCCCAGTGACGGAAAGCTTGGAGAGTCCACCCAGCACCTCCGATTTGTTGCGTAAACAGCTCCGGCCACAGGCTCTGCCGGGAAGCCGGACCCCGACGCCTCGCACACTTGCCGGACTGGCGGCCTGCGGTGCTTTTTGCGACCTCCCCCCACGCCCCCTCCTCCGGACCAGTGAAGAGGAGCGCTCCAGCACTGCTGACTCAGCGCTTGACCCGGCGTCGGTGTCACTGCCGTGGCGTGCGGCGGGAGGCGCGCGTCCCTGTGTAAACACACTATTCACGGCCGCTTGCTGCCTGCCCCTGTGCGCGAGCGGACGGTGCTTCTCGCGCGAGGGGCTTGAATTGATGTCCCTGCCTTTATCGCAGCCGCGCCAATGCTGTTACACCTCTCGGCCCTCTGTGATAGACTAATGGCCTCCGTGCCACCCCTAATGGGGGCAAGCTACGAGTCAGCGGCCCTAGCTGTCTCTGGATCGCTCCCAAGGTAAACTGGGCTTTTGGATGAGAGTTCTCAATGCTCAATGCGGCCGTATATTGATGGGAGAACCCTAATACACACATTCAATGCAAATAACTTGCATCTAAGCCGCACACATCCGCACGGCTCCCACAACCCGTTTTGAAAACGTAACTCTCCCAGACGATCGCCTACGGGGCCCCGGTGCCACGGCCACGGAAGTTTTGTTGGGAAGCTCCGAGGGAGGCGGACGATCTGATGAGGCGGACGGAAGTAACCGAGCGACCAGACCGACACACAGAGACGTACGGTGCGGGGGCGGAGCATGCGGACGTCACCTACTTGGCGGTGAATTAGGACCAACCACTGGCAGTGCCCCGGCAAGGAGGGAGAATAAACACAAAGCGACGAGCACGATCACGGCCGACTGTTCAAAACTCACTCCTCTCCGCCGCCTCGTTGGCGGTGCGACCCGTGTCCAAAGCGAGCGAAACGACCCGATCTGCACCATCAGCGCGGAGGCGGCTGTACTCCAACGCTTTTTAATAGACTTCACTTAATGGGCTCCCATTATTAACTCATCATCCGAGCAATTTGTGTTGCAGTGACAGTTAGGACAGACCCAGAATTCGAGAGGATACGCGGGGGTCAGGAGGCCGCGAGGCCTCGGCACCTCGGCCGCTGCACGTCGGACGGTTCTTCCAGGACGAGCAGCTCCCCTTTCATCCCGCCCCTCATCCGTCGAGGACAGCCAATCCCGGCGATAGTGCTCGCTCGGGCGGATTCGGGGGGGAATAACACCCCTTGACGTTGCCCAGTCCACCATCGGGGGCACCCTCTCTCACCTTGGAGCCTGCCCTACAATCATCCCACTACAGAAAGCGGACCATCCCATATTGTTTTGGCTGGTTTTCGGTCAGTTTTAACGGTATCACATTTGTTTTGTTTTCTTTTTTTTTTCTCCATCATAACAGCAGGCGGCAGCGGACCTGCCCTAAATCTCACCCACCTTTCCTAGCACGTGCCTGATCCGCCAGATGGCCGGTTCCGAGCCTCCCATGCGGACTCCCATGTTGTTGTCATTAAGAATTGAGGTAAATGAGAGAGAGGGCTGATTGTTCCTATTTTCCTTATGCTGTTAGTTCATGCCATGCGATGAAATTCAGAAGGCGTTTGGAAACGCTGAAACGTATTGAAGCCAAATTGAGACGGAAAGCGATAGCCGCCTCGCTACGTTAATCTTTGTGAGTTAGAGAGAAGGTGCTTCTGACCTAATGTTTTGTTTAGATCCTACATCATTTCCCTTGACATCTCAGTTGCCGGCAAATTATTTTTTTTTAGCAATTTATTGAGACATGGTTTGCGTATATTTCTTTGCTTTGGACATTTATTACATTTAGCAATCTCCCTATCCAGCCTGAGCAGTCAGGAATCTTAAATAGTAAAAAGCATCCTCAAGGTTACATGCAACCCTTGGATGTAGAAGCACTGCAGCATCTTTTGCAATAGGACCTACATGTATCACATACGGGAATAAGCATTTTGGATATAATTCCCTATGCATCACGTGTATATTTGACAGCAGATTGAAAAACACACACGGACACCCGAAAAAAACGTATTCAAAGGCAAATAAAGACAAGTGAGACGCTCAGTCGCTCACGGTCACAGGGTAAGTAATAGCTGTTATCTGGTTGATGAGAGCGGCTCAGTTTGGCCAACGGCTCCCAGCTCTGGAAGATAACGTTGGAAATTAGAGCGTATAAAAGCCTCCCCTCTGGGAAAGCCATCAGTGGTGGTACTGGCAGCGATTCCTCAGTGTGTGTATGTGTGTGTGTGTGTGTGTGTGTGTGTGTGTGTGTGTGTGTGAGAGAGAATGTGTGTGGCCATTGTGAGAGTGCATTAAGTCCATGTGAGGAGCACAGGTGAATTTGTGGTGAAGTGTTTGTGATGGTGTGTGTGTTTGTAAACGTGTTTCTGTGTTATGCATGCTTGGAATACTGATTGTGTGTGTGTGTGTGTGTGTGTGTGTGTGTGTGTGTGTGTGTGTGTGAGCGAGAGAGAATGTGTGTGGCCATTGTGAGAGTGCATCTAAGTGCGTGTTAGGAACAGTTGAATTTGTGGTGTGCATGCTCGTACTACTGTGTGTAAATGTGTGTGTGTGTGTGTGTGTGTGTGTGTGTGTGTGTGTGTGTGTGTGTGTGTGTGTGTGTGTGTGTGTGTGTGTGTGCGTGCGCATGCACGTGCAAGAGGTGAGAAGTCGCAGCGGCGGGAGCCTCTGACTGGCTGTTCCGCAGCCTGTCTCACGTTCCGCTCTGCTCTGCTCTGGTGCTTGTTTTTTTTGTTTTTTTTCCCTCCCCCTCCATCACTCCGTCCCCGCGTTCTCCCTGCCTCACATCCCCCCTCTTTCTCTTGCGGTTTGATTCCGAGCAGAACTCAATTCCCCAATTCCACACCCTGAGTGCAGTTGATAAGGGTGCCACAGCCGGGGCCCCGGAGAGGAAGTCGGCGTGCCCGCGGAACGGCAGAAAATCGAATTCCTCAGAAGACAATGAGGTCCATTTGTACGGTTAAGCCGGATGAAA
The DNA here is from genome assembly GCF_960531495.2 of Zeus faber. Lineage (NCBI taxonomy): Eukaryota > Metazoa > Chordata > Actinopteri > Zeiformes > Zeidae > Zeus > Zeus faber. Next base: position 8,947,461 of record NC_137208.1, read on the forward strand.
GGCCCGTATTTAGCCGGCCACTGTTTCAACTGCCGTCTCCTCCTGTTTCCCCATTGTGGACGAGAGGAAAAATAAAGATTGCGTGAGAGAAAGGAGAAACAAAAAAGGTTGGGGAGAAAACTGTTTTGCCGGTGTTAATTAGCGGGAGGAGGTTGGCCGACCCGCCGACGCCTTCAACGCCTCTCTCTCTCTCTCTCTCTCTCTCTCTCTCTCTCTCTCTCTCTCTGCGCTTGTCAATCTCCGCGTTGTGATTAATTCCCGTCCAATCTGGATTAGCGGTTCATCGCCCTCGACGTGCGGACGGGAAAGTAATTACCAATAAATAAAAGAAGTCCTCTGAAGAATTTGAGAAATTTGTGTCGTGTTTTTGTTTTGGCGAAGACGATAGACGGAACTGAACCAAAAATCACTCTTTGAAAGGAGCAGGGACCGTCACGTCCTGGGTTTAATGGCTCCGGGCACGACGGGAAACATCGGTGCGGACGTAATCGCGGGCGTCGGCGTTTGCCAAAAAATTAGAGATCACGGCTTGGCCTTAACCCCCCCGACGGCAGATGAGCAATTCGTACAATTACAAGGTGCAGCGCGGCACAATTCGTAACATCCGCAGCACAATGAGTGTTACTGGAACGCCGCACTCCCGCACGGGGCCCGTGCGCGCACTCAGCGGAGCAGACGGAGCGCCATTACTTCAGGTTATTCCTCATTAACTAAGCGTCGCATTGATCCCTCCAACGGTGCGGTAAATGGAACAGGGCTCGCTCAATGATCCATCGGTAAACGGTCTTTGACTGAGAAGGGGACGCGGCGCGGCACAAACAACGCCGGGCGCCGAAACGCCAAAAACGCCGTCGCTGTCTCGCGAGCGATAGGTGATTTGAGAGGGGACGGGGGGCCGCCGGGGGGCCGTCCGTGTTCACGGGCGGAGGGACGGGTGACAAAGCGAAGGAAAACGACGGAACCAGAACGAGGGGGAGGGAGAGAGAGAGAGAGAGAGAGAGGAGGGTGGGGCAGAGATGGGAGCCGGGGAACAGCAACAGCCGCTTATTTTCTCGTCACCGCATAAAAGCTTCTCTCCGGATCCGTGGCCGGGCTGGTTTGGACCCCCGAACGGCTGCTTCTCCGACCCCCCCCCCCTACCCCTCCGACCCCCGGCACTTCCCCCTTCCGTAAAGTACCGCGGCACAAACAGCCCCGTAATGATGTGTTTTCACAGCCCCGCAACCCGCTGTGATCTTTGTCGGCCGCCTCGCGCGCCGCTGCTATTTCCCAGCCCCGGAATGCTTTTCTGCCTCTGTGACGGCTTCCCACAGCGCGCAGGGGGGGCGATGCGGCGAGACACACGTCAATAGGGAGAGAGAGATACACAAAGAGCAGACAAAGATAGACCCTGAGTGCTCACTTTTAACTGCGCTTCAAAAAATAAAAAATAAAATAAAAATTTTAAAAATGGCCCGGCCAACGACGACGAGGACGAGGACGACGAGCGGCGTGAATTGTTTTGAACATCATGTTGTTTGTGGACCTTGCGTCAGAGGAGACTGGAGTTTGCTTCCCATGGGGACGCGCGCGCGCCACACACACACACACACACACACACACACACACACACACACACACACACACACACACACACACACACACACACACACACGCCGCTGTACGGGTTTTGCATCGAGCGAGCGGAATGTTTCAAACTTGTCCTTCAGGCCTTGCGTTCCTTGGTAGTTATTATCGTCCCATTTAGCCGCTGCAATGCAAGACCGCTGCCAGTAGACGGATGGATGAGGAGAGGGAGCGCAAATGGAGACTTGATGAGCTTTGTGTGTTTTTTTGGCACCGCCGCCGGAAGGAGAAGCAGCAGTTTTATTTGGCAGGGAGCGGGGCAGGGCATCCCAACCTCCTTTTTTTTTTTTTTTTTTGTTTCCAAAACAATTCCCGATTGGAGAGAACCTCCCTGCGTTAATTTGCGGCCGGCTGTCACCCATTGCGGCCGAGGGAGCGAGCTTTTTAGGGGGGGGGGGGCGGGGGTATGCTGCATCATAAACACACACACAAACAGTTTTGATTTTGTTCCAATTTATAACCGCGACGCGCATGGCAGCAGGTTTGTTAACCCGTGATTGACGCGTCTCGCCCGGCAACCTTAAAAGCAGGCGCGGGGGCGCCGCGTCTCATCCCCTCGCCGACGGAACCATCACCGCCCCCATCGTTCCGATCGTTGGGGCCGGCACGGCGCCGTGCCCGCCAACCCGCCGGAACTCCGGGAAGTTCGCTGACGAATTAACTTCTCTTTCCCCGAGAGGGAGAGACGGGTTTTCGGAGCCATGATTTCTGTTGTGTTTCCCGTTCACAATGACACGGCGCATGCGCCCTTCTGGCGGTGCCTCGGATTCGAGCTTTATCTTTTGCTGGGCCATGAGGTACCGTTGTTCTTTAAACACAACGAGAAGGCGTGCGTTGAAGGTTTTATTTTCCCGAAGCTCCTCCCCCGCTCGCCGCCAAGCCCAGCTCCCGGGCTCTCCAAGTTTCTGCGCCGCCGGTCGACGCGTTTCAAAAGTTCCCCGGGCATGGAGGACCCGTCTGAAGGAAGCGATCCTGAAGAGAAGTGACACGGCGAGTCCAAACTGGGGAGGGTTCCACTTGATATGCCCTCCACGCCTCAACGCTCCACGACCTGTATTATGCAAGACACCCTCACTGTGCAGGGAGACAAATTGTGCTGCGTCAGTATCTATAAAAAATTGTGTTCCTTGGGGCCCGGCTTGGCAGCTCTGGAGGTTAATTGACCGCAGGCAGTCTAGCTCTCCTCACCCCAGTCAGGGGGTCACTTGGTCTGGGTAGAGAAACTCTCAAAGCTGGCCTCTCAGTGGGACTGTTCTCATTCCCAAACCAACCACAGGAACTATGGTTTCCTTTTTTCCATATATAATCTTGTGTGTGTGTGTGTGTATACATATACATATACATACATACCTGTCTGTGCTAACCGAGCCTCTCCATGACTCACACACTAATGAGTCGTTTAACACCTCCAGGAGTGGAGCTGGGGTCTGCTGCCAGGACCTCACCGGTTCACCTGGGGATTCGGATCCCACATAATCTCCCGGCTTCCCTCAGCGCCCGGGTGCATACTGATGCTCTTTGTGTGTCCGTCATGACCAGAATGCATAAGGCAACAATTAAGGCTCTCTATAGACAATAAACGGGAGGCTTAACCTGGTGCAAAACAGATCCATGACTGGCAATTACATCCAAACAGGAGAACAGGCTGCTGATTAATATTCCGCAGTTCTCTTCTTTACAGGCCAAAATAAACTATTGATTTCGACACAATGGCAGTTGAATTGAAATCTTACCATTGTCCCGTTTGGCACCGTTTGACCCCCGCTCATTCCTTCGGAGGAACCCGCGGCGTTTGCATCGACACAAGGCGCCCTTCGGCGGTTTTGTGGGCGGCAGCGACAATGGCTCCGGTTTCAGTGACCGAACTGATAAGATATATGTGCCCACACAAACTGCATATCGGAGCGGTGGTGGTGGAGGGGGGTGGTGTGGGGACCCTGTGCCATGGTTTCCTTTTTAGCAGTCATAGAATTTGCAAAGCCTCGTTTTCCACTGTGATAATTGCCCACACCGCTCTCCGATGGCGCATTTGCATGATCATCAACACCCATTCAGGGAGGACACACAAAGGATTATAATGAGGCGACAGAGAAACAAGAAGCAATCCGGGGGACCCATTAAAGACTTTCTGCTGAGGGGGTGGTCATCACTGGCGGATATTTTTTTGCAGACGGAATACCGCCAAAGAAATTCAGAGAGATGTATTGATTATCCATTTAGGAGAGGGTGAGTGGAGGGGGGTGGTGGAAATCAGTGTGTTCCTCCCGCTCCAATTTGTCCCTCCGTGATTGTGCCACATCGCGGGGTGGCAGCCCATATAAAAATAAACAAAAAAGCAAAGACAAAAAAAAAATATTGGCCGGGTTACAAGTGTCATAGAGACGACAGTCATGAAACATCTTATCTGAAGCTTGTTATCTGATCCAGTTTCTTTCCCCGCTGGACAACAGCGCTCAGCGCCGACACCAATAAAGACTCGTTTGGATTCGACCAACGAGGACGCCTTCAGGACGCATGAATATTCACATCTTGCCAAGAATATTAATCCGCCCGTCGTCTGGACATTCTTTTCTCCCTTTTCCTACCGGCCGGATAAAGTAGTTGACTCTGGAACACGCGACTCATTATGAACACCGCAGTCGCTCCGTTATTTTCCTGCCGTGTTTAGAAAAGAAATAATGTCGGGAAAGGAGTTTTCGTCTTCTTTTTTCTACAAAAACCACACGGGGGCGCCCGCTTAAATATGTCATATTTTGGTTTATGTTAATTTATCCAATCTTGTGAGTTGATATTGGATTTAAAAAAATGTAAAATAAAAAGAACAGAAAAGATAAATAACGCTCCACGCCTTTGTGTCTGTCGGGGGTTGGGGACCCCTCTTTTCGTCCATATATAATACAGCTGTTTCCAATTAAATCTTGATGCTCATTCAAGCTTGAAAATAACCCCCAATAAAATAAAATAAAAAAAAAAGAGGATGATACTTTTTATATAGTAAAATGTGCTGGTTAACTCTATAAAAAGTTTTTGCCCCTCTGCGTTTTTAGCTGCCCCCTCTTCATCCTGGCGCCGGAGGGCTGATCCAAAAAGCGGAAAGTAGGAAGAAAAAAAATAAATAAAAGTCCAAGTCGGGTTTTGCATTTTGACTATCGCAGCAGGAGGCGGCAGCAGGAGCTGTCAGATCCACCTGACTTCAGACCCAACACGTTCTGCACCAAACCTTTGTTACGCTCCAGGAACTGTAAGCGGGAGCAAAAATTAAAAATAATATTAATAATTTTATTTAAAAGGACGATTTTATTGAAAAACAAGTATGATCCGCTCACACCTAACAGAATCATCTCCCCCCCGCGTATCGGATGACACGGACGGCTCATACATTTATATGTAAGCGGAGGTGTGTCTCGTCTCTGTGGCCAAGCGCTCCCGTCGCGCGTCCCTAAATCTCCAGGGTCAAGCGGTCCCAGCAGAAGAGCTCGGAGGTAAAAAAAAAAATCATTCATCTTCACACAGAGTCTCGACGGGGAAGTTGATGAAAAATAAAAATAAAAATAAAAGCAGTGACGCCCCCTCTCTCTCCATCCTGGCGGCCTGAGGCACAGACGCATAGATTTTGTCGTGCGGCGCTTTTGTATGCGCAGGCAGAGATCACTAAACTGGGGAACTTATGTATGCGCTTCAAAGGGAATGGCGTGAGCATTGATCAGCAGGCTTCTCCGAGTGGAAACGTTCACCATACACAGATCTGCCGTCAGAAGCCAAAGCTCGTGTACCGGAGCCGACAAAAGGGGTCGGATCGGAGCGTTCAGGGGCGGCAAAGTTGAAAGTACGCGACGGGCTCCTGGTCCACGATCCCGAAATTCTCCCGACAACAGCGATTAGAGTGTGAGTGTGACACGTTATTCTTTTGTTCTGTCGATTTATATTTAATTTTTTATCTTAATTATTAAATTGTTTTATTATTTATTCAAATGATTTATTTTTTATGTATTATCCTTTATTTATTCATTTGCAGCCATTTTATGCATCTCAATTCACATTTAGAAAAGAGATTGAGGCTGAGTGAAAGTGTTTTTTTACTGTCATTTCAAAACTGCAAGTATGCATTTATTTGAATTAGAGTTATTTGTTATTCTGGTCTACTTTTATTATATCAGAGGAAAGAGAAAGCTTCAAATTAACTATGCGGAAAATATCATGCATTTCAAACCTATTTAACCAAATTTATTTTACTGAAAAAAAAATAATAATAATACACACACACACACACACACACACACACACACACACACACACACACACACACACACACACACACACACACACACACACACACACACACACACACACACACACACACACACACACACACACACAGTTAGGATATTCGGCTTTTGGGTGAAATTTCAGGATGAACCTAAAATGCACTATAACCTTTACAGGTGAACTTAATTTGACCTTCTCTAAACTTTTGAATGCACATGTCCAACTGTTCAGTGTTTCAGTACTTTTTGCACAACTTGCTGTTCTCTAACAAGGAGCTGAACGGCAAAATTCACAATAGGTGTTTGATCCATGAATCGACCAATACATTTCCTGGTTCAATTAGAATTGGTATTTAAACACAGTCCTCTTCATCATGCTGTTCACATTTTGACATGATGAGACCAAGACGACACCTAACAACGGATCAACAGTACCTCGCCATTGCGAGGTTTCAAACAGGATGTTCTCAGAGGGAAGTGGCCACTGAGCTGAGAGTGTCACAGAGTGTCATCAGCAGGTTGCAACAGAGATACAAAGAGACTGGAAGAGTCACAGAAAGGCATAGAAGTGGACGTCCTTTGGCCACATCCCACACTGGTGACCGCTTCATTGTGAACAGTGCCCTGCGGAACCGGATGATGATGCCACTCAACTCCAGGCACATTTAAGGGAGGTGGGAGGCACCCAAGTGTCACGACAGACCATTCGAAACAGTTTACATCGGCGTGGTCTGCGTGCTAGACGACCTGCAAGGGTCCCTGACCACACCACCAGGCACAGGCATCATCGTCTTGCACGGGCCAGGGAGCATTTACGCTGGACGAGGGACCAGTGGCCTCAGTGCTGTTCTCTGATGAAGGTCGATTCACGTTGATCAGAAATGATGGCCGCCAAAGATGTTGGAGACGTCAAGTAGAGCGCTATGCATCAGCCACTGTTGTCACCAGACAAGCCTTTGGAGGTGGTGGTGTTACAGTGTGGGCAGGTGTGTCTAGTCAATACAGAACTGCCCTACACTTTGTGAATGGTACAGTGACAAGCCCACACTACCTGAATAACATCATTCATCCAGTCATTGTGCCCCTGCAAGAACAACACAGGCCTCATTTCATCTTCATGGACGACAATGTTCCAGCTCATCGAGGTTGCATCATTAGGGAACGGCTGCTGGAGACTGGGGCACCTCAAATGGAGTGGCCTGCACTTTCTCCAGACCTGAATCCCATAGAAAATCTATGGGATCAGCTGAGTCGCCGTGCAGAGGCTCGTAACTCCGTACCCCAGAACCTCAATGACCTGAGGGCCGCCCTTCAAGAAGAGTGGGGGGCCAGGCCTCAGCAGAAAATAAGTCGACTTGTGAACAGCATGAGACGTCGTTTTCAAACTGTAATTGATGCTCAAGGGCACATGACAAGTTATTGAGACATTGACATTTTTTGTTGTGGTAAACCCACCACTGTTGTTGGCCTTTGTTTCAATAAATTGTTTGAGATGAGGAAATCACCATTGCATGCTTCTGCTTAAATGCCCTACTTTCATGATATAATATCACTGTAGCGTGAACTTTTTACATTTTCCACAAATTTCACTCAAAAGCCAAATATCCCTAACTTTTTGTGAGTAGTGTGTATGTGTATATCTCTCTCTCTCTCTCTCTCTCTCTCTCTCTCTCAAATATCAACTCATCAGTCTTGGGAATGTCCACGTGTGCACAACGTGGGTGAGTCCACGGGGGTTCACGCCCCCAAAAGTAAAGAACCCCTGAACCGTGGGGAGCAGCGCAAGGAGCAGCGTGAGGCCACAGCGTGAAGTCGCAGCGCGGGCGTCCATCCCCGGCCCCTGCGGCCGAGCCGTGTTACGGGCAGGCTCCCGCCCTCCTGTCAGGTTGCTCTTGGTTTATGTAAACAACAGCGAAAAATTATGCATCCATGCGTCCGAGCGCGAGCGAGAAACGTCTCCCACGGCGCGGCTTCTCGACAGAGAACTCGACCCGGAGGACGGGGGCACGGCAGGAAGTGTCGCTTCTCGCCATGGAAGCAAATGAAAACCCAATTTGGGAGGTGGATGTGTTTTTATTTTTTATTTTAATTCAAGGTATTTTTGTACAAAAGGTCAAACATCTGGAACATCTATCTTTCCATTCATCGCCCCCATAGGAACTGCAAGAACCTCACTCTAGCACGAGTGATATCGACACTACCGGAATTACACCAACGCGCAACAAAATTCAAAAAATTCAAAATTCATGCTGGTGGAATTTCGGTTTTCGATGTACCGCGGATTTCACTAGGAATCATGGGAATCCAAAAAGATATGGGGGAGTCCAATCCCTTCCAGAAGAGCCCGTGGTGAAACCTGCGGCGACATCGGCGAGGGGAAACCTCTTCAATAACTTGCACACCCCATTGCCAACCTCTTCATAGCGGTCCACACACACACACACACACACACACACACACACACACACACACACCTCAAACTCCACAGCGACTGCACCGCCGGGTCGACCAGGACCGGGCAGCCCTCCCTCCCTCAGAACATAGAGGAAGAAGAGGGGGACAAAAACGGGGGACGAGGGTTGTAGGAATATGGGGGCGATGACATGAGAGAACCAGAAGAAGCAGCAAAGAAAGACAGAGGAACTAAGAAAACCCCCCAAAAAAAAAAAAAAACAGACTGGGCGGAGAACAGGCCCTGAAAGTGAAACAGAAAAAATAAAAGCTGGAAAAAAAAGTGAGATTAATTACAGAGAGAGAAGGGGGGGGGGAGCGAGAGTGAGCGTCCGGGTGCGGTGGGGATATGAAGCGTCCTCGGGCTAGATTCCTGAGGCTCAGCGCTCCCTCCCTCGCTCTCTCTCACGGTGCCAGAGACTAAAACTGAGCTTTTATGCTCGAAACTTTGCTGTATTTTAGACAGGGCTTAGCGAGCGGGTGAGGAGCGGAGGCGGACGGGGAGGAATACAAATTCCGGCCCTCCGTTTGGACCGCTGAAACGGGGGGATTATTAGGGAGCCCTTCCGCGGAGGGGCGTCTGGGAGGAGGTTAGGGGGAGAATCCACCCTGCCTTCCTCCCTGTTGTTTTTCATCCCGATGTTTAACAACCAGGGCAACGGCACGCCGCCTCGGGCATTTTAACTTTTTTTTTTTTTTCCCCTTTCTTTTTTTAAGAATTCGATGCAAATTAGCCGAGCAGCTGACCACACCAATGGGCTTTTGAAGGAGGGGACCTTCTCATGATCCGTCCGGCTCTCGCCAATCGATCACGAGCGACTCGCCGCGCTCCCCGCCACCCTTCCTTCTGACCCCACAAGCAGATTGTGTGTGTGTGTGTGTGTGTATGTGCTATACGTGTGTGTGTGCGTGTGTACGCATGTGTGTGTCTTTGTGTACGCATGTGTGTGTGTGAGCGCGCAGGAGGATCAGAGAGGTGCGTAGGCCCGGGCGAAGGGCTTTGACTGTTTCAGAGGAACAACCTTTATTCTCTCTCTCTCTCTCTCTCTCTCTCTCTCTCTCTCTCTCTCTCTCTCTCTCTCTCTCTGTCAGTCACTCTCCTCCTCCTCACATCGGCGTGGAAAGAAATGGGCCCCCGACACAACAGCCGAATGGATCTTTTAATGTGAAGTAGGTCAGCGCGTACTGCGGCGTAATGACTCACTCAGGTGCCTGGCCGCCGACAAAAAGCACTCGTTCATTTCAGTGTCAGGGAAAATCTCCTTTATTTCTTCTTTCTTCTTCTTCTTCTCTCGAACCGCTCGTAACGTCCATCCCGCAATATGGCGAAACACCTCCGTCGTCTTCCTGCCCCCTGGGCGACATTTCACTCTGTTTTTTTTTTTGTTTTTTTTGCGACTCTGCTGAAAGACACGTAACCTTTCGGAGCCGTACGCCGGATCCTAATTATGCGTCACATTTGCATATGATACACGATACATAAGCATTATAACCTCCAATGCAAACCGGATTAAGCCCCGCATCGCATACGGTCTATTTACGATCCCCGTGGTCCTTATTTGTGAGGAGTCCTATTCATTATCAGTCACATTAACATAATTATCGGGCTGAAAATAGCATTTCCTCCTATACGTTCATGAAAGGCAAAAAAAAAAAAAAAAAACCTCAACGTTCAAAATGCGTTTTTTTTTGTTTTTTTTTTCTAATCTCGGTGCCAGAAAAAACTCCTATCAAGGCTAAAGACAGAATAGAGAAGATAATGAGAGGGAGAGCCTTTGTGCATTTAACGATTGCTAGAAATGGCCAGGAAGGTACTTCGTATTGGGTTTGAAATTCAGCTTATGTTTTCTCTTTCATAATAAATTTGTTTTTATTATAAATACAAGCTTTTCATACCTGCTCCCTTCCGTGTATACTGTATATTTTATTTTTTATACAAGCAACGCGATTGACCCATGGAAGACCAAGACGCTGAGGTTGCAAGTCTAACCCCAGACTCATTGAAACATGGAGGAATTTTATTTTTAATTATTCAAAATGAATTGCAGTTTTTGGAGCACTCTAATAACAGTCTCGTCTAATAACACCGAATCTCTGCAGTCCGAGACAGTGTCAATATACAATTTTCGGGGCATATCTGAGGGGCAGACCTTCCAATTACAGACCTTTAACCTTAACCTTAACCTTTAAATCGGACACTCGCGACAGAAAGTGAAAACCACAAGCGCAGCTGGAACCGGATTTTAAACTGAACAAACCCCATTTGGGGGAGCATTTGGGATTAAATATAAATAAGTATAATAATTTGAGGTCATGATGTTGAACAAGTGCTTTAACAAAGAACATGAGTACTTTTACTTAAGTAGAATAAAGAGTGCAGGACCTTTCAGCAGGCGTATTAGTACTGAGTCCACCCCTGGAAAAGTTCTGGAGCCATAGTTTTGTGAAGTGCTTGGAAAGGAAGGCGCTTACTTACGTTCTGCACAACCGGTCCCGAAGAAAATAGGATAAGATCAAAAAAGATAAGATCAAGGCCTCTTGGCTCACTTGGGGTCAGCACAAAAATCTACGTGCAAATCTATGAGCTTGAGGTTTAAAAAAAAAAAAAAAACTCAAAAAGTTGAAAAGTTGAAAAAGTTCAGTGAGGAATGCAATATACCTCCACGTCCCAAAACAATTATTTTTTTTTACCCAGCTCAACTTGAAATTATTCAATAATTCAAATTCAAAAGTTTCTCATGAATAAATCAGTGAAAAACAGTCTGCTCCTCCAGAGTCTCTCAAGTTTAAATGAACAAACCTAATTTTGAGGTAGGGATCATCTCTTAAAGGCGCAGTACACTCATTCATTAAAGGGGACATATTTCACCTGCACAGGTACAGCAGCAAACCCAATGAACATCAACTATTTTTTTTTTTTGCTTCTTTTAAATTAATTTTTAGGCTTATTGTATATTGCCAATTGTCCTATTTAATTGTTATTTTATTCTATTGTTCATATTAAAGTGAACTGTTCTATTTTGCAAATCTGTCTGTCTATCTGTCTATCATCTATCTATCTAGCTACTGTATCTATCTTGTCTGTCTGTCTGTCTGTCTGTCTGTCTGTCTGTCTGTCTGTCTGTCTATGTATCTATCAATCTACAGTATGTATCTTCACAGCACTTGACCCTGGAGGCTGCACGGCTCATGAATTTGAAAAAAAATAAAAATAAAATAAAATAATAATAATATATATAATATATATATATATATACAGTATCTATATATATATATATATATACATATCTATGTGTATATATATATACATTTATATACATATACATATACATATACATATGTATATACAGTATATGTATATATACAGTATATGTATATATATATATATATATATATATATATATTTGTATATATATTCTCCTCTTCAAATTACAAATCAAATCAACTGAAACTCAATATTTATGATTCTTTTCCAAATAAAGACTCCTACAGCATTGCTCAAATGTGTACTCACTGATAATTTACCGTCACAATGTATAACAAAACAATATATTTAATCTAGCGTATTAAAGCTTTTAAATATATCGATATATATATTTATTGTTCTTCCTAACGGATGGAGAAGCGTGCAGACCGTCTTGGAACATTTCCAGTACAAAAGTTGAACTTGTTACGAGGACACTGATGACTAACGCTGCAAAGCTTTCTAAAGCAGAGAGTCATTACCGCTCGAGAATCCTTCACTTGGCTGGCAAATTGAAGAGCATCGTACAAGACCGTTATTTAATTTGAAAATTGTCTCTGCTGTGTAAAAAGTGCAGTTGTTTTCCTTCCCTGGCATGAGGCTGTGTGTTAAAGGACGGGTATTTGGAGCCCTGGGATCATTTAGAGGGAAAGGAAACATCTGGATGGGTCCCGTAGACCTGTACTGCGAATGGAAAAGAATAAAGGTGTGAAGATGTTTTAAAGGACACATAAGACAATATGGAATGTAGCTTCACAATGACAGAGAGACAGACAAACAGAAAGACAGACAGACAGACAGACAGACAGACAGATAGAGAGAAAGACAGACAGACAGACAGACAGATAGACAGATAGATAGATAGATAGATAGATAGATAGATAGATAGATAGATAGATAGATAGATAGATAGATACTTTATTCATCCCAAAGGGAAATTGTAGTGTCCCAGCAGCTCATATTGATAAATAGGCAGAAAGCAGTAAATCAATAAAGATATTATATTGATTCACATATTGTAATTATACACATCCACCATAGGAAGAAGATAGATTGGGTCATATACAGTAACTAATGAAATGAACCTAACAGGGAACCAGGAAGATGAATCTTAGGATAAGAAAGAAATTGCTAATTTACAATAAACCTAATGATAAACATTAAATATCAGCCAATTTCTCTTTTTATGAATGTAAAACGAAAGTAAAATAAACCTTTAAAAAAAAAATAATAATAATAAGCCCGCTCATGGAACCATGAAAAACCATCCAGGTCCTCCTCCCTTTTCCTGGAATTGAACCCGTTCAGGTGCCTTCGTTCCCTTCGGGTTATCGATCCTAAGTTACGCTCCAGGTTAATGAGCGAGGCTGGTCTGCTTTATCCAAGCGTCATGTCCAGCACAGCTGCCAGTGCACAGAATAAACCCACAGAACTCCACCCGCGGAACAAGAGCGAGGACAGATGGTGCTCTTTATGCCACCAGTAAAAGACCCATTTATAACTGTGAAATCCAGTCAATAAATTCTGCACCGCCCTCTCAGGCCTTTTTTTTTTAATTTTCTTTTTTTTTCTTTTTTAATTTACTGTTTTGTTTTTTCTTTAAACTCCCCCTCGCGCGTCCCAAAATGTCAGCCTGGAACACAATCAGAACGTTCCCCCCTTAACTCCCCCAATAACCAGCGCAGAGGGGAGCGTGAACTCGCAACATTTTTTTTTTCACCGTCCAAATATATATATATTTTTTGTTAAACATCCCTGGCTTGTCCGGGTACGATCACGGTTTTATTTAACCTTTTTTTTTTTTTTTTTTTCCCCTTCCCCCCCCCCGATGCCCCGGGTTCATGAGCCGTGCAGCCTCCGGGGTCGAGGGCCGTGAAGGTCCAGACGACGGGCGGTGACAGGCGCCGGCGTCAGAGCCTTCGCACGTGACACGCCCATCAATCCCAGGCCCGGGCAATCCTTGACGCCCTGGAAATTTGTGGCCCGTTTTTGGGGGTGGTGCGGTGGAGTTGGGTAGGGGAGGGTGGGGGGCGGGTGGGGTGGGTTGGCTCTTTTAAGAGAGGAAGGGTTGATGGTGAAAAGGGATGGTGGCCAAACCCTTTAAACAGCAACTTAACGACCCTCTACGGTTCATTAGCCGTCGTCGTACTCTGGATCAAGTACCGCGGGGGGCGACCCTGTTCATTAAGTCCCCAAACTGTCAAGGCAGCTGCAGTTAGGGGGTGTGAAATATGTTTTTCATATTATTGTTTTTGTTCATGGAAAGTTGACGTCAGTGTATGGACGTCATGGAACCAAGGTGCTGACCATAATGAATAAGATTTGCATCGGGAGCAGTTCCGACGCGCCATGGTCCAGTTTCAACCCTGGTCGCTCCATTTTTGTGGAATAAGAAATCATCCCCGCAAGGGTGAAATCTCCGCGCGCGTGCGCAGGACGGCGGCACGCACAGGTTCACGTGACAGCACTGCGGTCCGCTGATTAGCCACGGACTGATCGGTGAGGCGGGAGAGCCGGCCCCGCCCAGCCGCCTCCCTCGCCAGCTCCCGGTCACTCGTCGACCGGATGGGGGAGAGAAGACGGAGGACCCCTTGGCACCGCGCGGAGAGCTGCCTGAGGATCGTGACAGGGACCTGGCCGGACAGCGCCGTCGCCGACCCCGGACGCGGGGCTCTGTTGGCCGGGGCAGATGGGACCGCAGACTCCGGTGCAAACGCTGTGATAATAATGACCGATGTCCAGCGGCCGACGTTGTTGGGACGCGCTGCTCCCCAGACACACGACGCCGTGGCTTTGAAAGGCGGACCCTTCTGCATCGCGTCTTCAATGGAAATCAATTTAAGAGCGGCGACAGGGAAGAGTTAAAGGGGGGAAAAAAACAACACGCTTGGCAAGGCGCTCACGCCCTGGGAAATAAAGCCAAATTCCAAATTAATGGTACGATAAATGTTATATTTCATGGTCAAAGCAAGATTTGTTGCCATCATAACACAAGTGTGTATTCCATTACAGATTAATCAATTCATTTGCTTTCGCGTCATCTTGAATTGTGGTTATAGTTATAAAGATTAACCTTAATAAGTTCTTCAGTGGTGCGACTGGGGCGGTACATTGTTTGGTCACACACCGACTACCCTGGACCCTGTGCATTGCTGCCTGGAGCTATATTTATTATTGTTATTATTATTATTATTATGATTATTATTGTTATTATTATTATTATTATTTTTTTTTTTTGTTTGTTTTTTTTGTTATTTAGGAGCCAATTCACATTTAGGCCAATAAGAAACAGATTGAGGCTAAATAAGGCGAAATCACAGCGGCTACTTTTGTTATATCATAGAGCATGGAGGGAGCTCCAAATGGATTATACAGAAATGACAAACATATATTCATATATACAAATAATTTTGCATTTTTGAATATATCAGGCTTCTGAACGTCCCGTGACCCCCGATGGGGTCGCGAACCCGACGTTGAATATGTCTGACGTAATATACCCCAGAATGGAATTTCGAAGAAAGAAAAAATAAAAAAAGAAGAAGAAGAATGAGAAAGGAATTGGGGTAAAATAATTTGAATTTGCGCCACTTGATTAGATTTCACTCGGGCACAATTTCTACAAAAGCATTTTCGTGCAGCGAGACAAAAAAAAAAGGGTAAAATAGAAAGCAAATTTCGACAATGGCTGCTGAGTGCCATTGTGCTTCACTTAATATGCGGTGGCAGTGAAATGCAATATCCCCGCGCGCTTCTCTGAGTGTTTTGCGGGGCTCGGATTTCAATATGGCGCACGGAGGGACCGTTAATATTCGAAGCAAGATTGATCGCGCGAAGCCCAGTCTCCGTACGGACAGAAAAGGGGTATTTCATCTCCCGAAATACACCTCTCCCTCCCGCGTCCATCAGATACAGAGCTTTGCATCACCACTCGGGGGAGCTGGGGGGGGGGGAGGCTCGGGATCACGACAGGAGCTGAAATATGGGTCAACGTGGATTAGCGGTGGCGATATGCTTTGGAAAAGGGGCTGCGTTCCGTGTTCCATTATGTTATGAAATTCCCACCTCGCGGGAGAGACTCGCCGACCGTTGTTAATTTGTGTGAGCGACTGGAATAACCTGGAATGTCTGCTCAGAGTCCTGGGATCCTGCTGCGGGTAGAGACGAACCGGAGGGGCAGAGCTCCTCTTTCCAGGGCGGGGTTTGGGGTCTTTTGCCGGGTGGAGAAATGGAAACAATAATTGACAACGTTCTACCAAACTGTGAGCATTGATTGAATGGAGCAGTTGACCGCCGGGTCAACCGGGGGAAACCGTGCACCGGACCGCTCTGCTATATTAGCCCGGAAAGACACAGCACCTGGAGGATCCTTTTGAGAATAATTCAAGCGGTGCTCGGAGTAGCTAAAGAAAAATAATTGGAAATTATTCGCTGAGTAATGATTGTGATCCGCCAGTGTCTCGACTTCAATTTATTTTTATTTAATGCAATATTGCTTTTTTTTTTCTATAATGATTAATAATGAAAATAATAACAATAATAATACAATTATTATTATTGTTATTATTATGAATAATAATAATGTACATATTATTATTATTATTATTATTATTATTATTATTATTATTATTATCTATAATAACAACTAATTAATAATAATAATAATAATAATAATTATTATTATAACAGCAATATTATTATCATTATCATTATTATTATTAATTATTATTACGACTAAACAAATATATAAAAAAAATATCGAATAATAATAATAATAATAATAATAATAATAATATTTGATTGCTTTCTACTGATGTAACGCACTTTAAGCTGCATTTTATGTATGGACGGTGTAAAGAAAATAGCGCGTATTGTTATTATTATTATGATAAAAGTAGTTATATTTTCAACTATACTGGAGATGAAAATGAATCCACTCTGGTAACATTAGCAGAACATCCAGAAATAGGGGCAAAAGAGAAGTGACAGGCCCCGGTAGCTCACACTAATAAATTGTTTTACTGAGGGTGAGGAAAACGGAGCCTTTATTGATAGCTGCGCCCAGAGCTTACATTGAGAAAGATAACTGGAACACAGACCCCCCTCCCTCACCCACCCACCCACCCTCCTTTAATGGTTTTGCAGAGTAGAAAAAATGTATATTTGTCCAATTTCCTTCCTCCGTCACCACGCCGCGACCGCATAAGTGACAGTGAGTGGCAGTTTGTGGACTAATATCCAGGTTAACAACAAATGCTGTACAAAACGACAATGGAGTCACCAAGAGAGTGCATTTCCATTTCCATATCTAATGAGAGCACCATCCAGCTCATACTGAGAAATAATGAAATGTAAATATAAAACATCACCGGCTGCAGTAGGCGTCCACATATACTGTAGGTTCGGTCTCGTAAATGCTTATTCATTCCTTGTAAACGCACATCAGCATAAATATAATATATTACACAATAACTTTAACACTTAGGCCATCAGTGAATGCGGGTGTGATACCAGCCCAGGGCGCTGTTGTCTGGGTGAATGTTTATCCATATCGACAGTTTCGTGACCACAAAGGGCGGATCCCTCCACCGACAATGGAAACCGCATATAGAGGAGGACGTGCATGACACACGTTGAAGGGCCATTTCTTATTAAGTGCAAGATAAATAAAGTATCCAATATGGAAGGTTAAAGGGATACTCCGGCTCTGAGTGCTAACTGTGTTAGCTCAATGCAAGGCCGCGGAGGGGATCGACTAGCCTAGCTCCGGTGCAATGAAGGAACCACCTTCCAGCACCTCAGAAACTGAGAAATTTAAATGACACCTCTTGCATCTTCATGGCAAGTCAAAATAAAGGGAATAAAAGCGAGACCTTCGTTTTCAATGCAGCTATACGTATACGGAAAACATAAACTGGAGCAAAAAACTGAGAGGACACGCTTTAAATGTTTTATCTTTTTACAAAATAATCACAGGGATTACCACTTTGATAGCAAAGAGCAAACGGTGAAATCAGTATAATATGCCGCGGCTTTTTAGCCAAAGCTCGGGCGCTTGCATGTGAACAACGGCGTGGAAAGTTACTCGCTATTGGGTTATGTGTCATGCGTGTTTTGGGGTTATTTGCTGTGATATTTGTCTCCTGCCGAAACCAGACGCTGACAACCTCGAAACACATCGTTTGGGACAAAAGGTACGTTTGGGAGGCCGACAGGTGAGGCATCGTCAGCCTCCGAACCCTTCCCTGACCTCATCGGCTTGGACAACAATGATTGGAGAAGCCTCCTGGGAGTGAGGGTGGAGCAGCATGGCTCTAATAGGCACAGAAATCCAGTTTCAGCTCCAAACCAGTGGTGAACGATTCGTTTGACGCGAACAAATCTTATCGTTGACTCGGCTGTCTGGAGTCACTCCGGCAAGGGAGATGTGTGCGGGTTTTTTTTTTTTTTTCCCCCCGTTCGCGACTCGGCCACTTCAGCCGGGCGCACGCGCACGCGCTCGACCACGAACCTCGACGCGAGGACCGGAAACGGCAAACGACAGCAACGCGCCGAAAGCAAGCGCCCCCCAGTTTGGATTCAGCATTTGGACGAGTGAGAGGACCTTGAGAACCGCGGCTGATTTAGCCTTGAGCGTTCCGCATGAATAGATACCTATTTCGAAAGAAGGGGGCCAAAATTTGTTTGTTGCGGTTCACACTTGTGCATTTCTCCGCCAAAACGATGTGTTTCTTTTTGAGAGAGCGAGGGCAAAAACCTTTCCTCCCCGGGCCCACAGCTGACACTCTCACCGCCTACATAAATAATTTCCGGCGGAGTTAAAAACGGATCCCCGTGAGAATTCCCTTCACGGAGGTCCTCCCTTACGTGCACACGATGAATCAAATGCATCGACTCTCGACTTTTATGATCGTTTACCGAGTGAATCATCAGGAACCGAATCGGCAAAAAAAGAGCCGAACCTCCCATCCGCCCGCTCCATGCCGGCGCAGGCGAGAACACGGGCTCCGACCCCCGGGATGAGTGACGCGCCGTCCCGG
>NC_137208.1:8971086-9078586 GCF_960531495.2 Zeus faber
AAAAACAACGCGCGCGCGGCCAGCGCCACAAGCGGCTCGGTGTCGAAGGGAGCTCGGGAGCCGCCGAGAAAGACAAATTCTATTTTTTTCTTCTCCACGACGGAGGCGGTAACGACATGCCGGAGGATCCATCGGACCGAAATAGGTGGAAACGCGTTGGGCCGAACCTGGGGGGCTCCCGAGCAAGCCTGACTTGTCAATATTTTTGTAGTTTAAGCGTTGACAGTCGGAGAGGCCCGTTCACTGTCAAATAACAAACAGGATATATCAGGTCACAAATTTCTAATTTCGATTCTGCAGATTTTGTGAGGGGACGGAGGTGTTTGGATATCTTAATTGAATAAGAGTGTTTTAATTATGGAAAAACACGTCAATTATGAACCCGTTTTGCACGACAGAATGACACAATTCAGGCCCTAATGTGCCCTTAGGTCAGACAGCCCAAAAAAAACCAAACATAACAATAACACTGCAGCCATAACAAATGGAATGCAAATTTCCGACTACGTTCCGTTGCGCTGGTTTCGAATTTGTAATTGCCGAAGCTAAAGCGGTTGTACATAATGATGCAGAACATTTCCGGTCAATCTTCATTTCCTGGTTTTAACACTTAAATATGACTTTGCATCGGAACGGAGCTGGTTTAGAGCCTCCCACCAGGCGCGCCGCCGGCCAGAGATGCCCACGGTTACCGACCGGTCTGCAGCGTCGGCGCGACGAGCGCAAAGAAAACGACATCAGCCCGGTCAGGTCCGTACCGGGGGGGGGGGAAATGCTTCAGAAATGGAAAACAAACGGAACGAGCCGGCCCAAAACCGAAACACGTGACGCGCGCGCTGGTGAAAACAGGCGCACGGCCACATCTCGGCACGCACACGCGCACACGCACCCGAGTGTACTCTCAGAACGCACCCGTCGACACACAAACACACACAAACACACCCGCGCACGCACACACACACACACACACACACACACACGCACACAATCTCTCTCTCTCACAAACAACACAAACCAATTATTCTGCCCCCAATCAGCGTGGCATTGTGAGCCATTCTGACTCAGTGAGTAGATGCAGAAAGCTGTCATGGCGTTTCAAAGCGGAGTATCTCTCCATCTGTTTAGCGAGCGGCGGAACAGTCGGAGAGGGAGGGCGGGCGGGCGGGGGAGAGCACAGGGAGAGCGAGGACGGGGACGAGCTCCTGCCGGACTCGTGAAATCATAATAAAGAGGTCGGCGCTGGCGTTAAATGCGTTTCAGCACCATTTATTGATTGATTCCGTCTGCCGTAGGATCTTATTCCCCGCAGGCCGGCAGCCCCTTGACCGTCCATATATTATTCATATAAATATAGATAGCTGCGCGTCCCCACGCCGCCATGCACGCCGCGTTTGCACCTGCAGATTGAATTTGGCTCTGACTTTGAGGGATACGCTGTTGGCTCCCTTCTCCTCTCCTCCCTCTCCCTCACTCTCCCTCTCTCTCCCTCTCTCCCTCTCTCATTTTGGCTAGCAGCTATACACGGAACATTATGCAGATTTTTGTCAGAGTGAGTGCGATTATGTTCGGGGAGCGATGAGTGTTGGAATGTTCCCTACGCCTTTGACCTTATCAGCAGCCGCCTTAAGCTGGATACCTTGGCTTAATTTTAATAGATGCGGCACCGGGCGGATTCGACGGCGGGACCGCGCCGCGCACGCGCTCGCCACGTGCACGCGCTCGCCACGTGCACGATCTGCGCTATGCGTGCATTATGGGAGCGAGAGCGTGAGAGAGTGAGTGAGCGTTTGACTTCATGTTCTCTGGGAGAGAAACGTGTCGACGCCGTTGTGTGTGTATCTGTGTGTGTGTGTGCGTGTGTGTGTATCTGTGTGTGTTTGCATAACGTATGCAAATAAGAGTTACTGTAAATGTAAATGTATGCATGCTTGCTTATACACAGGTGTGTGTGTGTGTGTGTGTGTGTGTGTGTGTGTGTGTGTGTGTGTGTGTGTGTGTGTGGTGTGTGTGAGTGTGAGTGTGTATGTGCACAGTATATATGCAAATCAAATATAATGGATAGATAGATGGATACTGTAGATAGATAGATAGGTATATATCATATATATATGATATGTATATGTATACATATAACCTCATTTAGGTTAATTAAATATAGATAGATAGATAGATAGATAGATAGACAGACAGACAGACAGACAGACAGACAGACAGACGGATAGATATAAATTAAGTGGAAGATAGAAATAAATCAAAATGGTCATCAGTCATCAATCCAACAGGCAAAAATAATAAAAAAGAAAATGGCAAATGTATACATAAAATAATATATATAATATATAAAATATATATCTATATATTAAATATAATATGATATATATATATATAATAGAAAATTTGGCAATACACAATGAATCTAAAATTAACAAAAATAATTATAAGAATTGGCAGTATACAATAAACCTGAAAAGTAACTAAAACTATCTATCTATCAAAGAATTGGTGGCAAGTGTGTGTGTGTGTGTGTGTGTGTTCATGTGTGTGTGTGTATGTGTACATGTGTGTACATGTGTGTGAGTGTGTGTGCGTGTGCGCGCGCGCGTGTGTGTGTGTGTGTCATCCTGCAGTGTGTGTGTGTGTGTGTGTGTGTGTGTGTGTGTGTGTGTGCCGTCCTGCAGTGTGTGTGTGTGTGTGTGTGTGTGTGTCATCCTGCAGTGTGTGTGTGTGTGTGTGTGTCTCTGTGTGTGTGTGTGTGTGTCATCCTGCAGTGTGTGTGTGTGTGTGTGTGTGTGTGTGTGTGTGTGTGTGTGCGTGTGCTCTCCCTCACTCAGCCCAACGGCTGGTCTCGTCCACGGCAGCGCTGAGACCCAGCGAGAGGGTGCTGTGGTTAATTTGGAGCATTGATTCTGCATTTACAATTGACTCGCCGCTGATCCATGGCCGTACAGTAGCAGATGTAAGCGAAAAAAAGGTTTCCGCGGCGTCTCGCTCTGTTCTCACGCGCACGCCCACACACACACCCCCACGCACACACACACACACACACACACACACACAGACAGACAAAGAAACACACATGACAAAGAACCTCCGATCACATGGGAAGCCTCATTATGCATTGGAATGCATAGGAGGCTTCCTTTAATAGACTCTCCCCCTCCTAGGAGGAGGTGTAATGGTAAATCAATGAGGTGAAGGGCAGAGGGAGGCACTGTTAAGACCTCCCTCCACCTCACCCCACTCCCACCCGGGGGGCTTAACCAGCACCAGGTTGCGTTAAACCGCAGCACAACAAACGGCTTCAGGAGCGAGGATGAGGGTGAGTAGAGAGAGGGGCGCAGGGTCCCCCCCGGGGTTAGGCCGCTGGGGTTTTTGGTCGCGGCGGTATGGCCATTTAGTCAAACGTCGCCTTTAACGTAAATGAACCCAACGTTCCGTCGTTCAGTCAAAGACTCTTTCCGGCCGACGCCTCGACCGGCTCGGTGATAACAGCATCACTAATGACTGCCTCTCTGTCGGGCTCCGCGAGGTTGCCCGGTTGCCCCGGGCAACCGGATATGGGCCATTGTCAACCGACTTTTTTTTTTTTCCTCAAGCGGCGCCGTATTCTTTCCTCATCCATTTATGCGTTGATTTCACCCCGATTATGCAACGCCGAAGAAATCGGCGACGCTTTTGTCGGTCTTGGCAACCAAAAGCGGAGGCAAGCGTCGCATGAAAGCATCAATAGTTGTCCCTTCAAATAATGTCAAATTATGGATATTGAGGTTTTGTCAATATGAGCCAGCCCTGCCTTGAATGGTGATTCAGCCCACATTGTGATCAATAATTTCAACTTATCTGTACATGATTTAACATTTTTTTTAGGGTATCTATTTGCATTTGTATATAATATTTTTCACTGCAGCATTACATTTTATTTTTTTGTTACATTTTCCATGAGCGTATATTGTTTCCCACGGCTATAAAGCCTTTTATAATCGAACTGAAAACGACAAGTAGGTTTCACGAGACACGCGAACGTCAAGACGAGCGACGGGAGGGGAAAAAAAAAGGAGTCCGAAACGACAGGAAGGGCAACGCGAGAGGGGAAGAACACACACGGCAGGGAGGGGAAGGAAGGGCGTCGCGGCGGAGGAGGCAGAACTGGAAAACCTTCTGAGGCTTATTACCCGTAGATCAAAACCCCCGCTCAAGCACTTTTACAGCGCGCCGGGCCGCTCCGAACAATTCCGCCGCGCCCCGCTTCCCACTTACGTCTGACCTTTATGTCTTCGGACCAGTTCCACCAGCGCCGCTGTAATGTCTCCTTCTCCACGGATGCAATACCGCCTTGTTACCGCTTAAACCGGGCACGCCTCGTAATCATCTCCCCCGGGGCCAATATGTTACCAAAAAAAAAACCTACATCTTGGTTTTTTTTTCATTCCCCGCGCTCGGATTCCCTCCTTCGTGCTTCCTCCGGAGCGAGGCACGGCTCGCAAGCGACTCGTTCGCGGCGAGCGGCGCTTTCGAACGGCTCTGGGAGCTGGGAGTCAGCGCCCATCGCGGGGCTGAACTGAGGCCCCGAATCTGGAATGAAAAGTCGCAAGGCCTTTGACAGACTTCAAACTGATTTACACGCAAATATAAATCATTTTGACCGAATTTAATGATTCTTGGAAGAATTCCATTCACAACCGGGCGCCGAACCGACTCTTCTGACTCTCTCTTTCTTGAAATGAAGGAATAGTCGATAAATTCCGTTTCCCTGCTCAGGTGTTGACCTTAGCTCGCGCCGCGTCTCTCTGTGACCTGCGACAGGCGGCACCGTCAGAGCGGGAGAGATAGGGGCCCAAGGGATATTTTAGATCGAGGGGCCGCTCATAAAACATTCGGGGTCCTATTACCGTAATACCCAAAAGTGGTGGGGGGGGCAAAAAAAATCCCCGAACCCAGAGACAGCCAGCTCCTATTTATGAGCATGAAGATATACTTCATTGTGGAATCATTTGCGGAAGGATTTTGCGGTCCCCAAGATCAGAAGGTTTAGGGTTTTTAAGCTCCCTCCAAACCAAATCAAAACTCTACACAGGCAAAACAAATAATTGAACACATCCCAAAATGGCCTATTTTTAGTTAGATTTAATGTTCGAAAGAGGTGACTGGCGATTTGCTGAAATGTTTTTGAAATAGAACACACTCTTTTCCTTTCGAAACTAGCAATGTGTTTTTAGAGACGAGATGAGAAATAAATAAGACTTTTAACACACACTTAATGCCAGGTGCTTTTCAAGATTCAAGATTCAAGAGGTTTATTCGTCTCATGCATATACATACTTTCATACATATATGCAGTGAAATGTAATGCAACGCACCCGGTGATAACACACAATATGTCCTAGGAAAAATTTCTTTCTAATAGACCAACTAACTGACTCCTAAAACGTAATACAGTAAGTCGAATACGAATACTATATAGAATAAAATAAAATACAATTAAATAAAATGAGATAAATGGAATAGATAGAAGGAATATGCTTATGTATATGGAATAGGCAATTATGTATATACAGATATGTGCATTAAAGTGGCATGTGAATAAAGTGAGGTAGTGCTTGAGATAATACAGCACAGTACACAACAGTACGGCGCAATACGGCATCACGAACAACCCTGAACAGTGACACGGGATGCGGTACAGTATGCTACATACAGTACAGTAAGGTAGTGGAGCCTATGTGTGTGGCTCAGTGAGGACCCCTGGTGAGGTCAGCATTGACAGTTCCAATGGCTTTCGATAAAAAACTCCGTCTCAGTCCCTCGGTTCTCGCTGTGTGACTGCGGAGGCGCTTGCCTGCCCGCAGCAGCCGGAACGGTTGTTGAGGTGATGAGGATCCTTCATGATCCTGCGGGCTCTGCTGCTACACCTCCTGGTGTATAACCCCTGCAAAGGGAGAGGAGGGTAGTTGCAGTGGAACGTTCAGCTGAACGCACCGCCCTCTGCAGGGCCCGCCTGTCCTGAGCAGTACAGCTCCCAAACCAGGCGGTGATGTCGCCTGTCAGGCTGCTCTCCACTGCTCCAGAGGAGAAGGACTCGAGGATCCTCACCGAGGACCGGAATTTCCTCAGCTGCCTGAGGTGGTGAAGACGCTGCCTCGCCTCCCTCACCGGAGTGTCTGTTTGTAAGGTCCATGTTAAGGGCTTTAGGAGAGGGGCAAAGTGGAGATCAGGGTAGAGGGGCAAAGTCATTCAAAGGGTCAAAAGGGCGCGGAGCTCACTGCTCAGTTTGTTGAACTCGAGACTGGAAACCAGCCCTCGACTCCACAGCGCTTTTTTTTTTTTTTCCCAGCCAACGTCAGTCATATTCTGCTATAATTATTACGGAGGAGATTAATCTTTTTTTCCAGAAGTATCGAATGTCACGCACATTTCTGGATAATAACAGGCTCATATCGTTCCAATTTAAAATGGTGATGCAATGTTGCAATGATTTTGATCATATCACAGATAATGAAGTCATTTAAACTAATACATCGGTGTAGGGATGTGAACTTTCATAATGTGCCCTATTAATGTGCTTGTGTTCCACAGTCCTCAAATTCAATTCGACCAAATCAAAAAAAAAAAAATGATGACACTTTAAAGTTTCTCCAGTGCCTGAGCTCAAATATATTGGATTGTACATTTAAATGGGCTTCCAAAGTAGAATAGGTCAAGCTACAGAAGAGTACTGTATGTCAAGCACATCAACCTTTTATTATTAATATATTGAAAATATTATTTAAATACAGAGAACATAGTGTATTGAATATACTTTCAGTATTTTTTTATATAGTTTAGTTTTATATATGCACATGCAATATACTATAACTGTGTTACACTTAAACCACTACAATTATACTCTGTGTTAGAAGTAGTGCTTCAGATGTGCTTGGAATGTGTGTGAATGGAATGGAATGGGATGGGATGGGATGGGATGGGAAGGGATGTGATGGCATGGGATGGGAAGGGATGGAATTGAATGGGAACGAATGGGATGGGACGGGAAGGCATGGAATGGAATGGGAAGAGATGGGATAGGATGAGATGGGAAGGAATGGGATGGGATGGGATGGGATGGGAAGGCATGGAATTGAATGGGAAGGAATGGGATTGATGGGATGGGACGGCTTGGAATGGAATGGGAAGAGATGGGAGGGGAATGGAATCGGATGGGATGGGATGGAATGGGATGTGATGGCATGGGATGGGAAGGGATGGAATTGAATGGGAAGGAATGGGATGGGACGCGAAGGCATGGAATGGAATGGAAAGAGATGGGATGGGATGAGATGGGAAGGAATAGGATGGGAACGGATGGGATGGGATGGGATGGGATGGGATTGGATGGGACGGCTTGGAATGGAATGGAAAGAGATGGGATGGAATGGGGTGGGAATGGAAGGGGGTGGGATGGGATGGAAAGTGATGGGATGGGAAGGGAAGGGATGGGAAGGAATGGGATGGGATAGGATGGGAAGGCATGGAATTGAATGGGAAGAAATGGGATTGATGGGATGGGATTGGATGGGACGGCTTGGAATGGAATGGGAAGAGATGGGATGGGAATGGAATAGGATGGGAAGGAATGGGATGGGATGGGATGGGATGGGATTGGAATGGGATGGGATGGGATGGGATGGATGGGAAGGCATGGAATGGAATGGGGAGAGATGGGATGGGATGGGAATGGAATGAGATGGGATAGGATGGGAAGGGATGGGATGGGAAGTGATGGAATGGAATGGGAAGGGTTGGGATGGAATGGGAAGGGGTGGGGATGGAATGGAATGGGGTGGAATGGGATGAAGGTGAATGGAATGGAAATGAAGAGCTGTGGAGGGCAGAGGTTTGGAATGGAAGTGTTTAAGGAATCAGTTAGTTTCAGTTAGGTAGCTAGCTAGAAATTAGGTTAGCGTTGCAAAGACATTTCACTGCATATATGTATGAACGTATGTATATGTAAGTGACAAATAAACCTCTTGAATCATGAATCTTGAATGGAATGGGATGGGATGGGATGGGATGGGATGGGAGGGGATGGGACAAAATAGGATGGGAAGGAATGAATGGGAAGGGATAGAATGGGATGGGATGGAATGGGATAGTATTGGAATGGAATGGGATGGGATGGGATGGGATGGAATGGGATGGGATGGAATGGGATGGAATGCGATGGAAGTGAATGGAATGGAAGTGAAGAGCTGTGGAGGACTGAGGTTAGGAATGGAATGGAATGGGAAGGGATGGGATGGAATAGAACTGAAGAGCTGCGGAGAACGCGGTCTTGAAGGATCGCCCTCCCTGAAACGTTAGCTCCGTGACTGAATGCCTTCTCCTCAATCCGTAAAGGACCTCCATCAGAGCTTTAGCTTGTCGGGGATGGTTGCTGGACGAGGAGGGTACAGGACACCCCAATTTCAAGCCCCTTGTCGGGCACATTATGGAGCAGTGAACTCCCCATCCCTCTTCCCCTCGGCTGTCCCGAGGCTTTTTTCCAGGTGCTGATGAGGAGCATCCATCTTGAAATTCTATTTGCCCGCACAATATTAACTACATTACTCTCCGTCTGAGGAACCACGGTTTATATCCGACCCCCCCATGTCAAACATGCTCGTTTTTCGGCAAAAACTCTTAACTAGGTTAGAGGTAATTTCTTGTCGCTGAAGGTCGATACCACCGCTACAGACACCATCTCTCTCTCTCTCTCTCTCTCTCTCTCTCTCTCTCTACTTCTAATTTCTCCTCATTTCCGGGCGGTCAGTGCATTGTGGGATATTAGCTCGGCACCGGGGTGGGGTGTGTGCTGGAGCGTCTTAATAACTTAGCCCGGGCTCCAGTGCTCTGCGCTCAGTCAAATCAGTCACGGTGCCGGGGCCTTAGAATAAAGTCTGTTCCTCTTAATGGATCTCTAAGATACTAATTTACCTGTTCAGCTGTTTGTGCACCATGAGGACAGTTCATTTAACACCATACAGGGCGCGGGGAGGCATTATAACCTCAACAGTTCCACCATGGAAAAGCTCCTTTTCCCTTAATTCCACTTTAATGAGCGCAGGTTCTCTTATGGTTGAATATTTTCCACTCTCATTCATTCCACTCTCCCACTCTCTCTCGCAGTTCATTTTGAGGCACACATTACCCAAACAACCTTTTATTTTCTAGATCCATCTCCTTGAAAGCCTCTCGCTCTCAGCGCTCGCCCGCTTCGCTGTAAACTGTTTTATAATCTGCAACTAACTGGTTCCCTCAGCCCTGTTTCGCTTGTTTTCATGAGTCACGAGCCACGTGAAACCTCAAGACCGCATCAGATGCAGAAAAACAAGAAAAACAGAATAAACAACCAAAACGCCAAAAACACACAAGGCATCTGAGGTGGAGCCGCGTGTTGTTTTTAGTGACTAATCTGAAGAGAAAGGAGAGACCGTCAGCATAAAGTACAAGATTCAGAGGTATTAAAGCTCATATCCCTAGTTCTAGTGTTTTGCTTGGGCTTCCCATTATCAAAGAATGTGCTTCTTGTCAAAGAATGGATCCTTCTCACCGTGACTGACTGAAGGTGCATTCATGTCCATGAATGGCTTGGATAAAAATACAAAGGGATAATCAGGAGGTAAACTATATTTGCTATTTCCCAAGGTCTAGAAAGAATTTGGATTTGATGGATGCGTATACTTATTATCATGCATACTGTAGATCCATTCATATACGAGGAACTTCCATTAAAAAAGCTTAACAGTCTGCTATATATCTAAAATAATATACAAAAATAGCCACATCAAAAAAAAGGTAAGAAACAGCCAATTATATAAAACACACCAAATTATAATAATAAACAATAGCCAAATAAAGAAATATAGCTAAATATATAAATCAATAGGCAAATAATGATAATAGAAAGAGCCAAATGTACAAAAATGTACAGAATACAATACATAAAATAAGATTCTATGCACAGGATGGTTGCTAGTATGGCTGTGGGTATAGAACATGAATATATAAATGGATATACTGAATCAATATGTTTAAAATAATATGGTATGGATAACTATGGATGAGTGCTCTAGGTATAAAGAAACAAGAAAACAAATTTTCCTCTTGCGTTCACCTAAATATCCATTATTTCCACGGGCGGAAATTAGGGGAGGGGGACAGAGAGTTGTCCCCCTCAATATATCATTGTAAACATAACTTTATCATTTTAAATAATCGCGGCTCTGCGCCCCAATCGCTCCCTCTCTGACGGTACCAGCGAGGGAGCGCCTCTGATCGGGACTCCAAAACAGATTTTTATTACATTTTTTTTAGAAGTAGGCTTTTTTTACTCCGTTTCCTTATGTAACGAAACAAGCAAGGTACGTGATGGGGACACATCCTCCATCACTCCCCCCCCCAATTAACCACTTCTCGAACCAAAGTAACGCCATGGCTTATTTCCTCCTCACACCCGTCCACAAAAACTAAAGTCCTTGGAAAAAAAAGAACTCCTTATGGTTTTCAGGTTTTTCAAGCAAGACAGTTATTTATGACGTTGCCGTCGCCAAGCGTCCATCTTGTGGAAAAAAATAGCAGATTAAATATTGATCACTTAAATGGAAAGTGGTGGCAAAGTCATAGAATCCCCCCCCCACCCCCCCATATAGAGCATCTTAGTGGCATCTCCAGCGTCACATTTAACATTTGGGACGGAGAAAACTAATGAAGCGGTTGTTGACTCACGTGCTGGTTGGACAGAACAACAGGACGATCGGATCAGGATTTCGGAGGCTAGAGGTTTCCAGGCTGCAGATTAGCTGCAGCGCCCAGGGAGAGGAGCAACCCCGCGTTTATCACAACGCTCTGGGTGCTGCAGCTTATTAAAGTGCCAGGTGTTTTGAAAAATAATACCCTATTCTCTTACCCTCGCTCTCTCGCCCTCTCTCTCTCTCCACCACCATTGCCCACCTCCTCCTCCTCCTCCTCCTGCAACAGGGACCCGATGGACGAACTCTTTGCCTGGTTTTGCCAGCGGGTCCAGACTGCAGCGTTTTTCTTCACTTTTTCTTTCTCGGTTTCTCCGTCTTCCTTCCATATTTCCCTTTGTGCCCACCGGGGCTGAAATGGCAAGGACACTGGAATGAAACCGTTTCTTCACGCTTTTTACGCCTATTGCTTTGGAGCCGCCGTGATACTTCTCTTTCTTTCTTTCTTTCTTTCTTTCTTTCTTTCCTTCTTTCTCATTTTTTCTCTTCCACATGCTGTTCTCCCTCACCTGCCATCCATCCCTACTCATTTGGTGTTTTTCCCTGATAATGGAATGAGATCTCTGCTATTCTGAGGCCCAGAATTTCTCAAGCACCATCACACCCATCTGCTCAGTAGGAGGCAGCTGTGTGTGATGAAGTGAGCACACTGTGTGCGGATCACTATTTGAATATCAATATATATGGGTATATAGATGTTTTTTGGTCAAATATACTGGAGGACTGCATTTTTATATATATATATATATATATATATAGGAGAGAGAGAGAGAGAGAGAGAGAGAGATAGATAGTAAGTGGGAGATAGAAATAAATCAAAAGTCTACTATACAATGAACCTGAAAATGAACAGTAAACAATAAAAATTTGCCTGTCAATAAGCAATAAACCAGAAAAATAAACAATAATCACGACAGATTTGGCAATAAACATACACCTCATGATGAACATTAAACAAACACCTAAACATTTCCAAAAAACAATTAAATAAACAAAAGAAAATAAGACTAAATAAGAAAAAAAAGTGAAATATAGAATAAACCTTCTTGCTTCTTGCAAGAAGGTCCTGGGTTCCAAACCCGGCCGCCCCCGGTCCTTTCCGTGTGGTGTTCGCATGTTCTCCCTGCGTTTTTGTGGTTTGTGTTCCTCCCACCATGGCACAAAAACAGGAGTTCCGGCTCTTTTCCCAGTGTCCCCGGGCGCTGCACTGCGGCTGCCCACCGGGTCAAAAGAACACACATTGTTATATCCTGCTTGTACAATGACAATAAAGAGATATTGTTTACATCCAAACTTACCAGTGAACTGAGCTCACACAAACAACAACAGTATCCCTGTGATGATACTGTATATTAAAGCTTTACTCCGGTATTGTAATGTACAATATATTGTATATACACATTCTTGTCAATCCACAGCATGGCTATTCAAGGGGACAATTCCTGATGAACATGATTTAGTATACGTTAAATATTAAATAAGTGTACATTGCTTGCTTTTCCAAATTTCACAGTAAATTACACTTTTGGGTGGGTGTTTATCTGCAGCACAGTTGCTGGTTAACGTGGGTACTTGTGGTTAATTGCATGGCACACTTTGTGCAGATCTAAAATACTGAGCTATTAGAGTCAGCATTTGTTGATTACACAAAGTAATTATGTTAATGTGCCCATTTTCATCTTCATTTGGGTTTGTTTAATCCCATCACAAACAGGTTTGGAATGTGTTCACAATCTAAGGCTTAGTTGCGTGTGAAATCCCGGCGTCCTGCTATGAGTTGTTTTACTGGTTGACCGTTTACAATTCGCCTCAGTGAGTGATGTGTTCCCGCTGTCTTCCAGCAGCTTGCCCTGGAGACAAACGCTTAAGCCCCGTGATGTCTGCCATGTAAGAATTTTAATAAAGCCTTCTCTTTGGCTCATAATGCACTCGCACTACTTATGTCAAGCTTGAATGCCATATCGTGGGGCACAGATATGGACCCAGAATGAAGTCTAGAAGGTCAAGCAGATATAAATCCTTGGTGTTGTGTCTGGCGGCCAGCACTATATAAATGCCAACATGCATCAGTGTTCCTATAACAAATGTCAGTATGCCTAAATCCTTCTCTTATGACGGTTCCCGGACTATTATCACGTCATACTCATACTGTCCTTCTCTCTCCCTCTGTTTGTCCTCACACAGGTAGGAATGGACTGGTTTGTGGACTCTGGAAGCTAGTAATGCCAGTGAATGAGGACATCCGCCGTTAAAGGAGTCATACTTTTCTATGGACAAACATACGTGTTCATAGCTGGATCATAACTGTCTTGAGGTATACTGTCTGTCAATTTTTTTTTTTTTTTTTGTTTTTTTTTGTTTTTGCTTTTTTTTCCGGGGCGAGGGACTATTTTTCCATCGGCCCCATCTGACTGCAGCCTTGTGCACTCCTCTCACACTGACACCAGCAGCGAACACTGAATGATTGGTCATTACATCCAAGAAGCGCTATACAAGACGGCCAGAAGCCTCGGGAGACTCACTGCTGTTGGTGGTGGTTGTGATTGTGGCACTAGGCAGGCACAGTGAGTCAATCGCCTCAGCAGTTGAAACAAATGATTCATTATTTGTGAAGCTAACGGCACAGACCACTTAATCTACAAGGACCAATTACTGGTGGGAATCAGGCCAATATGAAGGACGTGTCATTTGTGGATCATCTCTTTGTCGGCCTGGCTATGGCCTCTTTTGTTCTGGCCATTGAGGAGAGGCTGGATTGCCCGAAACTGTGTGTCTGCGAGATTAGACCTTGGTTCTCCCCCAGCTCGGTTTACATGGAGGCTCCGACAGTTGACTGTAATGATTTAGGACTCTTTAGCCTCGTGGGGAAATTACCAGCAGACACACAAGTTCTATTGCTGCAGACGAATAACATTGCCAAGATTGACAAACCCTTGGATTACCTGGCCAACATCACAGAAATTGATTTATCGCAAAATAACTTATCCTCTATCAGAGATATCCACCTGGGACAGCTCCCCCAGCTGCTGTCCCTTCACATGGAGGAGAACTGGATACGGGACCTGCCCGGAGGATGTCTGGCTGAGCTGCCTAACCTTCAGGAGCTCTATATGAATCACAACCTCATCTCCTCCATTTCCCACACAGCTTTCCAGGGCCTCCACAACCTGCTGCGACTACACCTCAACTCCAACAAGCTAAAGACCATCAACAAGGAGTGGTTTGCGGCCATGCCAAGTCTCGAGATTCTCATGATTGGCGAGAATCCAGTGCTTGATATTGACGACATGAACTTCAAGCCTCTCTCTAACCTCCGCAGTCTTGTCTTGACTCGGATGAACCTGTCACAACTACCCGAGGATGCGTTGGCTGGTCTGGATAACTTAGAAAGCATCTCTTTCTACGACAATATTTTCCCCGAGGTACCTCACTCTGCCCTGAAAAACCTGAAAAATCTGAAGTTTTTGGACCTAAATAAAAACCCCATTGGGAGGATACAAAGAGGGGACTTTGTAGATATGTTGCATTTGAAAGAGCTGGGGATTAATAGCATGCCAGAACTTGTTTCCATCGACAGCTTTGCCCTTAATAACCTCCCTGAGCTAACTAAAATAGAAGCAACTAACAACCCTAAACTCTCTTATATCCATCCTAATGCTTTCTACAAACTACCTAGGCTGGAGACTTTGATGCTTAATGGTAATGCGCTCAGCGCCCTCCACAGGATTACTGTGGAGTCCCTGCCAAATCTCAGAGAGGTTAGCATGCACAGCAACCCTATACGCTGTGACTGCGTGGTCCGCTGGATGAACATGAACAAGACCAACATCCGCTTCATGGAGCCCGATTCGCTGTATTGCGTGGAGCCACCAGAGTACGAGGGCCAGCACGTCCGGCAGGTGCACTTCCGGGAGATGATGGAGATTTGCCTGCCGCTCATTTCTCCCGAAAGCATGCCCGGGCACATTCAATCACAGAACGGGAGCTCGGTGTCACTCCACTGCAGGGCCTTCGCGGAGCCCGAGCCAGATATCTACTGGATCACCCCGTCCGGCACTAGGGTGCTGCCCAACACCGTATCTGACAAGTTCTACATGCACCCCGAGGGAACCTTTGACATATATGACATAACAGAGAACGAGGCTGGGCTTTACACATGTGTGGCCCACAATCTGGTCGGGGCTGATCTTAAGTCTGTCTCAGTAGAAGTGAATGGATATTTCCCCCAGCCTACCAATGGATCTTTGAACGTCAAAATCAAGTCAGTGGAGACCAACTCTGTGCTCGTTTCCTGGAATGCCGCCCATGGTAGCTTGGCTCCTAACATTAAATGGTACACCATGACAGACGCTAACCACCCCACCATGGCGTTCACCGCCAGGGTTCCCTCTGACGTCAGAGTCTACAACCTCACCCATCTCAACTCGGCCACTCAATACAAGGTGTGTGTGGACATTCACAGCATCCACTACAAGCATTACACCAAATGTGTCAATGTCACCACTAAAGGATTAGAGTTGGCGGTCAAGGACACAGAAAAGTGGGATGCTGCAGTAATCACTGTGTTTGGTGTGCTTCTGGCTGTGATTTCACTGGCCTGCTTGCTTATTTATGCGTCTCTGACGAACCACCACCTTTATGGGGATTTAAGGAAATGCCACTCCAAAGCATCGCTGACGCCGTTGGAGGCTGCCGACGTGCACTCTCCTTTCTTTACGAGGCTGTGGGTCCCGGGTAAAGGACTGCCAAGCGGAGTGGAAGTGAAAGCCACAGCCATAAACGTATCTGACAATGCCTTTTAGGACGCGCAGCTATGTAGAGTACCACACAATAACTGCAGAGACTGGACAAGGCCGCAAGGGAACAATTAAGGACAAATCTGCAGGATTGTTGAAAAAGCATACCCTTTTATGTGGGTCCCACATGTACCGACCAAAACTAATGGATTTGGGTGGAACCGTTTGAAATAGACTACACACTACTCCCAGTTTCAACTTTGACTTAAGAGATGGCTTTGTAACAGTTACGTCAACCCAAGCCAACATCAGCAGGATTGGGGCACTTTGGTACTGCAAAAGGATATTCAGGACATTTTGGTACCATTCTCACAAAGAGTAAAGAGATACAAAGAGAAAAGCAGGACAAGATGGTGATGATCTACTCTGTTGCTATTGGCTGTTTAATGTGTTCAGAGTTGTGGAACTGTCCGTGTGGTCCCAAGCAATACCGTCTGTGCTTTGTCAAAAATCCATA
The DNA here is from genome assembly GCF_960531495.2 of Zeus faber. Classification (NCBI taxonomy): domain Eukaryota; kingdom Metazoa; phylum Chordata; class Actinopteri; order Zeiformes; family Zeidae; genus Zeus; species Zeus faber. Next base: position 8,987,103 of record NC_137208.1, read on the forward strand.
GACGAGTTAGAGATACAGTAATAACGCCTGTCTATACCTGGAAGGGAGATTTAGTAGACTAGACAAATAACAGTGACTATGGTTGTAAACCTTTTGATGAAATATACCCCCCCTCCTTTTCTATTCTATTTAAAATGAGGATTCTTGATTTTTCATGGAAATATTGTTATATATTCTATTCTGGTGATGTAATGAGCAATCCTCTGTATCTGAGCAGTTTAAATGGGTTTTAAATTAAGGCAAGGAACCGGCTATTCTCTTGATTACAACTTCACATTAAGCTAAATTTAATTCAACAACAATATAGGAACCTGAATGGGACATTTGCAGAAATGGCTTTGCGTGCTCTGCAGTACGCAGAGCTACGGTGACTGGGAGGGAAAGGAAAGTGGGGTTTGCGAGGAACAAAGCATACATATATACATATATAAAACAGACTTTAAAGTTGTGCTGTTTGATGTGTTATTTCCATGTGAAGGAAAGAACGTGGTTTGTTACGCCCTGGTAAGTGCCTACAACAAGAACTACATGAGGTCAACAGAAGAATCAAGCAAGTGTCAAAAAAAAGAAAAACGAAAAAAGAACCCAGCAAAATATGGCCATGTCATCACTGCAGAATCACAAGCTAATCTCCAGTACTTTTAGTGAAAATACTTACGCAGTATTTTTAGCATACATATTTTAAGAAACATTGCGTTGTTGCTTTGGGTGTAAAGTTAAAAAGCCATTTTTATATTGACTGTACTATATGTGATCAATGGGCACAACAGACTTAAGAACCGTGCTAAAAAAATAATAAATGTGATTGTTCCTTTTACAAACAGTCAACGACTTCTGTCCATCACTCTCTCCACAGTTCCTGAGCGCCGCCGAAACTGGAATAGAACCCATTCCAAAGAATGTACTGTATGACGTTCCACTTGACCCTGGGTAATGGCAGGTTTCCCGCGACTTTAACACGAAGGTTTTTACGTGGCACAAAGGGCACAAAAACACACAAACAAAACGCTCTTCATTGTGACTTAATGGGGTAAAGTCACTTGTTATATAGCCCGAGCGCATTTCACGTAATGCTTGATTGGTTGTCCTAACACGCAGGTGAAAAAAAAACAACCCAGAAGAACAGAAGTCATTAACCGCCTCATTAAGAACATGGTCGTCCTTTAGCTGCTCCGAATAGAGTCGCACAAAGTCACATGCCGCTGCAGCTGCAGCCCGTGCACGGAAAGAGAAAGAGACACGGCGGCTCTGCGACAGAAAGGAAGGGAAATTAGGAAAAGAACATTGACGCCGTTAACCTGTAAAAAACATCATGGAAACACACGCAACTACGCTTATTATTATGGCCTTGAAATGGGGAGTGATGCAAAATGCCTCTGAAGTTGCGACTCACTTCAAATCACAAACAGAAAATAATTACTGAGAACTCATTTAATTTGAGAATAAGGCCTTTTGGCATAATTCATACCCAATGTGACTGATTTACACTTTGCTTTCCCCCACAGTAAATCATTTTGTCAGAACCGAATGGAAAATCACTGGTTTGAGGTGCGATGGAGCCACAAGCTCTCAACGCACGTTTTGTTTTGTTTTATTGAAGGTTCCAGCACGCTGAGCGTTTCACAAGGAATGATAATACAAAAAAAAAAACCAACAAAAAAACAAACATAGCGTACCATGATGAATAGTTGTCAGCGGCAGAGTGACATGGCGGATTTATCAGACGGGACCCGGGATTCATACATCAGGGCGAAGCCTTCAGCACCATGGACAGAGGCTTTTAGAGCCCAGCCATCTGTCAAAGACACCTGGAGTTTAAATATGAATCGCAGCTCCTCCTCGGGTGACGCCCGGGTCAGACCTCCGTCTACGTGCGGTGACGGAGGATGCACACATAGAGCACACGACGCTTGACAGCGCAAGGACACGGACGGACAAGGACGTCCCCCCCCCGGAACAAGGTGGAAGACGTCCCCGGAATTAGACGGACATTGGACCTGGTCACGTTGTACCCTTGCGAACCAGGAGGCGCCGCGTGTCTGCAGGCCCTCCGTCCGTCCCTCCCTCCGTCCGCCTTCCCGTCTTCATGTCCGTCTCTGCGCGGAGAGACGCCGAGACATGAAAGCCACGAGATGAGCTCGCACGCCCAACGCGCCGTTATTTGCGAAAGCGGCTCATGGGTGTTACACACCATCATTGTTTGGTTTCGTTTTTTTTCCCACCACTGCCGCTGCTGTGATTTGATTACATCCTTGGCTGAATAAGCTGAATGTTATCCAGAAACTCATCTCTTTTTCTGTCCGTCCCAATCTCATATATTTCCACTATCTCTTTGTCTCTCTCTGTCCTCACTCTCTTTCTCTCTTTCTCTCGCTCACCCTCTTTTCATTGCCTTAGACTCTCTTATTCGATTGGCAAGCATATGAATTTAAAAGATAGCTCTTTGTCCGTATTTGTACAGGGAAACCAACCTATATTGAAAAAAAAACCCAGCGGATTTAAGTTAAATCCCACATGAAAAGAACCAGCGAGCTGTCACCATTTTAATCCACAGGGAAGGCCCAAAAAAAATAAAAAATAAAAATAAAACAGAACGTTTCTTGCTGAATCTTCAAATATTTCAAATATTAAAACCACCTCGTTCTATTCAGAAAATCCATCTGCAATGAGGCTGATATTAAAGCATTCTCTGTGAAGGCATACAGGATGGCTGTTTCTAGTGGTTATATATTCATTTTAATTTAGCTGGGATCATTGAGGTTTAATAGTCCAATCCACTGGTGGAAGGTGCACGTTAAATGCATTAGAGTTAAAAAAAAACAACAAGCTAGATATTCAGCTATTGGCCCATTGATAAGCCATTACAATTTTATAAGTAATATTAAATAGCATTAATAATTGATTATTATATTAATTATAAAATAAGAATCAGTAATTATTAATAATAATTAATAATTGAATATAGTATTTTTCGGTTAAGAAAAAACATTTAATTATGTTTTATTCAATTTAAAAATATATAATTTTTTTTTATAATTAATAAAAAATTAATAATTTGGATTTTTTTTCTAACAGTATCAAATCTTTAAAATGCTGCTTGTGTGAGCGCTGCAAAGCCAACGCTGCTCGAGGAGCCGCAGATGTTTTTCATACGTTTGAGTGATCGATTTATTAACGTCGCAAACTTTCAAGCGGGTCAGCCGCTGCCGCCACGGGGGGAGAACGTATTCCAATGAAAAGTGAAATGTCAACATGTATTTATGAAGCCCGCCACTGGCCCGCCGCGCTTAATGTCATTACTGTTTTTCCTTTTCTTTTTTTTTTTTGGAGGTTAGCTTTATAGCTTGCGATCGAACAGAGAAAAAAAGACAAAAAAAAAACAACAACCGAATGACCTTCTACGAATTGCAGCAACAAAGCATTTGATTTCCTATGTGACAGAAGGTTTATTTTTTCTTTGGCCGAGATGATTTATTTAAGAATCAGATTCAGAATTAGAATATGCAAAATATATAAGCTGAAAATACATTTAATCGTAATTTGAAAGGAAATTGCGGTGCAGGTGTCATAGATGAAATACAAATATACGTACAAGTATTATACACGGATATACAAACAAATTATACAATTAGATTGCCAAAACGCAAGAATGCAATAATTGAAAAAAATGGTGACAGAATAAGGAAGATGCGTGCAATGAGAGGGTTACAGTATGAATATTAATATTCCTATCCTTATTCCCATGAACTACTGCAAATTTAAAGCATGTCGCATGTTGACCAGCCCAACCCTGAACGAATGTTATTGATACAGATTTTATTCAAAACGGCGAATCTCCCAGCGGAAGCATTTCCCCATTTCCATTCTCTACCCGCCCGGTAAAAAAATAATAACACATGAAAAAAAAATCACACGCTTCAACCCCTTCCCCGAATCTGTGCAGTGTTGACTGACAGTCGCCCGAGTGGGGACATCCTGCGTTATCCACCTTAACCCTGCGAAGCGCCCCCTTAAAAAAGCGAGCTCCAAGGAGGATTGGAAAATGGGCGAGGTCGCCAGCGAATTCCCAGATCTGCAGTATGAACACATTATCCAGCCAATGGGATTGCTCGGATAAACAACCGAGACCCGTTGAGGGCGTGAACGCGGATGCAACATAGGATGCAGAGGGTTCCGTGTGAACGCTGTGACATCAGCGCGGGCTCCACGGGGTGAGAGCACATCCGCCCTCCACTAAGCCAGAAGCCTTTGGAGCGAGGCTGTGCGATTCCCCGCCGAAAGCGGGAACTCCAGTATGAGTCCACGATGACGGGTTCGACTCTGTGTCGGGCTTCGGTCCCTGACGAGGTCTACTTCCCGCGAAGGAGGAGCCACAATCAGAAGGGCCAGTTTGGCTCTGAGTTGTGACCGGAATTTTTACAAAAATCACTCAATTCCGTCAACGCAATTTTAAGTGGGCGGATTGTGAAGCGTAAATCAGTCGCCTTGAATAGGGATGATGGCCAACGCCGACGCCTTTTCTTTTGCGGCATTCTTTAATTTAGTCCTCAGTGATTATTTTCAATTTGTGAGACGAGTCCCCGTCTCACCCGATCTGTCGCCGGGGTGACTCCCAATTCCCGACTCATTCACAAGATTTGTCCGCGACGATGGAATCGCCCGCGGGTCCCGCGTCAATAGCTATTAGAAGACCATAATAATAAGCACAGTTCTGCGCGTTATTGACGTTTTTGGTGGTTAGCAGGGGTGACACCGTTGTAAACAGGTTGGAAAACATCGCTTCGGACGCACAGCGACCGGCGGCACAAGGTGAAAACCAGCGCTGAAAACCCACCCCGGCGCGTGTCTTCCCCCGGCGAGGGGATTCTTCCGCTAATTGCTGGTCCGATTCTTAAATAGGAGGCGGCTCTCCCGGGTGTTGATCGACCGCGCTCCTCCTTTCCTTTTGTTTTTTTTTTTTGTTTTTTTTCGCGCCGGCATGCAGATGGAGCCGGGGGTCGGATCGATGCCGACACTAATGAGGGATCCGAGGCGCGGCGTCCGTCCGCCAGCGGTCGGAGTCGAGGGGGAAGGGGACGGAGCGGGGAGGCGGGGAGAGGGAAGGCAGGGGCAACATGTTAAGGCATTAGGGGAACACGGGGCTTCCCGCACGATAACCGGCGTCCCGCTCCTTATCAGATTCGAGGCATTGTGGGTAACCCAGGCCGCTCTTCGGCACGACGGCCCCGCCATGGAGTCTCAGAATGATGGTTCCGCCGCCTGCACGGCCGCCTACCGTCCGCTGCGTTTTCACTTGGCTGCAGCGCTGACAGCCTTTTAGAAATTCCGGTCTTTGGTCGGTTGATACAAGAATGCTCTGGTTATTTATATTTAAATTGAATTTCCGCTGAAGGCGTGGTATAGTGTAGTCCTGAATAGGAATAGATGGTGGTGCGGTGAATTTTAAAGAAGCGGCTTTCTCCAGCGTTCATCAACTTATATTGCATTTCTTGCGATCACCGGGCTCAATGTAATTGTTTCGCCGACACAAAGACGCAAAAGGGTTGTTTTGTTTGCAGTCAAACAGAGTGAGCTAAGAGCCAAAAGCATAGCCACGGCAATTATGGCGCACGGCGAAAACATGCCCTGTTTGGATAAACCTTCACTCGCACAGGGTCCAGCCCTGAAATTTCAAACAGTTTTTTGATTATTGCTTTTACCAACCCAAACATGGTTTCCTCTCCTCCGCGGGATACAGAATACATCAAAATCAAGTCGTGTTCTTTAAGTGAGATATTTCAACATTTGTTATTGATGCAATAGCAGTACTAATTCATTCTTTTTCATTCATTCAGATTTTTTTTTATGACAGTTAAATAATGAATGGCTAATTCAACTTAATAAATAGTAATAATAATAATGATAATAATGGTAATAATAATAATAACAACACACGTAATAATAACATTACATTTCACTGCATATATGTATGAGAGTATGTATATGTATGTGACAAATAAAAAATCTTGAATCTTGAATAAGAAGAAGAAGAAGAAGAAGAAGAAGAAGAAATGATCATATAATAAATTAAATGTAGGCAAATAATAAATACTATACATCTATTTTTAAATATAAAATATTTTTTTCATGATATAAAAATTTTTTGTCATCTGGGGAATATGTGACAGAGCAGCGTACCTGGCTTCTGCTAAATGTATTCTTGCTGTTATTTATCCCTCTTTGCCGGTATTGGCATTCTTGTGATGCATTCCGGCATGATGTGCAATTTAGACCAAGCCCTTGTAGAAAATGTTCTTTTGAGTCCCACTAGTTGACTACGTTCCAGAGAATGGAGACCCCCCTTTTTTTTATGATTTTCACTCTTTCTTTTTTTCTTCCCCCCCCCCCCCCCCAAGAATCCCACGGGGGTTGCAAGGTTGGCACACGGCCTAAATAGAACAGCTTGGTTTTTCTTCCTCCGTGGCAGAGAGTGACCTTATTCTTTGATGTAATGATGGTGTGTTGAGTGCAGAGATGGATTTTATGAGACGGGGGCCGGGGCTCAGGAGGGCTGTTTGCTACACGAAAAGCCTTAAAAAGCAGATGTAGTAATCACTCCAGACGCAGCGGCGCACAATATGTTCCCCCTTGCATCGTAACCCACGCAGGGCTGTGCTACCATTTTGCATGACAAGCACCAGCGGGAGGGCTCTGTCCGCGCACATGCTGATTTACATCCAGGCACTCCGCATGCACACGCCCTGTCCCCCCCTCCCTCGTCTTGTTGTGCATCGGTTGACCCTTAAACCCGACAACATTAGCGATGGAAGTTTCGTCTCGGCTTCGAGACCGGGTTCCCAAGAGTCACTCGGTGAAAAAAGATCTGCTCAATTTGCCCGCCCTTCGTTCATTTCACTCAGTCGGGGGGGGGGTGTAACGCGAGGGGGCGCTTCCTGCGGAGGGCGAACGGGAGTCGGAGTCGGCCGTCGCCTTTTCTTCCACGTTAATTCAATCCCCAGTAATTATCTTCAGTTTGCGACTCAGGATTCACTAACTCTCTCTCTCTCTCTCTCTCTCCCGGCTCGGAACTTTAAGGAGCTTGTTCGGCACGTACGTCTCTTTTCGTTTGTTTGTTTTTTTTGTTTGTTTTTTTCGAAACCAAGATTCCGGCTCAGCCAACCCGCGCGTCCGGCTGCGGTCGCCGAGTCACAAAGGTAAAAAAACGGAAAAAAGAATAATAATAATAATTGAAAAAAAACGACCGTTTTGCCCAAGGGACTCCCGACTCCCGACTCGTTAAAAAGACTTGTTTGTGATGAGCAAATCGTTTTCGCTGCAATTCGCCAAACCCGGACCGGCGCGTCGCCGCGTCAATCAACTTGTTTTTGCAAATTCTCCGGCTCTGGCCTCGCTGATAATTAAGCTAATCAGCGGAAGGATGATATTGAAAACCTGCCTCATCACTACCCTCGCCCCCCTGCTGTCTGTCAGGGCTGTTTCCACCCCGGCGTACATTTTAAGCAAGCGGGGCCCGGGCGCCGTTTGGTATTCTCTCCGCCGCTCCCGCGGTGCGTGCAGACGGAGGCTCCGCAGATTCTCAACGCTGCGGCCGTGTACGCCTGGCTTTGAGTTCACAAAAAGCCGTATTCTCTCAGTTCATTACACGCTTCCCTGGAAGCTGGAATAACAATAATCAAGGCCCGCAGTTTGATCTTCATTATCCTTTCCCTCGCTTCACTTTTCTCTCTCTCTCTCTCTCTCCCTCTCTCTCTCTCGTCCCCCTTAATTTCCCTTGTTGATGCCTTTTCTCCCCTCCCCTGTTCGCTCTCGCTGTGCCCTTTTCTCCTCTCATCCCCCCTCCCGATAAGACAAACTCACATTCGGGGCAGATAACGGTAAAAAATTAGGGGGGGGTAACCAAAACCGTGAACGCACATTTAATGTTGACGATAATGGAATTAAACATGAACCGTTATATCCAGATTATTTGCAATTAAAATGGAGAGGCGGCTGAGCAATCTGGCCTCTTCCATAATGTGCGCACGCTAAATTGAGATTTGAACATATTCAGAGCTATTATAAAAATGGAAAAGGGGGGCTCATTTTGATGTAATCAACAGACAGACGGAGAAGCGACGTCTTCATTATTGTTCTAATGGCGGGAATGTTTTTATTTTATTTTTTTGAAGCAACAGTGATATGATCTTTCCCCGCCTGGGGGTGGCGGTAATTCAGTGCAGAATTAAGGTTTCCATCCATTGGGTATCTCAAAAAATAAGCACAAAAGCCTCCAAATGAACGCTCGGAAATCCCCCTGTGCAGGGCCCCCGTTCAGCCAGCTCAGCGCCGGTGATGCAAGACTCACAAACGATTAGTTCGAAGCGAACAAATCTTTTAAATGACTGGGTAGGTGGGAGTCACTCCGGCAAAAAAGTTGCTCATTCCTTCCCAGCTGAATGTGACTGATTCACACTTCACACTCAAAATAAACCGTTTTGACAGAACTGAGCGATTCTCGGGAGAGTTCGCTTCACGAGTCGGAGCCGAAACGACTCTTCCGACTCTCGCGACGCCAACGGAATCAAGCGAACAAACGAAAATGGTCGGGAAATAGCGCGAACCTTTTCCTCACTCGGGTTCCCACGCGAAGAGTCGAATATCCCCAAGAAAAAAAGGGGCCAAACTTTTCATCTCTAATCGGCGTGCACGCCGGCCCCATCCCCGGTCGCACGCACCGGCCTCCTTCCTCCGTCTCTCTGATGCGTTTTCCCAAAAGGAGGACGGTTGATAACGAGGGTCTGACTCCTCTTCCTTAAGTCCTGAAGGCCATTAGCACGGGTGGGGGTGGGGTGCAGTCGCCGACACCGCCCGAACCAAAGTGTTGGAAACGACTCGACGTTTCTGACTCGCCGGGTCTCACCGCCTCCACTTCAAACGGAGGCGGTGATTGAGCGCAGAGTCACCGTCCTGGGGCTTTTGCTTTGGATTAGCGAAGCGAAGAGATGTGAGCGGGGGGCGGGGGCGGGGTTGGTGGGTTTTGCCGGGGATGTCTCCAGGATCAAAAAGGAAACCAAACTAATGAAGGGGAATCAATCGGCCTCGGAAGCCGCACAACACCAAGGAGACGGACGGAGGTGCCGCGAAAAAGTACCTGGAAGAAGCTGCACATAATCAGGTCGTTCCCCCTGCATCCCCAGACCTTTCACCACCACTCACGCCGACCAGAGGCGTCACCGGGGTTGGTGCCGCCCGGGGCGGTGAGTCATGGTGTCGCCCCCCGATGGAGCTCCTCCCGCACCGGACCATAAAGAATCCTTATTAATGTTTTTATTGTACTTATGTTTCACCCGTAAACTGTAATTCCCGTATATATCACCAAATGTAATAGCAATCTTAGTGATATATACAACCTGCAGAATTAAAATAACACATTGAAATCATACGCACAGTCGAAATGTAATCACTTTTACAATTACAATAACCAAATAACATTTGGTTTCATGTGGTTGAAGTGCGATGAAGAAGGCGTTTATTTTGACTTTATTAAACTTTACCATCACATGACACACATCAGTGGTTTGCATAAGCAACAACAGCCCTAATAATGTAGAAGTTGTAGACAAAGGCATATGGATATATGTGCAACCAAAGTGTAAATATGTTCTAAATAATTAGTTAAGTTTGCGAAATGGATGTGGCACTTTTATTTTTACAAGTTTTAAACTTCCGTGGTAACACGGTGAAGCGCTCCTGTATTTTATGAATGTTGATAAGGCTGTCCGTGTGCTAATTTAAGTTCATTATTTGTCTAGATACATATGAATATGCAGTATCTGGAAAAAAAAACTATACAATCAGAGATATTTGTTTAAATTGTAATATTTGATTTATATACTCACCCAATATAACAGTTTATATATATATATATATACATATAAACTGTATATTGGGTCTGGTCCCCTGCATCCATGTGGACCAGAGGGCTGGTAGGTTGCTCCGCAGAACCGCTCCTGTATTTTATAAATATTTGTAAGGTTGTCTCTGTTGTAATTTAAGTTCATAATTTGTCTAGATACATATGAAGATGCAATATCTCTTCCTTGCTGGAGTCCGTGTGCCAAAGTATTGTTGTGTTGTGTTTTTATTTGCCAGGCACTGGTGCAATAAAAGGCTCTTGCCGGACCCGGATCGCGTCTTGCGTTCTGCCTTCCATGCAAAATCATAGGGTTTACAAATGCATATACTCATAAATGAAATAATACCAAAAAAAAGAAACAGGAACAAACACACAATCATTTCAGCACTGGGGGAACATCTCGACTAAATCAGAACTTTCCTCTCCTGGCCTTCAAAGCTGCGAAGTTGTGAATCACTTCATGGAAAATCAATGCCCTCCGCCGGCTCCATGTCGATGGATAATATCGCAAGCTCCGAAAGCCTCGACCGTCCCGCGGTGGATCGCAAAATGGCTCCTCTCACGTCAAGCCGCGGACCAGATCGTCGGACACAATTTCAGGTTTCAGCGAAAAGTGTCGGGGAGGATTCTACGAAGTCCCGTTCGGGCTGCAAACGTCTCACGTTGCCCGATCTTTGGCTTCTTCCAGATCCGTCTGGGCCGGGTCCCGTGCGCCTTCTCGGCCCTGCGATTTCTATTAAAAGCCCACTCTCCGACGCCTCGTCGCGCAAAGTGGTCAATTTTGCAACGGACACCTCGAGCTCTTCTCCAGCGGCAGATCTCAGGCTCGTTGCTTGAGTGGCCTCGAACGCGGCCGCTGCTTCCTCGGTCGCTCTTGATCTGATCCGGGGGGTTCGGGATGAAAGCCATCCAACGCACTCAAGCTTATTTTGTTTGCACACCCACACGGACGCCGGCCGTAGCGGCGGCGTCACCGTCACCTCAGGCGCGGCAGAACTTTGTGTCCGGTGCGTCACCTTCCAGACTTCGGAAGAAGAAGGTCAGAACTGAGTTCGGCAGCTTTTTCCGACCCCTTTTGAGGGAAAAACCCCAGAAACGGCTTTGTGCAGCGTCAGTCCAGGCGGGCGGCGTAGGTGCTCTTCGGCCGTCTCACGGGGTTATGTACCCTTCGGGGCTCAATTTCCGCCGCCTCCGAAATCCGGTCACAAATTTGGATGTTGAATCTGTAGCACTAAAGCCAAAACAGTATCATTTCTCGCCGGAGAGCGAGCAAACCATCCGTGACGGCGGAATTTTTCACGCCCCCGTGGCGTCACCTCGCAGCGCCGCTCTTTGGATAGCCGCCGCGCATCCCCCGCTTCGCTCTCCACACCGAAGGGAGGGCCGTCTCCGTTTACGGGAAAGAAAGCGCTTCCCCTTTTTGGACGATCTCCGCCCGAAAAAAAGGGATCTGGAACCGCCGTCCCCCAGAGAGAAACCATGTCGAGTTTGCAAATTTTTGTTTTTTGGGGGGGGCGAGAGCCTCTTTCAGAGCCCTCCCCTGCTCCAAACGCTGCCCTCTCCACCGCTCCTCCACAGAAGGAGCGGCAGCATCGGGAGAATCTGCTCCGTCAAGTGGAGACTGACGAGCGCCGTCTTTTGACGTTGGGCCTTGGGCGACTTAGTCATTGCCTCTTTCTCTTCCCTTTGCTGACGTCCACTCGGCCTCTTTGAAGCATGCGCTCAATGTGGCCCGACAGACGATCCCTGCGCAATCAAAAGAATAAATAAAAATAAATACAAATGAGCAATATTTGAAAATAATAATAATAATGACAGCTCTGACCGCCGTGACCGGAGTGCATTGGAAGGTTCAAAAAAAGTAAATCAGCGTCGAGTTTCAGCCGCCGGGCTCGCGGAAAATGTTTTTGTTGTTATAGCTAATAACGGGGACATTTAGTGAGGAAGAAAATAATACATTTCTGCTGGAACACGGCACAAAAAAATGTGCCACCCCCTCTGATGGTGTCCAGTTATGCCACTTTAGTGCGTAAGGCCAGTCTGGGTGACTTGGAGCCGGCGCACACAGGGCCACACACACATACACACACACACACACACACACACACACAGACACGCACAAACACACAGGCATGCACACACACACACACACACACACATACACACACACACACATAAACGCACACACACACACACACACACACACACACACACACACACACACACACACACACACACACACAGACACGCACAAACACACAGGCATGCACACACACACACACACACACACACACACACACATACACACACACACACACATAAACGCACACACACACACACACACACACACACACACACACACACACACACACACACACACACACACACACACACACACACACACACACACACACACACACACACACACACACACAGGCACACACACCACACTACAGGATTTAATGACCAGTGCCTGAAACATTCTCTCCGAAATATTCAAAGGATGATATTAGCATCAAAACCAGGTTGAGTTTATTTTAGTTGAGTCAGCGCACACATTTTAGCACAAACCATTTTCCTGGCGATAGCTCATATTTTTACATAATCTTCAAAATCTCCATTTTTGCATTTCTGGACAATCGAGGGCAAACGGTACGATGAGAAACCTGCTTTTGAACGTTCTCCTGGACAACGGCGGTGACACATGCTTTCGTCAGAGCAATTTCATTTTTCCGTCTTTGGTTCTCTGTGAAAGTAATTGTGTAATTGTCTCTCTGAACCGCACATGACTCATGAGCCGAAACCGAAGACGAGGCAGCGTAGTGAGCGTGGGGCTGTCAGGATGATGACATTTTTAATTATACAAAACGCTTTGTCTTTTAGGGTCATTTTAACACCCCACTTAAGAATAAAATGTCTATTGGAAAAACATTGTCAGACAGTTAATTTGCTTCCACCCAATTAATAAAAACATTCTATCTAGTGTATGCAATAACTATAAATATTGAGTTATTACATGTTGTGACATCATTTTTAACAATCGTAATCATTTTCATTTTCAGCATTGGCTCAAAAATCCTACGAAATTTGGACGGAAAAACACATGATATTACGAAACGACTGCCACCAGCTCAAATAATTGCGATTATGTAACGTATTTTGTTGTTACAGCAAAGACGTAAAAAAATACGTTTAACGGCAGTAACGTTGAGCGCTTTACACCGAAAAAAGGTAATTTGTTATGAAGCCACGTTGTTATCGCTGGTTTTTTTGTTGTTGTTTTTTTGTTGGAGAAATTCATCTTTATTTCCCCACAGTCTTCAGAACCACTTAGCCGTTAAAGATTAAAAAAAACAAACCATAAAAAAACAAAAAGGGGGTTTGTTTCTCGTCCATCACTCGCACAGATGGCTGATTTCTTGTCATCTTATCCGCCGTGTTTTCCTGGTTCACCGCTCCAGATTGGAAATTGCCTGCGACGATATTGAAATGAAACGGATATCGGAAGCAGACGCAGCCCGGCGGGAGCGGAGGAGGGGACGGGGCGGGGGACGGCGGAGGGGGACGGCGGATGGCGGGAGACGGCGGAGGGTGACGGCGGAGGGGGACGGCGGAGGGGGACGCCGGAGGGGGACGCCGGAGGGGGACGCCGGAGGGGGGCGGTGGCGTCCGTCTCAAAGACACCAAAAAAAACTAAAAAAAAAACTAAGCGGATCCCGGCCCCCCGTTCCGCTCGACAGCTGGTGACGAGACGACTCCCCGAGTGCGACAGACGGACATTCTTTTCTATATTTACACTTTTGTCTGGGAAGGAAACAACGACGACCCTGGGCCAGGAATTAGCTCGCTTGTCAAAATATCCATCCATCTTTCTATTCTCCCCCCTCCACTCATTAGGTAAATGCAATAAGTCGCAGCTAAAACAAGCACGGGGCGCTGACATGCCGTGTCAGTGTCAGTCCCAACTTGGACTCAGACGCAAATCTGTCCGTTCCCTCGCAGGGCGCGAAAGTGCGCCGCTGTTTTAATTGATGTAAGACAAGGTTATTGGGGGTTTTTTTTGAGGAAGAGGGGGGGGTTTGATTTTTTTTTTTTTTTTTTTTCCAGCATCACAGGGCGGACTCGTCCAGGATAAGATTCCGCACAGAGCACATCTCGTCCAAAACAAAATGTTCCAAATGGGATTCCTGGGCAAAGACATTTGTTCTCATTGTTCCCTCAATAACCAGAAAGGACTACTTTGCCGCCATATGGCTCTGCCCACCTATCCAAATATTCTGGAACAACATCACCCAGAAGCTGTCATCCCTTCTGGGTCACGGCATTCCAGTCTCCCCGTCTGTCCGTCTCCATGGTGGCCTCTCCTCAGTCGACCGACCACCCGAACGCCGCCAGCCCGCTTTCATCGCCTTCACGATCGGCAAAAAAAGAAAAGCTGCGCTCTCGTCATCCCACAGGTCGTCCACAGGACAGAGTTTGCAGCAGTTCCTGATGATTAACGGAGAGTGGCGTTGCAGGTTGAGAACTTAAACTTCACTTGCAGATTCACTCTGTCTTGGATGCAACGGCGTACAAATAGCCTGTGTTGTATGCAAATTTTTTTTTTTTTTATAAAATAAATATATATGTATATATATATATATATATGTATATATATATATTTTTTTATTGTTTCATGAAAATGAACGGTTGAGGGTGGACGTGGTCTTCGCTCATGAAACTCACAGAAGCCTGAAGATGAGGCGGAGTGGGAGTGGGAGTGGGAGTGGGAGTGGGAGTGGGAGGGGGAGTGGGAGGGGTAGTGGGAGTGGGATTGGTAGTGGGAGGGGGAGTGGGAGGGGTAGTGGGAGTGGGATTGGTAGTGGGAGGGGGAGAAAAAAATGCTCATTTTGTGATAAAAGCACCAAATTTGGCAGTGTTAATAGATATATTAGGATCAAGGCGAGATAGCGGGCCATCGCAGACTCGCGCCCTGGTCGCCCTGGTGGCCCTGGTGGCCCTGGTCGCCCTGATGGCCCTGGTGGCCCTGGTGGCCCTGGTGGCCCTGGTGGCCCTTTCCCAAGGTGGCCACCAGTCGAACATTCCTGTCCCATTGGGCCCACATGCAATAACGGACATAACGTAGATCCTAGAAACCCCGAGAACCAAATAAAATACTCACAAACAAAAGACACAAGCGGCTTGTCGCTTTTTTTTCTTTTCTGATTCTTGAGGGAACATTACATTTATTCTGCCTAGCAACATGGAGGAATCCAAACTCGGCGGATCACCCTTTGGCTCCTCTTGACCCGCATAAGTGACGAGATGAGCGCGCCGCTTGCCGCCTCTCATCGATTCCTCTTCCTCCCTGTGATGGACGCACCGCGCCCACACAGTTTAATTTTAACAGGCGTTAGATTTTCCCCTTGTTTGTAAGAATGTCTGTTTTTACGTGCATTCATAATGCACTTGCAACGGTAAAACACATAAAGGGTTCGATGACAAAGCATACTGTGTAACATACTGTGCATATTTTATTGATATGATTTTAGTTTAACATTTGGTTTGGTCAGATCTTAATTTTTGCTGCTGCTGCAGGGCTTAAATCGAATGAGCTGTGTGGGTGGGCGGGGGGGCTATGATTTTTTACTTTGACAATAATCCTTTTTATAGATTCATGTTTTTTTCCATTAAATATGCATTTATTAAGCATGTGTATCTGTCCTTTCGTCCCCTATTTAATAATATTAAGAGCTTTTGGCTTGTGATATTTGGATGTTTCACCCCTCCGAAAAAATAGGGCACCGTGGACATCAAGGGGCAAAAGGGGCAGGTGCTCGGGCGTCCTCCGCCGACCCCTCCACACGTGCTCGGCCCCCTCGCACTCGGTTCCTCCTCCGTGATTAAATTATTATACGTCTTTTATTATTGTATATGTGCCGTCAGCAAGCAGCACAGGGTAATTGTGCATCCAAGGCAGAGTCTGCAAGTGGAGTTCAAATGATCAACCTGCAACGCCACTCTTTATTAATCATCAAGAGCTGCGGCACTAACTCTGTCCTGTGGAGGACCTGTGGGATGACGAGAGCGCAGCGTTTTTATCATACAGGACCACGACTAATCCCCCTCTTTGGAGAACGATCTTACCCCGTTTTGATCTATAAACAACTCCTCATCATTATTTTTCCCAGAGGGGGAGAATCACCACGGGTGAGACGGATAAACATAGAGACAAACACCAATATGTACTTGACAGAACATAAACACACGATGACAACATTTACTTGTTAAAATGTACGTATTTGTTAAAACATGGAGTCGAAGAATATTGGAACAGCAATTACGGTACGCTGCCTCTTCCTGTGATAGCTGTGGCAGTGAAGCAGAAGGAGGGGTGTTGTGGTGCATCTTCGAGGCAGATGCTCATAGTGTGTGTGCGGATGTATGTGTGTGTGTGTGTGTGAGACGTGTCCACCGGTGAATGGACGCTCCCAATTAGTCCTGGCGCATGGGGTCAGAACGATATTAGAAGGCCTTGCAGCCACCCACGAGTCCCGCAGCCTTACGCGGCACCCCGCGACCTCAAGGAAGCTCCGAGCACGGTGCACCGCAGCCACAGAAGACCCTGCAACCCACAGGGAAGCCAGGAGCCCGCGGCGCAACACCCACCCATGACCCTGAGGTGCGCAAATCGGTCCCACCCCCATGTGCAGGCATGAGACCCACCCGCAAGCGCTGAACCCAGGGGGCGGGCGAGGGGCACGGACCACAGGCCGGAGCCGGGCCGGCTGCCGACAGACCGACAGACCGACACCCCGCTGGAACCTCCCTCCCCGCGGGCGAACCAGCAGGGCCCCCGCACCGATAAAAGCCCAGCGCAAAGGCGAGGCCCGCCGCACCGCAACTGCTGAGACTGTCGGAGTGCTCAGCCGCGTGGCCGCGCACCCCGGCATCAACCGACCTGGGACGAACCGAGCCCCGCCATCGCCAGCAGGCAGCCAGATTGCGCGGCCCCTCCACGACCGCCGGCACCCGTCGCAGAGAAGCCGCCGCCGGCGCTCCGCCACATCCACAATGCCAAGCGGCCACCAGCGGGCCCTGGAAAGCGCCCCGCGGCGCCATCCCCAGCCCCGCCGGGTCGAGGCAGACCGGAAACTGCCCGGCACCGGGGGCAGGCCCTGATCAAATTCTTATCAGACGAAGAAAAGTCGGGAGCCGAGCGAGGGAAAACAATAAAAACAACAACAACAACAACCAAAAACACCACCAGCGGACCCCGGAAAAGACGATGGCGATTGATCAGGCGGTGGCTCCTCTCCCATCACATTCATTAGTTTTGCGGCTGCTCTGACATTTCCATTTGCACACTCCAATTGACAAAATAAAATAGCCCAGTTCGCCCTCATCCCTCAGCTCAGCGCTCGGTAATCACTCCTCCGCCGCAGCAGGAGCGGCCCCTCATCCCTCCATCCCTACCTCCGTCCCACCCCTCCCTCTGTCCTTCCTTCCGCCGGTCGGCGCCATGAGTGAGCACTGCATGACACGAAAAACAGAGCTCGCAGGAGTCCGGCCACCGCCACCTCTCTCACGCGCTTCCTTCTCTCTCTCTCTCTCTCTCTCTCTCTCTCTCTCTCTCTCTCTCTCTCTCTCTCTCTCTCTCTCTCTCTCTCTCTGTCCCTCTATCCATCGTCCCTCTCTATCTATCTTTGTATCTACCCCTGTTTCTCTGTATATCTATCCATCCATCTCTGTTTCTGCCCTCTCTCCATGCAACCGTCTCTCTTACTCGCTATCCCCCTCTCGTCTAGATCTATCCTTTGCTTTGTCTATCTACCCTCCTCTCTAACCTTACCCATCCCTTTCTCCTCATCCATCTATCTGTCTATCTGTCAATCTTTCTACCCATCTATTTACCATCTACCCATCTATCTATCTATCTATCTATCTATCTATCTATCTATCTATCTATCTATCTATCTATCTATCTATCTATCTATCTATCTGTCTACCTGTCTATCTGTCTATCTGTCTATCTGTCTATCTATCTATCTATCTATCTATCTATCTGTCTATCTATCCATCTATCTATCTATCCTTCTCTCTTTCCCTATCCCCTCTCCATCCATCCATTTCTTATTCTCTATCCATCCACCCCATCCCCCTCCCTTCCCCTCTCTCTCCCTCCATTAAGCTCTCCCCCTCTCCATTCCACATCCATCCCTCACTCAGTTTCTCTCTCATCCGCTCCATCCATCCACCAGCCCCCCCCCTCGCTCACTGCCCCCCCCTCGCTCTCCCTCCCCTCTCTTTCCCTCCCTCACTATTTGTCTACATCCCTCTCTTTCTCTCGCCCTCCTTCTCCATCCATTCCTCCCTCGCTCCACCTCCCCCCCCCCGTCTCTCTCTCTCTCATTCTCCATCCCTTCCCTCTCGCCGTCCGTCCTCTCTCGCTCTCCCTGCACCCCCTCCAAAAGTGAGCCCTCCCCGCATAACTGCGTCGTCGTCTTCGTCTTCGTCTTCTTCGTTTCTCGAAGGGTCCCCCCTTTTCTCTCTCTCTCTCCGTTTAGAACACAGGTAGGTGAATTATACAAATTGAGCGGCGGGAAAGGAGGGGGGGGACGGGCGGGGGCAGGAGAGTGTCTGAGCCCGAGCGGATCCATGAGCCCCCTCGACCTCGGGGCGCCTTAATGATGTCTTCGCCAAGCCAGAGGGAGAGACATCGCATGATTATTCAGCAGAAAGAGCTGATCTATCCCTCCATCTCTCCCTGCTTTAGTCTCTCCCGATACCCGCCCACCTCCGCACACACACACACACACGTCTCCTCCTTCCCACCAGTCGACCTCCTGCTAGTTGGTTCTCTCCTATATCATCCCTTTCCCCTGGCCTCACTATCAATCTCTCCTCTAATTCCACTGCACCCTCCTCCACTGCCAGCTCTCTCTCTCTCTCTCTCTCTCTCTCTCTCTCTCTCCAAGACATCCCTGGCACTCCACCCAATTTGAGCTGTGGGAAACATGCTGAGAGTCTTTGGTCAAATCTGATGATGGCCTCCTCCAACTGTGGCATTTAATCAATGGAAATCTTATTTTGGGGGATGAGCGGGGAAGGAAGTTGTTTTTTTCATGAGATCTTGTTTTAATAGAATAACGCAGCCAGGAGGCCAGGTTCATCATTTGGGATTCCAAGACTGAGATGATTGAATTTTTTTCCAAGATGAATGTGGAATACTTCCTTAGTTGGGAGTCAGAGAAAGGTAGAAAACTGATATTATAGATGTATTATCATCCACTGTGAAATGTAGTAATAGAATGCAAAAAATGTCTATAAAAATGTAAATTAGAGGGGAAAAAATGTTGCAAATAACCCCGGAGAATTTTGCACCGCCCCAAAAAAAGAGACCAACAACCTTGAATAAAGTGTCGACCTTCTTTATGAAATTGTTCCTAAGATAGTTCCTATGCAGTGCTTTATTTAATGTATTTCCTATTAAACTGACTTTGGCAAAATGGCACATTCAATTAAAACGGTTCCCGGTTTTTTTAATAACGTCAAAATCTCTGCGTACGTACAGTATGTCCCTAACCTTGTTCGAGCCCACATACTAAAATGTAGATTTATTAGAAGCAGTAGCTACTAGTGGTTGGTACTGTGGTGGGGAACACATTTGTTCTTATTCTCTGCTCCCCATTGACTTTTGCTATAGACTTTGTTTGGGTGAGGAACGTATGCAGTCCAATGCTGTGCGGAAAATCAATGCAGCTTCGAGTGCCTGGCTCAAGACTTCCCTCAACTAGAATATCATAGATATTTAAAGCTACGATGAGCTCTATTTCTTTTTCTATTTCTATTTCTATTTCTATTTCTACCCCCCCTCAAATCTCTGAGGAGAGTCTAACATCTCATATACCAAAAATAAGGGGTGGGGCAAAAGTTGCAGTTTGTTTGCATTTCCTTCGCTTTCACTCAAATGCAACTTTTACGATGCACATTAACTACAGTACTACATAAGGAAGATACTGAAGATACTAAGTACCGAAGCTACCAGGAACTGAAGATACTGAAGATACTAAGTACTGGATATACTGTACCAGGAACTGAAGATACTGAAGATACGAGATACTGAGGACACTTGATACTGGAGATACTTTAGATACTAGATACCGAAGATACTAGATACTGAGGACACTTGATACTGAAGATATCTTACATATTAGATACTTTACATACTAGATACTGAAGATACTAGATACTGGAGATACTTTAGCTACTATATACTGAAGATACTAGATACTAAAGACGCTAGATATTGAAGATACTAGATACTGAAGATGCTAGATATTGAAGATACTAGATACCGAAGATACAATATACTGGAGATACTCTAGATACTAGATACTGAAGATACTAGATACGGAAGATGCTAGATATTGAAGATACTTGATACTGAAGATGCTTGATACTGGAGACACTAGATACTAAAGACACTTGATACTAAAGATGCTAGATACTAAAGACGCTAGATACTGAAGATACTAGATACTAAAGACACTAGATACTAAAGACACTAGATACTAAAGACGCTAGATACTGAAAATACTAGATACTAAAGACACTAGATACTAAAGACACTAGACACTGAAGACGCTAGATATTGAAGATGCTAGATATTGAAGATACTAGATACTAAAGACACTAGATATTAAAGACACTAGATACTAAAGACGCTAGATACTGAAGATACTAGATACTAAAGACACTAGATACTGAAGACACTAGATACTGAAGACGCTAGATATTGAACATACTAGATACTAAAGACACTAGATACTGAAGACGCTAGATATTGAAGATACTAGATACTAAAGACACTAGATACTGAAGATGCTAGATATTGAAGATACTAGATTCCGAAGATACAATATACTGTAGATACTTTAGATACTAGACACCGACAACACTAGATATCGTAAATACAAGATACGGAAGACATACTGTACATACTAGACACTGCACTCCATAGTGACGTTTTTTTTTTTCTTCCCAAAAATGGAATTGTGAGCAGAAAATAGAATCGCGAGTTAAAAAACAGACATCCCATAATGCGCTGTGCGATCCCTACACGTGGAAAGGCCTCCACGTGCTCGGCAGCAGAGGAGAAGCTCGGCGTACAGCACAGTCACCCGCTCGGAGCGGACGGGAGGGAAAAGCGGGCAGCCTCTCCGCGGGACGCCAGCCTGACGTCACATCCACCATCTGACGGTGGTCAAGCTGCCTCTCACGTGCACGGACAGAAGGCCGCGTGCACACACACACACACACACACACACACACACACACACACACACACACACACACACACACTTTGAAGCTTGCCAAACCCATGATTGGAAACACATCAAATGTACGTGTTATTTGTAGAAACTGTATTGATTACACGCACACACACACACACACACACACACACACACACACACACACACACACACACACACACACACACACACACACACACACACACACACACACAAAAAGCATGTACATAGCAATACAACACATTTAGAACCGCCCACCTACACACAAGCAATTGGTTACGCTGTGGTAACCGCTTTACTTCGCACACACACACACACACACACACACACACACACACACACACACACACACACACACACACACACACACACACACACACACACACACACACACAGACACACACGCGCGCGCAAATGCCCGGCCGGGTAACGGAGACGACGGTGACACTGCATTTGGCAGGTCACATGCGCAGATGGTGGACGCCCAGTGATTCTACTGGCCCTCCGCCTGACGCCAGGCTGAGCGTTGGGGCGCGAACATTCACGCCGCATCCGCGGAAAGTAACGGTTCGGGAGGAACTGGGAGAAAAAACAAAACAAAAAAAAAAACAACACTCTCCATCTCACCGCACAGATTAGCGGAGCAGATGTTCTCACCTCCTCCGTCCCTGACAAGCGATCGGATAGAAACCTGGCACTGCGCTGGCGGTGCGGAGGACACTGGGTTTAAATTTGCACTCGTGTCAGTCTGCGAAATAACCAGAAACTCTAGTCCGGGCATAACTTCCGTGACAACGTTTTTTGCCACCATTACAAACTATTTTCCCTGTTTATTCATGTCGGTGCTTTTACTTTGTCTCGCCGAAGGGACATTGAATCACAAATCAATATTTAATTTATTTAAAAGATTGGGAAGTAACCATACCCTTTTCCTTCGTGGCAGGTCAGGGCAAATTACAGGGAGTTTTTTCTAAAGTTGTATTTGTCAAATGCAAAACATCCTTGATATTCTCAACACTACCAAACAAGCGGCAACGAACAGGAAACATACGGACATCAACACATTTTTAACAAAAATTAAGACAATTCTGAAATAGGAGAGTAAGCGAAGAAAAGGTTTCCGTTAACGCTGAGGTTAAGTAAGCAGAGTGAGCTGAAGGGAAACGTGCAATGTACTGCGTGTCATTTAAACAGAGATGTAATTAAAAAGCAGAGCTTATGGGGTGGAGTGTATGCTGGCGGTTCAACAGTCTGCTGGCCGGGGGGGGGGGGAGCTGTCCTTGAACCTGTTGGTACTGGTCTGGATGCTCATGGAGCTTTGGCCAGATGGTGAAAAGGGTGAACAGATTGAAGCTGCGGTGGCTGTGGTCCCTGCGGATACCGTATGCTGGACCCTCTTCCTGCACTTCTGGATAGAGAGTTCCTTCTTCTTGCACCTTTGGGTTTAGAGGTACTTCTTCATACACATCTGGTTGTAGAAGTCCTTTCTGCACTTCTGAGTGCAGAGGCCCTTCTTGCTACACCTCTGTGTGTAGACACACTTCTTCCTACACCTACCTCGGCGTGTAGAGGCCCTTCGTCCTACACCTCGAGGTGTACAGGTTCTGCTTCCTTCAGCTACCTCTGGGTGTAGAGGTCTTCCTTCCTAAACCTACCTCTGGGTATAGAGGTCCTCCTTCTTACACCTCTGGGTGTAGAGGTCCTTCTTCCTATACCTATCTCTGGGTGTAGAGG
This sequence comes from Zeus faber, assembly GCF_960531495.2. Classification (NCBI taxonomy): domain Eukaryota; kingdom Metazoa; phylum Chordata; class Actinopteri; order Zeiformes; family Zeidae; genus Zeus; species Zeus faber. The sequence continues at coordinate 9,010,026 of NC_137208.1, forward strand.
CCATTCTTCTTACACCTCTGGGTGTCCGTGGCTGGAGAGCCGACCAGGAGCCTACACCCCCCGATTACAAACCTTTACCCTTATTGTTTATCGTTTTGGCCAGCGATGTTTTTACTTGTTTGTGATTATGTTGGTCAAAGACTAATAATAATAATAAAAACTTGCAAGGCATTGAAACCCTCAGAGTGAATCATGGATATACACCACCAAAATTATTATGCAAATTGGATTTAAGTGTCATAAACATTACATTTTTTGTTTTTCAATTAAACTCATGGATGGTGTTGTGTCTCAGGGTCTTTGGATCACTGAAATCAATCTCAGACACCTGTGATAATTCGTTTGCCAGGTGAGCCCAATTAAAGGAAAACTACTTCAGAAGGACGTTCCACATTATTAAGCAGGCCACAAGTTTTATTAAGCAATATGGGAAAGAAAAAGGATCTGTCTGCTGCCGAAAAGCCTCAAAAAGTGCAATGCCTTTGACAAGGTATGAAAACATTAGATATTTCACGAAAACTTAAGCGTGATCATCGTACTGTGAAAAGAGTTGTGGCTGATTCAGAACACAGACAGGTTGGTGCAGATAAAGGCAGAATGAGGAAGGTTTCTGCCAGACAAATTCATGGGATTAAGAGAGTAGCTGCTAAAATGCCGTTACAAAGCAGCAAACAGGTATTTGAAGCTGCTGGTGCCTCTGGAGTCCTGTGAACCTCAAAGTGTAGGATCCTCCAGAGGCTTGCAGCTGTGCACAAAGCTACTATTGGGCCCCCCCTAAGCAACGCTCACAAGCAGAAACGGTTGCAGTGGAGCCAGAAATACATGAAGACTCAAATTCAAACAGTCTTGTTTACTGATGAGTGCCGTGCCACCCCTACATGGTCCAGATGGATGGAGTAGTGGATGGTTGGTGGATGGCCACCATGTCCCAACAAGGCTGCCACGTCAGCAAGGAGGTGGCGGAGTCATGTTTTGGGCCGGAATCATGGGGAGGGAGCTGGTAGGCCCCTTTAGGGTCCCTGAAGGTGAGAAAATGACCTTGGCAAAGTACATAGAGTTTGTGACTGACCACTTTCTTCCACGGTACAAAAAGAGGAACCGTGCCTTCCGTAGCAAAATCATCTTCATGCCTGACAATGCACCATCTCATGCTGCAAAGAATACCTCTGTGTCATTGGCTGCTATGGGCATAAAAGGAGAGAAACTCATGGTGTGGCCCCCATCCTCCCCTGACCTCAACCCTATTGAGAACTTTTGGAGCATCCTCAGGCAAAAGATCTATGAGGTGGGAGGCAGTTTGCATCAAAACAGCAGCTCTGGGAGGCTGTTCTGACATCCTGCAAAGAAATTCCAGCAGAAACTCTCCAAAAACTCACAAATTCAATGGAGGCAAGAATAGTGAAGGTGATATCAAAGAAGGCTCCTATGTCAACATGTAACTTGGCCTGTTAAGATGTTTTTGATTGAAATAGCTTTTGATTTCAGTAAATATGACCTCCTAATGCTGCACATTCAACAAATGACCATTTTCAATTCTTTCCAACCTATAAAATGTTTTGAAACTCTGTTGTGCACAATAATTTGGAACAGTGCATTTTGAGTATTTTATTTTTGAAAAACATACTGTTATCATTGGGAGGTTTGTTCAATAACATTCAAATTATACCCTCACGGTTGATGGCTTGAAAATTATACTGGCTGTCATTTGCATCGAGTATTTAGGAAAATCAGAGAAAAATTGAATTTGCATAATAATTTGCATCATAATAATGGCTCTCTGGGGGTGTGGGGCGGGGGTTGTTGTGTCAGCCGATTTTGACGGTTGGGGTTGCAGAGAACCTACAGTATACAGATAGTATAGGCTGGGCTGTGATTGGAATAGCAATGACCTTTGCTGCATTGATTTTGGCAGGGGTTGCGCCAGGACTCTGTGAGGCTCAGGCTCGGGTCTTTGTTTGGACTTGTTTTGAGGTCTGCGGCGAGGACATTCCTTCAAATACCAACACCTCCGAAACAGAGATCAGCCATCATGTCCCAATTAGAGGGTGCACCGACCGAGGAGAGAAGCCCTCCACACACACACAAGAAAGCTGAGGGGCAGGGAATTTATTGAAAATCCAAAGGATCGACTGAGAAAACCAATAAAATATTTTTGGTACAAATTAGAGGCAGAGAGAGCCGATCACGCCGTACGGCCTCTTCTGTTGTTCCCTGATTCGCACCGTTCATTTGGCGACAGTCAAGAACGGCGCCATTGAGAAAACAACCATTAAAACACTAACGACGACTCCCATGCAACGGTTCAAATAACGGGCGCGCAAAAACATCGGGGCCGGGCATTAAACCGAACGTGTTAGAAATCAAAGAAAGAAAAACCCCCCAAAAAAAAACAACAAAAAAAAAAAGCTCCAACTTGAAAGTTCTTCGTAAAAAAAAAAAAAAAAAAATCATCGCATGAGAGAAGGAGGAGAGAGAGAGAAAAAAAAGAGAGAGGACGGGAGGCTCAACGGGCTTCTCAGATGACTAATGAAGGATTCCAGGCGCTTAGCTGCTAATTATCTAGATTCAGCAGCACGGCGGCTTGTTGTTGTGCTGGTATTATTTCTGATCTGGTGTCTGCGTCCGGTCCTTGGAGTCCCAGTTAGTATTCCATCTGAGACCGAAGGCAACCAAGAGCAAGGGAGCGACCCGCCCCTCAGTCAAATAAAAGTCCTACTTTTCATCCCAACTCTGTTATTGTCATTCTTCCAATAGAAGCTCATCGTTTTTCTTTTTTCAAAGGCGGAGGCGGCGAAGGAATAAGGCAACTTAAGCAAAGTTTACCGTGAGACGGAGAATATTATGTTTAATGGCGGTTTAAGGCCGTCGCAGGAGGCGCCACCGGACATGTGGGGGAGCGCGGGAAGTTTTATCCCCGAGGAAGCCGCGCTGGGTAAAAGCCGCGCCGGGTTTCTTTTTTTTCTCCGGAGCGGGAGACGCGGGCCCCCCCCCCTCGAGGCGTCGCCGTGGCGTAACGTTCGGGCGAGGAGGAATGGGGAAGGGTTAGCGGAGGTGGCGACGGAGGCGGATGGAGAGAGTGAGAGAGAGGGCGAGGGGGAGAGCGGGCGAGAGACGGAGAAGATTAAAACTGTCCTTTACTTTTAAGAGCTGGGAACTTGCAGGCTTCTGCCGTGTGGGTGAGCACAATAGAATTCATCACCTTTGTCTCAAAGCAGCGCGGGAAATCAATAGGGGTGCGGGGCTGCAGAGGACCGGTCGTGGTTAAATACGCCGCCGATCGATAGCGCAATAACTTTCACGGGGAATGTTACCGCAATGAATGCGGAGCACCCAAGGCCGTGAATCCACATTCCATCGGCGTGAAAAACACTGAGGGCTCTCTCAAACGGGGTCAGGGAAGCACACCGAGACCATTACACTCAACTCAAAGACGGTCCCCGCCGGGCGGTCGAGCAAAAAAAACAACAACAAAAAAAAAACGCTCCGTTGTGACGGAAACTATTTAAATTATAATTTGCCCCGTAGAAGTGGTGTGGGAGGTGCTGCAAACCTTCAGATCTGAAAGACATAATATTATATAGAAGACGTATCACTAGATCCCACGGTATTATTGTCCGGCCCATTTCACGTTCACCTACGCTTTCCATTTTAATTCCGGAGCGAAAGGGATTGACGTGAAAACACTCAGCGAACGCCTTTCCCTTCAGGCAGCTACAGCCAACATAACATCCTGAATCTAAAGGCAATTCATTACATATGGTGAGCGCGTGTTCGCAGGGCCCTACTATGGTTCTTTTCTGCAATTCTGCAGATAAATGATTGCTCTCGTCTCAAAGCACGTCTAATCGACGGAACTCTCATTCTAATTGACTGCTGGGAAAAAAATAAAATAATAATCACTGAATAGAGTCTTATTCTGGTTCACTGTACGACGCAGTGGCGTGAGAATAACAAGCTTCGCGCCCATGAAAACATTGTTTCCAATGAATGAATGAGCTGAGAATGATCAAATGAAGTACTATCAGATGATGCATGTATGTTGATAAACCAGAGGTACGGACGGTCGCTCTTAGTGTACTGAAGGGGAGGGGGGGGTTACACACGTTTCTTCAAACCCTACACGCAAATCACAGAACTCATATAAGTGCAGCGCGTTCAAAGTACTCATTCAAGTACTCATTCACATTAAAAGGCTTATGCAATGTAACGCATGCACCGTGTGCTTTATGGTAGCAGGTATATACGGTGTTTTATGCATCATGTATGTATTTGCACTTGATGAACTCCACTGCAATGCATCAGGCAGGTGTCCACATCCTGATCATCATGTCAGGGGTGTATATTATCTGAACGGCGACAGGCAGCCACACGTGGAGGGAACACGAGGAGGGCGACGTTATTCACAATCTTATTTACTGCCCCGACCGACAAAAGGAATTTGGGGAAAGTCTTTTAATCATCGGCGCTATTAAATAAAAATACATCCAAAATAAATAAATGATGTAAGAAAAAAAGAGATAATAATTAGGACACACAGTATGGACGGGGGGGAGGCGACGGGGAGCTGCATCAGGGGAGCGGGGTGTGTGTGTGTGTGCGTGTGTGTGTGTGTGTGTGTGTGTGTGTGTGTGTGTGTGTGTGTGTGTGTGTGTAGGGGGGGGGGGGTTTGATGGTTGATTCAATTTGAAGAGCGTCGTTGTCGCCGTAATCTCCCCGTGTTATCAGCGGCGACAGAATTATGCACAATGCGGCTTTAATTAAAGCTCTCCGCGGAAATCACGGCATCGGAGATGGTGCCATCCTCCCGCTGATGCGACGCTGGGCGCCATCTTTGCTTGGGTGTGTGTTGTCTCCCGGCTGTCGATCATCCGGAGACAGGTTGACAGAGGACGTGAGCAGGGTAACCTCCGCCGCCGCACGCTCTCGCGACCACATGTTCCCCCCCGCCCGGGGTCTGAGCCTTGACCTCCGGGCGGCTCCAGTGCAGCGGTGAGGGGTTAAGTGCCTTGTTCAAGGGCGTGACAGTGGAACCCTCGGGGACCGGGGCGGATCGTCCGCCCTCTAAACTTTGCTATTTTTGGTCGCCCAACTCCCCCCGGAAGGCTCAGGGAGCGGGGTCGGCTGCCGCACGGCCCCCGGCAGGATTGGGTTTTCGGCCCCCGGGGGTCGGCGAGTTCAAGGCCGCCTGCGGTCGGTTCCACGTGCCGCTTACCACCCTGTGGCGTGAGTAGCGCCGGGGCCACCGGTGCATCTACACGGGGCCCAGTTGCCGCTAGGGGCCCATCCCATCGCACTCTGCTCCCTTTGCCCCGTTCCTCAAAATATAATGTGTTTTTTTTTTTTTTTTTTATTTTAGATGGAGGCTGTTTTCTTTTACTTCGTTTCTTATTGAACAAAGCAAAAGAAGCACTGCGTGTAATGGGCGGCGCGTAACTCTCTTGGTTTCACATTGTTGTTTATTGCGATTTTTGTCTATTGTACGTTTCCAAATTTTTCAAGTCAACTTTATGAACCATTGTGTGTGTGACAATTTTTCAGCAAATTCTCTGGTTTATTGCGTATTTAAAGTCATTTTATTTTTTAAATATTTTTTATTCATATATATGCTTTATTATTATGTCCCATTTCGTTGTGTGCTGCTGTGACGGTGAGATTTCACTCTTTTGATGAATAAACAGTCAATCAATCTATCTCTCCATCAATCTCTTAATCAATCTATTTATCCATCTATCCATCCATCCATCCATCCATCCATTCATCCATCTATCCATCCATCTATCCATCTGTCTATCCATCTCCTCGGATAATCATGCATCACTTGGCTAATTACAATTTGAACATAAGATTAATTTTTCTCAATGTTATCCATTTAAAATGTATGTTGGTGAATCCATGTATTGCAACATTCAGTTGCTCAATATGTATAAAACACAGAGGGTGGCCAGGGATACTGAGCGTATACAAGATGTATTTAAACATTCAACTGATGTACTGAGGCGAATGTTTCAACAATCTTGCCTCCCTTTTTTTTGCAAAATTCCTGCTGCACCTCCGTATGCTTTCATAAACCTAGGATGGAGTGGAGGAAGGTGAAAAAATAAATCAAACACCTGCTCATCAAGTGATTTCCCATACAGTCAGTGGTGCCAACTGTCCATAAATTTACAGACGGCCCCTAAAAAATAATTGAATTTTTACCATGTCCGTAAAAAAAGGACCATCATTCCGCCATTCATAAAAAACGCTTGATTTCCAAGCGCTAGGAAATGGCAATGAGGTGAATTTAATTGGAGTCATTTTTTAACCTACCCATGCCCTCAGTACACTACGCTATACACAAGTGAGAGAAAATGGAGTGGAGGGAATATCTCCCTTTAGAAATAAGACAACACAGACAATAAGGACAAAGGAACAGTCTGACAAAAAAAAGAGAAATTCAATAAAAATAAAATCAAACAAAACAAAATCGAATAAAAATAGGCAATACACAGAAATAGCCAAAAACACAGAACAGAAACCGCTAAATCTATTAAAAAAAAAAAAATACCTCTTTAATAACACGTTTTTCAGTGACGTCAGTACGACATGTGTCACGTCAGTGAACCTGTGCGGCGGGCCGGTCTAGTCCCATCCGGGGAGCACCGCTCTTGTCTTTGCGCGTGGGGGATCGTCTGATTGAGCAGTTGGTGGAGAAATCAGAATGAATCAGAGGCTGCTGTTTGAGGCAGCAGAACGGCTCGCGTGCAACAATCATGTTCAAACAAAAGCTTGAATTAAAGATCCTCACCTTCCACGCTTTACTCGACAGGCTAAATTGCGACTAATTGGACGACCATTACCGCACGCATGCGACGACGCGTGGCTCCATGAGGATGAAGCAGGATTTGCGTACCGCCAAAACGTCCCCTTTGTCCGTCCCGTCCCGTCCTGTACATTATGGGATGGATGTTGCAGAGCAGTTAAAATATGCAGCGGATCTGGGTGGAGGGTGGCTGGTATCAGCAGGGGGCGCGGCTGCTTGGACAGGCTCCTGCGCCGGTTTGATGAGGGAGGGAGGACGGGGAAGGGGGGGCCTCGCGGAAAACCTCACCGGCCACAACCGCTGGTGCGACGCAGTTAAAGGCGGAGCAATGACGATAAATATGGTAAACCTTTCCACCGCCGCCGCCGCCGCTTGGACAACTGAAAATTCATCGCGCTCCCGCGTCTTTCGTCACAGCTCGCCCTCGCGCCCTGCCATGCTATTAATGAATGACATTTAACCAGTTCTTCCTCCCCTCCCTCCTTCACACCCTCCCTCGCAACCCTCCCTCGCTCCTTCACACCCTCTCCCCCCTCTCTCCAGACCCCCTGCCCCTCAGGCGGCCGCGAGCGAGGCTCGTCTGTCTCTTGCTTATCTCGCCTGGACACGCCGCTGTCATATCGCCCTGACCCGGCCATCCATCTTCCGCCGTCGCTCCCCCATCCGTGTGTGCGTGTGTGCATACGCGTGCGTGTGTGCGTGTGTGTGCGTGCGTGCGTGCGTGTGTGCGTGTGTGTGTGTGTGTGTGTGTGTGCACGTGTGCGCCTGCGTGTTGTTGTTGTTGTTGTCGGTCCGTGTGATTGCAAAAGCGGGACCTTGAGCTGCCGGGGCCCGTCCGCGGTTCCCCGTTCCGCGAGGCCCCCGATCCCCGCCCCCGACGTTCCACACCATTTTGTCCGCTGTCCCGGGTCGGCCCCCGGTCGACTTTTGGGCTATTTCGGATTCGTTCCAGTCTGATTCGGTCCGGTGTAAATAGAGAGAGAGAGAGAGTGGGCGGGCGACGGCCTCCGGAGGTCTGCAACGCTCACAGCTCACAGTTTATCGCCAGCCATCTTTCAAAAGACAGCTCTCTGACATTGACAGGACAGAATGGTTTGTATGGTATCGTGGGCGCAGGGGATCTGAGAAATCAGAAAAATTGATTAAAAAAAAATAAAAAAAATTAAAAAATGAAATATAAAACAGGTTTCTTGAGGGCTCGTTTCACAACCACAAAATACGAAGAGATTCAAGGGCCCTTGCCTTTATGTACAAGGACTGAGCTACGACGTCCTACAGATCTCAAAGCGTCGTGGTGCTGAAGATATTTTCCTTCCCTTTGATGTGTTCTCATTTCATTCTGCTTCTTACTTTGTTCGCTGTTATGTCTTTTTTTTTTTTTTTTGATTTTATCTAATTAAATGCAATTTCACTTTATTCAATTTTTCATTTTATTCCGTTCAATTTTTTATGCCCACTCTCTCGGGTTTTAATTCTCTCCAATTGCATTTGATTTATGATACCTGACTGCTCGTATAGGATGTTTTAAGAGTGTGTTTTCAAAAAGTGCTGCTAAACGAAGATTTAATATATAATATTATGTTTGGAATCCCTGTTAAATATCCATTTCCCATCCCAGTGTAAATGCAAAATAAATATCCGACAGATGACGGTCGGTGGCAGCCGGTATATTAGCACGGCAGCCAATTTCAAGGAAAACACAGTGGCCTCAAAAACTCATATGCGCGAATCCAAAAATGATGAACTTTTTTGGAGCTCCCTTGGTCCCCTCGGGTCCTGGAACGACACATGGGAGCGATGTTCATTTGTTCGTCTGTGGTTTAGACACATCTGGCCCAGCACCCACTGACAAGACATATGTATATTGTATTTCAGACATGTATTTCAGCTCTTTAAAAAGAAAGCTATTAGACAAAGGGGTCTCCAGCTGTGGCTCCGTAGCTGTTTGTGTGCACAACCGTGCACAGGGGGCCGGGGAATGCAATTAAAAAGAAATCATACTAAACGCCGCTTTAGTTTGTCTTCGCAAAGCCAACAAATGAAGCTCATTTCACCGGTGGGTCATTCCACCTGTTTCAACACATCTTTTAATCACCACAAATAGATATGACAAGGTTATCCTGTCGACCCTGCGTTGTATAGTGAAAGTTAAATCCTTGAATCCCAGTAATGACAGCAGAAAAAGCATTCAAGAGACTGCAAAATGACTTTTAAAAATCAATGCCGCAATATAATTCAATAATTTTCTGAATCAATTTGCAAATTGGAAGATCGATGCTGTGTTTTGGAAGTTATGCCTCTTATGTAAAGCATTTTTCCGCTTAAATTAAATACCACCATAGTTGCAAATAAATTAAAGATTTAATCTTTGGACTGAATTTGTTCTGTGAAATTTTTTGGTAATGCATGTCAGATGATACTGAAGAGTTGGTAACAATTCTAACTATATGAATATATATATAATATAAAATGTCAATATATCAAGGGGTAAAATGCTGAGACTGCATTTTGTTGCCTCAGTACTTACTCTGTGCGATGACAATGAAGTTGACTCTAATCTAATCTAATATACTGAGCCATGTTTTCCGTCCAAAAGGATAATGGTGATCAGGGGTCTTTCTGTGTGCAGTTCGCACATTCTCCCCATGCTCACGATGCGTTTCCTCCAACATAAAAAAAGGACCCCAATTTAACACAAAACATGCAGAACACTTTCCTGTCAAGTCCCTGAACCACCACATGGAGCTGCACCTGGAATTGGTCCCCTGGCGGTATCGAAGTGATGGCCCGCCACTGCTCCTGGCTGCCCCCTGGAGGAAGGACGGCTGGGATGGGAGAAACGCAGAGATCCTCGTACGTTTCCAGCTCCGCTCCATTTATCCTGAGGCAGAGGAACCCGTGGATGATGCAGTGCTCTAATGAGCAAGAACAACACTTCCTGATCTGTGTGTGTGTGTGTGTGTGTGTGTGTGTGAGTGTGTGTGCGTGTGTGTGTGCGTGTGTGTGTGTGTGTGTGTGTGTGTGTGTGTGGGTGTGTGTGTGTGTGTGTGCGTGTAGTGAACTCACACATGTGAGACAAATAAAATGATTCTTCTTCATAATGTGCAGCCAGGCGGTCATTATTGCAAAATAACCCCCGACAGTGTGATCCGTACCCAAACCAGAAGCGGAGCCTTGAAGGTGTCTTTAACCAATTTACTGTTATTAATGTGAAATTGGACAACCCGCATTTGTCTTCCATTGCAGCTTCCGTGCCAAGGCCGGCTCATGTTGGCATTAGGATGCAGGCGGAGTGATACGGGGGACGTCAATCCAGGGCCGCCCATGATAACAGTCATGATCAACAGAGCAGTGGTCATTATTCAAAAATGAACAGACTGCTGACGGACTCTGATTGATTGACTGATCAGATTGGAGTATTGTGCAACGGCAACCGCCGTTAAACACGTTCTACCTCGCACGTTCTGTATAACTAAAAATAATTTTGTGTTATATGTACGAGGTGTGCGTCAATGGATAATATCCATCAGCAAAGTACGTGTAAATCCACCGAGTTGATTCCGGCTGAGTCAACTTGAGCTCTCCCTCCAATAAAACAAATGATTAAATAAAAATAAATAAATAAATAAAAACCAAAGGACCACCCCGACGGCAGTGTATCAGCACACTGCAGAGGAAGGAGGTAATTAAGAAGATACGCTCGCTGCATGTTCATACACTGCTGCCTTTGTTATCCTCTGTGTGTGTGTGGCCGTGCGTGCGTGCTTGTGTGTGTGTGTGTGTGTGTGTGTGTGTGTGTGTGTGTGTGTGTGTGTGTGTGTGTGTGCGTGCGTGCGTGCATGAGTGTCTGTCTTCCTGCCTGTCCCAGGGGATTGTGTGATGCTGTCTCAGTTTGTGGGTAATTATGGGTAATGTAGGATGACAGAGGAGCACGGGCACATAAACAGCCAATGAGGCTGCTCTGACTTACAACAACTCGGATGAATAGAGACACGGAAACGTCTTAGGGAAGAGACACAGACAAAGACACAGACACAGACACACACACACAATCACACACAGACATACACAGACACAGACACACACAGACACGCACACACAGACAGACAGACAGACAGACACACACACACACACACACACAGAAACGCATATGCAGAGATTTGCCGTATGCAAATGCATCTACACCTTGAAATAGATCTTCAAACTAATATATTCACAAATACACAGACAGTAGAACATCAAATAAGGGTTGAAGCGTATCTACTGTCTGGCACGCTGCAAGTTCAGCAGACAGGCGACAGCGTACCTCAAAACAGAAGACACAGAAGGTAGCGCGCTGCGGTAAACATGCTCCATAAAATTACACCTACGTCTACCTCAAACATATCTTCTCCTAAATATGAAGGCACACATTTCCTAATGCTCCCAACCTGCTTCCAGCTCGAGCAATTGTCATGCAATACAGACGGCACCCTGACTGTGTGTCATGAGATGATAACCGCCGGCCTAAGTCAAATAGCGTTTCTCAACCCGCGGGTCTCGATCCAAAACTGGGTCATGTGGTCGATTTCGAGTGGACCGGGGGTGCATATACAGTATGTCCATAGAAATGAGACGGATTGTGTGCCGAGTTTCCGATGCCGCGCTTTTATTTTGAAACGGGACAGTTTCGAGCTGCGGCAGCCGTGACCTCCCCCTCACACCGCCGCGACAAATCCTATCAGAACGTCACTTGCTCCACTCGAGTCCTCCGCAAATAAAGCTCCTAAAATACACTTCACACATGCTGTCATTTAAAAAAGGGACAAAAATAATCCCAAATTTCAGAGGGGCACATTTGACAGCTGGGGATAACAACTGCTGGTGCCCGTGATGCGTTTCAGACCAAAGCAATGACAAACTGATTTGTCTCCTCTCCGTCTTAGCAAAAACCAAACTGCAGACAAAGAAACGCTTTGTTTTTATTGGCTCCGGAAATCTAATCTTTTAATCTTGTTCCTGTAATTTCTTTGAGTCAATACGGATGTTAAAATTCTAACATTGTAACTTTTATCATAATAAAATAAAATAGCACTATCGTGTTTTGTTTTGTTTTTTTTGCTTATTCATTTATTTTTATTATTGCTCTTCAGCTTGAGGATATTAAGGATATCGCTCATCTTCCTGCACAGATGCGATTCATTCTGGTTTCTGAATTGCATGTAATGGTTTCAGCTGTCGTTTCTTTTTATCTGGGCAGTTTTTGTTTCATTTTGTTATTTTGACAGTGAAATGTGTGAAGAAAAGTGTGGAAGGGCAATTGTGTTTTGTGGGAGCCATTTTTCCAGCAGAAAAAAAAAGAGACCTACAACAGAAAATAACTAAAGGAAAAGGCCCACATTTTGATTCTACTCAACAAAGTACAATTACAGGTGAAAAGGGGAGTATTATGTAAATGTAAATGTATTATTAATAATAATGATAATTATAATAATAATAATAATAATAATAATAATAATAATAATAACTTCATTTTTTTTTCCACCTTTCAAAAACCAGGTCACAAAGAATTTGACAGATGGATAAATAAACAACTAGGGAAAAGGACACACACACACACACACACACACACACACACACACACACACACACACACACACACACACACACACACACACACACACACACACACACACACACACACATGTTGTGCATCTCAGGACGTCTGTGGGCAGCCTTGTGGGAAAACACAGAGCTCCCCAGGCATAAATCACTCGCCCACACATATTTCCATCTTTATTCCCTCCCCTCCTTTTTTCTTCATTCGGTGCGTTTCTTTTTTCCCCGCTTCACATTCCCCTTTCAGCCCTTTCCCCTCCCCTCCCCTCCCTCCCTCCCCCCTATGTCCCCGTTCCTCTTTTTCATCCTATTCCCAGTCTTCCCTCTTCACCCCCCACCCCCCTCTGCCTTTTCCTCCTTCTTAACGTCTGCACTTCTATCTATTCATCTACCTGTATCCCTCTCGCCCTCTTTTTCACCACTTGTTTCAACTATCCCCCTTTGGGGAGAGAGAGAGAGAGAGAGAGAGAGAGGGAGAGAGAGAGAGAGAGAGAGAGAGGGAGAGAGAGAGAGAGAGAGAGAGAGAGAGAGAGAGAGTGAGAGAGAGAGAGAGAGAGAGAGAGAGAGAGAGGGAGAGAGAGAGAGAGAGAGAGAGAGAGGGGGCCCATTAAGACAGCACCGTCCTTTTTCCCTTCCCCTGTTAGAGGACGACTAACCACCTGCAGAGCGTTGGGCTGAAATATCGCAGTCCCATTATGGGAAGTTAATTAGCGGCTGGAAGGGTCGACTCTCTTCTGAGATCCGGTTCCTGATGAGCCACTCGGCGAAAAGAGTCGCTCGATTTGTCGTGTGGGGGGGGGCGCATCCGCTCTGAGTTGTGAACCGAACGCGCACGTTTAATCGCGTCGAGAAATGTTTTTTTAGGCGGAAGAATGTGGGTGGCAAAAATCGCTTTAGCCTGATTCTCGCAAACTGATTTTCTGTTGGCAGGCAAATTCAAAGTGTGACCCACCAAAAATGTTCCCCATCTCAAAATGATTTACTTTGGTGGATTGCAAAGTATAAATCAGTCACCTTGCACGTGAATTACGCCAAATGCCTTGGTCTTTTTTTCGACAAATATTAATCCTCGGTAATTATCTCTCTCTCTCTCTTTGCCCGCCCACTGACTGAATGGAAACCTCAGCTCTTTTTGGTCGCGATTCGAGATTCAGACTCAGTTGAAAGCCTGTGTGCCTGGCTGCAGAAACCAAGACAATAGTTTGAGGGTTTTAAGGTTTGCTTGCTATGAACTAATCGTTTTGCGAGTCTTGCGTCACTCCAGTTAATGAGAATTCTAGTGACAGCAAACAGGGAGAGTGCCTTCTACCTCTCTTTTATTTGTACCTAATGAGTGTTTGCCTTGCTTTTGGGTACATACTTCCTTTATCTAGCACACGGAGTAGCTGGAACATAAGCATAAAAGCCTGTGTTAAGGGGATGGCGTGTGTGTGTGCGTGCGCGCGGGCGTGCGCGCGACACCTTTTATTTCCAGCCTCATCGTCTAATTACTTAAATAGTGCTTACAGGTCTTATTGTACTGTACCGTTTCCCTTGGCGAGCAGCGGCCGTCTTCCTGCCCGCGCGCTGCATCTGCAAGAGAAATAAGCACATTAGGCAATTTTGTGCTCCATAATAAGTGCTGTACCTGAGGGATGGGGTTTTTTTCGGTAAAGAAACGTCCGGACAGAAAGAAAAACAGCTTTCAAGTCGACCAGCGCGCCTGTTCCTTCTCCTCTCCGCATTTTCTTTATTCCTCCGCCGCACTCCTTCCACCTCGTGCCCTTCGGAGCAGACAGACGAACCTCTATTTTGGAGTTTTGAGTGACCTGCTCCCTCTCCCATTTGCATTTAAGTGATAAACTGTGAGATTATTTTGTTAAAACCAATACCTCGTTTGATATATTCTTTACATGTAAGAAACGGCTGTTCAATGTATTTGTGTCGTGCAATTCGCTACTCTACATGCATGTGCTCTTTTCATTGTCGGTGGCGGGGTCTGCCATAGATATATGTATAGATCTCTTATAGATTGGTAGTTGGGCTTGTCCTTCAGGAAGTAGGATTTGGAACCTCTAACCCTTACATACAACTTCGTACACATGCAATACACACACCTAATTTCACAGCATTGCATTGGAAACGGCACAATATAATATGAAACATGAGACACGGTGTCTTGATTTTACTGCTTGAGAGGTAAATAAAGGAGACATGAAGCCTGCCCTATAGTCGCCATGGCCGTAGTGTCGCTGAGCGCGCGCGCGCGCCACAGATGGCGCCGTTGTGCCACTCGCGCGATTTTCCCACGAGGGCACAGTCCTCCCAATTCCCGGGAACTCCGCACCGGGCGCCTCAAGTAAATTCGAGATGGACACGTTCAGAAGGAGGCCTGTGCGAAGTGTAAGTCCGCAGGTAAAATCTGCAGCATCCCTCCGTGCAAGACCACAAAAACAACCAGACGTCGTGGAATTCATGGAAGGAGATAGCGCCCTCTCCATCCAAACATTTTAACTATTTTAATACCTCTGGACTTCTTTGTAATGTTTACGCTGACAATTCGCTCAAACTCACAACTACTGTATATACAGGCAATATATATACGTATACAGCTGGGAAGCGCATGGAGGTGGCTGGAAACTGACTGGAACGAGGCTGCAATTCGGCTGTCAGCCGACAGGAAGAGGCCGGTTCAAGTGGCTCCTACTGTATAAAAAAACTAAAAACTGACTAGAATAAATATACATAGAGTTAACACTGCATATTTAAATTTAACTGCTCTTTTATAGTTATTTGGATCCTTCCCTCGGGACTTCTTTGTAATGTTTCCAGCAGCTCTTTCAGTTTCTCCCGGTGGTTTGTACACAGCGCCCCCTGTCCTTCAGGAGAATATGGCCACGGCATCTACGCGGCAACAAGCAACTATATACAATACGCTAGTGCTCTCTGGTAACGTGCGCATCATGAGCCGTGACTATAACAGAGTCTTTACTCCTCCATAGTTCATCGTGAACAGACGAAGGAGCCGTCGTTTATCTGAGAGCAGGAAATGATGCTGAATAATCAGATTTCTCTGATCTGTTTGTTGGGTCTGTCACTAGAATGCATTTCATTTTGAGCCACGTTTGTAGGGGAGACCGCGGTCGGTTGGCAACAGGGGGGTGGGTTGGCAACAGGGGTCGTTTGGCACACAGCTAGTTTCTGGCCATTTGAAGGTCACAGAAACAAAAATGGAACATCAACATGTCTGCTTTCTCTCCTCATCGACTATGCTATCGAATGGAAAAAAGTGGTCTGTACCAAACGTACTATAAAAATGTGATAGAGATATTGGAATTGTGTTCCTTCTAGTTAATAGACATAGGAATCAGCTCCATTTTGAAATAAGATTTGAAATTTTGTGAAGTGTGACTTAATTTTCCATACGATGTTGGATCAAATGTCAGCGGGGTTGCGTGACACAACAAATGTATTAATAATAGCGTTCTTGTTCATTAACTTGGAACTGTTAATTAATATTTTATCTGGGTTTTGTGAGAGATATTATTATTATTATAAATATTATTATTTTGAATGGTCAATGGAAAAAGTAATAAGACATTCTGACTGATTAATTTATTAAGAATGTTGTTTCGTTTAAAAAAAAATAGTGTAGATATTCTTTGAAATGTTCATGTTTTCTGGTTCTTGTTTGAAATACATGTTCAAATTGTTTCTTTTGCTTGCCTGATTTTTTGTAACTATAGTATTTCAAAATGGTTGGCACAAATGCACAACATGACTTTAATCACGAACCGCCACATTTTAGAAAGCTTTAGTGTACATTGAAACATATTTATTTAGAGCTGAGACCTTAACCTAAAACCTTTCATTTGCTGCCGGTGAGAATATTCCTGACCTCTGTATGGTGATGGAAACATCTTTTTGGGGGGAATCAAAAGGCGAGGCCTCCCTGCCCTCACATGTGGAACACCATGGCGTGCGTGCACACTTCCCGGCGCCGGGCACACAAAAATGGCCGCCCGGCGGCAGGGAAATTTCACTTCATTAATGGCGGAAAGGGATGTGGGAGGAAGGGAGAAAGGCCCCATGAGGCGAGATGCGGAGCTGCTCCGTCTCTCGGTAATGGCAGTCGTTGACCCAAAAAAAAAAAAAAAAAAAAAAAAAAAAGAATGGGGAGAGTGAGTAGGATTTCTCGCCGCAACCCTCATGCGGGCCTGTGTTTTGCGCAAACTACAGTATCACTGCCACCTGGGCAGAGGAACAACAGCATACAAACCCACACATTAACCCCAGACCGAAGCGGCGCATGTGGCGGTTCACACAGCATTTACACAGCCACTGTCTTTTCAAACACTATCGTCCAAAGGGATATGATCACGCAGGCGGCAGCTACAGGCAGAAGAGAAAAATATAGGACAAAGATCTCCCTTTCATAAAAACTGCAGTGTGTGTGTGTGTGCGGTGTGTGTGTGTGTGTGCCTGAGAGGAGCGCACAATTTGGCGTCGCCTGAATAAAATATTTCCCAGGGGCCTTTCTGCCTGGCTCTGCGCTGGGGGAAAAGCCTGGAGCATCTTTTCAATATCACCCCGCGAGAGGAGTGAGAGAGAGAGAGAGAGAGAGAGAGAGAGAGCAGAGGGAAAGCGGCATTCATGGAGGGGATTAAACGGACAACACCCACCCCCACCGCCACCACACGAGCACCCACCCTCCTCTGGTGCTACCCCTCCACCCTGTACCGCCACCACCACGGCAGATAAGTAGGAGCTCAGAGGTGCCGGCCGGGTGCAAAGCGCCGCTGCAACCGGGGCGGAGGTTTAGAAATACTCCCATTTTATTCCTTACTAAGAGCAAACGCTGGGGTTTACGGAAGGAATGACCAGCCGCGTTGGACGATGATTTCACCCCCAAAAAAAACTGCGACATGCCTCAGATTAGGATCCCACCATCCTCCCTCTTAAAAAGGACCAAACTGGAGTCAAATTGCATTTTGGCCTATTTACTAGTCAGCACACATGTTTTACATTATCCCTGACCATTTTTAATATTGTTTCAATTTCCAGAGTTTCGGAAAATTCCAGCGATATGGTCCGAAACCATCTAACTTTCCTGCTGTGTGTTTTTTTTGTTTTTTGTCATGTTTTTTTTCTTAATTTAGCATTTTTTTTTCGTATTGGAAATGATATTTGTAATGTAAAATGTGTGTGCTGACTATGATGTGCTAAAACCCAATTTCACACTGGCATGGTCCCTTTCATTTTTCATCCTCTGTCAAAAATCCTATAAATCTCCAGTTGTGCACCCAGACCATTCCTTTCTTATCTCAATTTAAGATAAGATCTGGCGTTGATAGCTGCATGTACAATACATGTAAAGTAAAGTATTATTCAATCTCACCTCGCTCTCAAAATGGACATCGCATCCAGGCACTCTGGCAAAGGTTTAACGTACTAAATTGTATCACCCCATCGGATCAATCATTACAGCTGCGATACTATAGCACCATCTTTTTTTTTTTAAGACATCAATGTCAAACCTGATACAGTCCTTGAGAGTGCTGTCTTTGGTGGATGGTTGGTGGATTCGCCATAGAATAGATATTGCAACACGTAATCAAAATTCCATTGGCCAATATCTAAGGCATTCTTGAGCCAATCCCTTATCGTTTTTTGAAACTGTGTCCATGGACCACGCTCACCATATTTGGTGTGGTTCAGACGGATGGAAAATTTATTTGAACGGCACCTTTCAGAACCAATTTACAAAGTGCTGTACCATCAGATCGTAAAACCAGAAAGCAATAGGTACATGTACCAAAGAGCAAAGTAAAATAGGAGAACATGGGTTTTCGCACTAAAAGGTGACAGCAAATGTAAAACGATGCTTTTTTAAAAGAGATTCAAGACAAGGACGGCGAGCTGGCGGCCCCATCCACTCCAGCAGGTCCTGTCGAACTCTGATGGGTCGGATACACACCAGCACGATCAGCGAGTCCACATTTTTATCACTTCCATTCAAAAGCGACGGGCTTCAATGTCCAGGCCCTCATTAAAATCCCCACCCACCACTTGATTTGTTAAAAAACAAATTATCTCGGGGCCTGTGGCGGAGAGTCCTCAAATCATTGGGAGGAAAAAAAAAGAAAGAAACTAAAGGCAACAGAGCGCCCTTTGCCAGCGTCGGGCTGGACAGAGCTTTCCCTGCCCTTCTTCTTAAATGAGAGGTGTGACTCGAGTGCTCGGCCAGCCACCGTGGGTGGCTAATTACACCAGGACTACAGAGGAGCGACGCCAGCCGATGTGGGGGTGGAGGATGGAGGGTGGGGGTTAGTGGTGGTGGGGGTGGTGGGGGACGGAGGTGGAGGAGAGGCGGGAAAGGGAGCGGGCCATAACTTTGGCTGTTAAGCCGTCAACGTCACGGTAAATGTTGACCGAGTGTCCTTGAGATCACAGCGGATGGGACGGAGTGCGTGGGTGTATGTGTGTGTGTGTGTGTGTGTGTGTGTGTGTGTGTGTGTGTGTGTGTGTGTGTGTGTGTGTGTGTGTGTGTGTGTGTGTGTCTCTGTGTCTGTGTGTCTGTGTCTGTGTGTCTGTGTGTGTGTGTATTTCAACGCATGTTAGTGTGGATGCATGTATGCTACTGTATGCGTGTATGGCAGTGTGAGTGATTATGAACGTGTACATGTGTTCCGACATGTGTGTGTGTGTGTGTGTGTGTGTGTGTGTGTGTGTGTGTCTGTGTGTGTGTTTCTGCGAATGTGTGTGTGGATGCATGTATGCCACTGTTTGCGTGTATAGCAGTGTGAGTGATTATGAACATGTACATGTGTTCCGACGTGTGTGTGTGTGTGGGTGTGTGTGTGTGTGTGTGTGTGTGTGTGTGTGTGTGTGTGTGTGTGTGTGTGTGTGTGTGTGTGTTTTCACGATGACATGCACGTGCGCATTTGCTCCCCGGTACGTGCGCGGGGGCGGAAGCGGGTCTGGCGGCCGATAGACGAAACGAAGAAAAGCCAGAGGAAAAAGCCGCAGCGGTGAGGAGGCCTTCCAGATTTACACTGACACGTTTCCGTCTTTTATGGGAGATCCCAGTCATGCTGTCACCATAAAGCACGGCACGTGTGAGGACCGGGAGCAACCGCACGTGTCACTCTCCGCCCATCCCCCCCACCCCCCCCCCCCCGCCCGTCCGCCCCCTCCACCCCTCCGACCCTCCATCTCCGCACGTCACTTACACAATTCCGCACACTTCAATTGGATTAAAGGTGAGACAATTTGCCAAAGCCATCAAGATAAAAGTGAATTAAATCACCTTCCCTCCCCCGCCCGCATCAGTACCTGTGGCCCCGGCAGCCGGGGGCTTGGGTGGAGGGCGGAGGGTTCACATCCCTCCTTCACTAAGCATAAACTCTCCCTCCCTCGCTCTCTCTCTCTCTCTCTCTCTCTCTCTCTCTCTCTCTCTCTCTCTCTCTCTCTCTCTCTCTCTCTCTCTCTCTCTCTCTCTCTCTCTCTCTCTCTCTCTCTCTCTCTCTCTCTCTCTCTCTCTCTCTCTCTCTCTCTCTCTCTCTCTCTCTCTCTCTCTCTCTCTGTCGCTCTCTCTGGCCGCTGCCGCCGCCGCCGTCTTTCGGAATAAATATGCTGTCGGTTTGCAGCAGCCAGAACATCAGGCAGTCAGTCCATGTGCAAGTGCAGATAAACAGACGCGATGTACACGTACATCTTGTAGGATGTAGGTGTTCTTAACTTACCTTACGGTGCTATATTTACGTCTTTTTTTTTTTCCCCCGCTTAGCAACCTTTCCCGGTCTGTCAGTGTGCTGATGTGTGCGGTGACCGGAGTGTGCGACTCTGTTTATCCCATAATCCGGCCTCTAAGGGCTGAGTGTGCTCGCCGCAGATTGCACTCCCCGTGTAATCTGCAAGGGCATCGTTGCCAGAATAGGTAAATACATGCGCGCGTGCGGCGCCGTTCGAAAGGCGCCTAAATACACGGGACTGATCTGCATGCGCGTGCGGGTCCTGTACACGTGTCTACGTACATGTACACCACGCCCGCAGGCCAAGTATTTCCATAAATGTACCCGCTTCCCATGCATAAACACGCAAGAATGTACTGAATGCATGCTGTTCTTCAATCAAGGAAGAACACACACACACGCACGCACACACACACACGCGCGCGCACACACGCACCCGCGCGCACACACCCACACACACACACACACACACACACACACACACCTAACGGGTGGCCTTCAGCAACATCTGATAACAACAATTAATTCAGCCAATCGATGCCATAGGCTGTGACAGGCTGGAGGGCCCTTTTAGAGCATGTGCTCTCGACAGGAACAACAGAAACACAAATAAACACACACACACACCAACGCAGGCCCGCAATGCACACACACACACACACACACACACACACACACACACATGCAAACGCGTACACATACACACACATACACACACATACACACACATACACACAAACCACTTATCAAACTGCAAACATCTTTTTACCCTAAAACAGACACAACTCCGTCTCCAAAAGGGGAATAATGAGGGATTTATCCGCAACTTCCTGCTGAATTTAGCTCAAAGTAAGACGGGGGGAGGATACAAAAACACGGGGACACTCGGGGAGCTTCTCGACAAAACCCTTCTCGCCTCGTTTTCAGCTCGATTTCAAGCCGCCCAAAGTGCTCTGCTTTGTCGACGCCACTTGCTTTCAGCGACGGGGGGTGGGGGTAATCTGTCGCTCCTTCCGCTCTGAGATGGGATCCTTGTGAACTGCACATCAAGTGGAGGCAAAAAAGTCATTGTTTGGTGCTGTGCGAGCGGGGAGTGGCACGCCGGCTCCCCGCTGCACGCTGGCCGTTTTTTGTTGTCGTTGGTACGTTTTCAGTCACACACACGCTTGCATGCACACATATACAGGGCCGGCTCTTCCGATGGGCGACATCCTTGGCCCTGCTACCCATGCCGCGCCTGCAGTGGGTGCGGCAATACAGTGTGCTTTTACTTGAGAGGTTGTTTGCATAGAGCAAACAAATGCAAAAAACACACTGTACACACACACATTTGAAGACAGCGAAGACACATATCTATCACATATGGTAATGTGTATTGATATCTGTGTGTTTATTAGATCTGTATTCATATTTTACATATATATATATATATATATATATATATATATATATATATATATATATATATATATATATATATATATATGTAGATGTAACATGTGCATATAGACGTACACATTGACACATTAAAAACACACACACACACACACACTATCTATCTACATTATGTATATGTGTTTAGATCTGTGTGTTTATTACATGTATATTGCAGCTCTATATACTGTATACAGGTGTGGATATGGACACCGTACACCTTCACACATATGCTTTCACACACACACACACACACACAAACACACACACACCCACACACACACACACACACACACACACACACACACACACACACACACACACACACACACACACACACACACACACACATACATACACACACACACACACACACACACACACACATAGATCACAGATCAGGAAGTGTTGTTCTTGCTCATTAGAGCACTGCATCGTCCACGGGTTCCTCTGCCTCAGGATAAATGGAGCGGTGCTGGAAACGTACGAGGATGAGCGTCTTTCCATCTCTCTTCATCGCTCTGGTTTAATCTTCCCACTTCCGCTGTTAGCGCACTTCCTTTTCACCGCCACCTCCTGGCCTCGGCCCCCTCCCCCGCCCCCGCCAACCCCAGCTGTGTCATCCGCCCGGACGTATTTTAAGACAAAGGATCACTCTTTTAAGCCCCCACACGCACAAACGCACACCCTCACACCGTCACCACCACCGTCACTCCGTCGTCCTCCATGCACTGTTTTGCAACGCTCCCACCGTCTCGCTACAAGGACAGCTACTGGGTGAGCTGCATGTCTCTCTATTCTCTCTCCCTCTACCTCTTTTTCCCCAGACCCTTTCATCTCTGCCTTCACCTGAGGGGCTTCCATAATCCCAGAATGACTCAAACACTTACAGAGCCCACTGGTCCTAATTAGACTAAATAGAACATTGAAAGGGGGGGGGGGGACAAAAGACTAGCTTTTTGTCTCCGCCATCCATGAGGGTGTTTGACGAACACTTGGGATGTCTCACTCGATTTAACGGACCGCCGTCTCTTTTCCCTTAAAAGAAATAAAGGAGCGTTGCAGCCGCATCGCGTATGGTATGGCGTATGATGATACGCA
Organism: Zeus faber; assembly: GCF_960531495.2. Lineage (NCBI taxonomy): Eukaryota > Metazoa > Chordata > Actinopteri > Zeiformes > Zeidae > Zeus > Zeus faber. The sequence continues at coordinate 9,032,694 of NC_137208.1, forward strand.
CGTATCCTCCCCCGTCCAAATGGAAGCGTTGGGCTGGAGAGGGCTTGAGACGGCAGCGAGCGTATGCTGCGTGTTACACGTGCTGCGGCGCCTCCTCTTTGTGTTTGCATTATCAAAGGCCCGTGCGCGCGTAATTCATGTTTTATCCACGAAAAGACAAATCTCCTTGCCATGCCAGTCGCGTTGGCTGTGGAAAACCCGCATGCGTCGTAAGTCTGTTTTTTTTTCTCATTATAAACCCAAAGACTGGTTTGGTTTCTGGTTAGAGGATTATGTGACTTTCAGCCCCCACATAGGTATTAGGCGTAAACTGGGTTTTTATTTCTTTTGATATAAGAAAACAAAACTGGTTTCAGCTACTTTTATGCCTGTTTTAGATTACATTGATATTTTGTACTTATCTGCCCCTCAGACTTCTTCACATATGCTGATCACTTAGTTCCATTGTGCCTGGTGTTTGTCACCAATTCTAAAGCTCTCTCTCACCAAATTACCCTGTAGTTAAGCAAGGACTGGTCCCACTTTAGCATTGGGGAGACTAAACCATTTACAGGCCATACTAGGTCAACTATCACAATACCTATGTAACTATTTTGTTCAATGGACAATGGCCAACTGCTAAAATTTTGATGGAAATCCCCCAAGGTACCAAGGGAGTTGGCAATAAAGTTTTTGCGTTGTGGCCGTTAATCTTAAAAGCGAGCTGCAAAACACCCGGAAACCGCAGGAGTTTGTGTCTTTGAATATCTTCAAAGCGATGGTTAAAAGCAAGAGATTGTTTAAACCTCCGAGATTTAGACTTCTATATGTTGTTTTTCTATTGTTCTGTCCTGCAATTTTATGGCTTATGTTTTATGTTCTGTATTCCCAGAAATTCTCTTTTCTTGGGCAGGAATATCTTGTAAAACAGATTCTGAATCTCAATGACACTCACCAGCATGACCAAGACCAATGTGATAGCTGTAGCCGCACAGAGGTGACTACAACGCTATGCCAAATGCTGCAATTTGTTGGGGTGGGTTATTTTCACGATACGCTTATTTCATCGTCCATTCGGTATAACAGGACGCCTGATTGGTTAGACAGTTCCAATTCCATCACGCGGTCTCATGATAGGTGTCCTCGCTGTGTCAGTAGGAAGAACACATATTTCATGCTAAGCAGGAAATTAAGAAAAAGGTAATTTTACCCTGGATTCTCTGCTGGGCGTTTTTCTACTGCTTCCATTATCCACCTATCCTTATCAGGGGGCTAAAGTGAGCACGTCGCATTTCCCTGTAGAGAGGGTAATTGAAGAGAGGTCTTCTGTGAAGATTTGCCCCTAAGAGCTAGTCACAGGGACAAGGATACGTAATACCAGTAAAGTAAGTAAGTAAGAGCCCCTAGCTGGGGACATCCCACGCCACAAAACATAAGAATGTCGCCTTACGACATTGTGCGATGGATACTCACACCTTGTAAAAAGCATGGGGTCGTCTGCGAAGTGAGTTCGGAATGGGGTACGGAAAGGCGAGCCAAGGTCTCCACAGGCCTCCCTCTCTGCTAAATTTTATTCCACAGAACCACGGTTTGATTGAATCACCCCCCGGCCGCTACCGAGAACGGCTTTTTCAAGGAAAAAAACCAAGGTCAAACCAATGGTCCAAGCGGGGCTAATTAGTGGTAGGAATGGGCGTGCGCTGGTGGTTTACAGCAGCACCCTCCATGGAAGCACCTGCCTCTTCATGTTGGAGTTTGCATAATTGATAGAGAGTAGAGCTCAGTCTGGGGACGGAGCGTCAACCGGCCTGTTGTTTGGTTTGGTGTAATTACCTTATGAAAATGAACGGCACTTCAACCATCACATTAGCGCTCAATCCACCTACATGCTCTTCACAAACACTTTTATTTCTTCTCCCCAACCACTTTTTGCATCCCAACAGTGTTGACATTACTGTGTGTTTTGTTTTTATTATTATTATTCAAAAGCTCAATTTGAAGCTTTTGAATTAATTTTTCTCCAGCATACGATTATGCAATTGGCGTAGAAAAGAGTTTGAAAGAATAAACATACAAGCAAGCAAAGAAAACCTTCCATCTGGACTCTGAACAGTTCAATGGAGGATGGTATCCCATGCAAAAACACTGACTAAATAACAAGTACTCAGACCTTTTACTCAGTAAAAACACCCTGACACAAAATATACTCTAGTAAAAGTGAAAACTTTTACTAGAGAATTTTACTTAAGCAAAGTATAAATACTTGCTCTTAAATGTAAAACTTTTAATTTTTTTCAAGTTAAAGGCATTGTCAAATCCATACTTTGTGTTATTGCTACTGAAGCATTTTTCAGTGCTTGTGCAGATCCTGATTACAATTGGCGAAAACAGTGTATGATATGATTTTGATATGAACAGTAAAATATGAAGTAAATCCTGATTGATTAAAACAAATTGGAGCAACAGCAACAACAACAACAACAACAACAACAACGACAACAACAACAACAACAACAACAACAACAACAACAGCAATTAAAACAGCAACAAGATTAATAATGACCACACCAGCAACAATGACAATGACAGCAACAGCAGCAACAACAACAGCAGCAACAACTTCAACAGCAACAACAGTGACACTTACAACAGCCACAGCAGCAGCAGCAACAACAACAACAACAACAACAACAACAACAACAACAACAACAACAACAACAACAACAAAAGCAGCAACAACAACAGCAACAACAGTAACACTAACAACAGCCACAACAGCAAATGCAACAGCATCAGCATCAACCACAACAGCAGCAAGAACAGCAAGAACAGCAAGAACAGCAACAACATTTAAACAGCAAAAGCAACAATATCAACAACAACAGCAGCAACAGCAACAGCCACAACAGCAACAACAACAGAGAGACAACAGCCACAACAACGACATCAGCAACAACAACAACAACAACAACAACAACAACAACAACAACAACAACAACAGCAACAACAACAGCAGCAGCAACAATATCAACAGCAACAACAGCAACAACAGCAAGAACAACCTCAGAAACAGCATCACAACAACAGCTGCAACAACAAGAGCAACAACAGCTGCAACAACAACAACAGCAACAACAGCAAAAACATCACAACAGCAACAGCAATAACAACGGCAGCAACAACAACAGCAACAGCCACAACAGCAACAACAGCTGCAACAACAACACCAACAACATTAACATGAACAACAGCAGCAGCATCAGCAGCAGCAACAACATCAGAAGCAACAACAGCAACAACACTAACTGCAACAACACTAACAGCAACATCAACAGCAACAACAACAACAGCAACAATAGCAACAACAGCAACAACAACAACAACAGCAGCAACAGCAGCATCAACAACAGCAACAACGACAACAACAACAGCAACACCAAAAACAGCCTCGATCTGAGATTGGAGCGCCCCCAGCCGCACTTTTCCATGGGTAGTGATACCAGGACCTTTTCACATTTTATTTTTTTATTACCTGATGCACAATGTACGCACGCTGTCAACCCGGCTCCTCCCTATTTGCCGTTATAGATTTGTCCCTTTTTTTTTTGGATGTAATCATTTTTAATTTGATTGAAGTCAGCACCGTGCCACCCGCCAGATTGTGATGGTTGAGCCGAAAGATAGAAAGAAAGAGAGAAGAAAGAACAGTGTGTGTGTGTGTGTCTTTGAAAGCAAGCGAGCTGGAGAAGAAAGAAAGTGTGTTTTAGAGAGAAAGATAAAGATCAGATAAAAGGGTTGGAGAGAGAGAGAGAGAGAGAGAGAGAGAGCGAGAGGGGGATGTGAGTTTTGGACCTAATCAGCCTGTTATTTGCTGTTGATTGGACTCACTGTAGAAAACCGGGAGCGACTACCACTTTTTTTTCTTTGGTCGTCGAAACCCAGACCGAGCGTCATCTTATCAGGCCGAGTCTTCCCGTCGCTTCCTGTCGCTTCCCACTCCGCCCGGCGTTCTAACGCTTGGGTCACGGCGCCGGCGACGGGGCTTCTGTGCCCCTGGCGTTTGTCGGAGTGTCGGCTCAAAATCGACCGGCTGCTCTGTGCGCGCCAAACATTTCAATCCTCTCTCCCGCCCCCTATTTTATATGCATTATATAGATAGTTGGTGCCGGTTGTACCTTTTTTAAATCAAAATGATGGAGCTGTTTACTTAGCAAAATAAAGTACTTCTCGGAAGAACGTTGAATAAAGAATCGTCCTTGTTGGAGAAGCTTAAAACGTGTTTGTTATTGTATCGATAGTTTGATGGACGTTTTTCAGTTAAAAAACAGCCTAATCATGAACAATACGCAGCGGTCCGGGCGTCCATTCAGGGACCAGCGCCATTGAGAGTGTATTTTTGATCCTATTGGCTGTCGCCGACGCCCATTTTTAAAAAGTTGAAACCTGCTCAACTTTCCTCGTCATCCTGAGGCTGCGAACCCGTCGCCGGTCCTAGTTCCGCTCCCTGCCGCCGGATGAAGCCGAGCTCCGTTTGAAATGCACGGCGCCCGTCGCCTTGCAGCGCATGTGCCCCGGCGGCGTGACCGCACCATAAGCGTTTTGGATTTTGGCAGAGGTTGAAAACGGGACGCCACAATCAATTAAGTGCCTTCAGGTCTGTGTTTGTGTTTGCCGAGCCGGATGGGAGCGAGCGTGCCTCGGGTCAGTAAATAGAACAGGGGTGGTATTTGCAGAAGAAAAGGAGGAGTAGGGCGGTGGTCTACAAATGGACTGGAGAGAAGGCCACGTGCCTGCCTATTGGAAAACTATTTTCAATAAATCTCTCTCTCTCTGGACGTGTTATTAGTGTGAGTACCTCTAAAGCCCCGCAGCACGCACAGGGTCAATGAAGCCAATGAAAAGCATAAATAAAGGTTTACAGTCAGAAAAAAGAAAAGAAAAAAAAAAGTAATACAAAATAATAATAATAATAATAATCAATACAACAGGCAAATATACATAAATAGCCAGAAAATACAAAACAGATACAGCCAAATATTTAACAATATACAGAACATACGAAATCCAATGACCTGAAGGCTTTAGACATGGGCAAGTTAAAGTCACTGAATGGAGATTTGGAAAGACATGCACGACAGCGAGCAGAGCTGGCAAGTGAACACAAATGGACAGAAATGGAAAAAACTTCAATATGTATGTGACAAATAATCTCCTGAACTTGAACTTGAACTTGAACCTGAAGACCAGCTGATTCTTAAAATCTGGAACGAGCTTCCCGTCACACACCACACAGTGCAGCGTGTGAGTATTGCCGTATTGACCGTGTTTGGCTCTACATACGCATGTGAGCAGTCTTTCTGGCGTCTGAGAAACATTAAGAGCAACGTACGCTCACGTTAACTGATGGAAGCCTCAACGCAGCATGAAGCTGAACCTCACTGCGTATGAACCAGACTACAAGGCCATCAGCGAAAACCATGCAGCACCACAAGTCGCATTAATGGTCAAAAGTATTTAATTTAATGTTGGTTAGCTACAGTATAACAACAATATGATTCAGAAGAATAAAGAGAAATGTATTTTATATAGTGCATTTTTAAGTACTCTGAGCTGTGTTATACATTAAAAATGTATGACTTACTTAAAAAATGCACGCATTGAGCTGCATTCAATTTCATTGAATATTATATGGCTCACAAGGAAATACATTTTGAAATATTTGGCCTTTATGGCTCTCCCAGCCAAAACGTTCCCGACTGCTGATTTAGGGTATATTGGGTATATAGGGTATCAATTATAAATTATTACTACGTACTTGCTAAGTAATTACAGATTCTATAGTTTTATAATGGGGACATACCAGGCTTTACTAAAGTGTTGCTTCCCATCCTTTATAACTCCAATAGCACAACCTCACTGAACACTTACTGCCCACTACTGAGAAACTTACCACTCCGCTGCAAGTTTTTCAAATTCCCTTTTTTTTTTTTTCATAGGATTCGTAGTGGATTGTGTGTGAGATATGATATCCGACGCATCGTACGATACATAAAAATCTCTTCAGGCCTTACCACACAAAAGATAAAGGACATTTTTCGGGTCACTATCTTGTTTACCAACAGTTTCCTACGCCTGGTCTCCGTGACAACGAGTGACGAGCGTCAAGGAAAATCAATTTTAATTGTCAATTGGCGGTGGCAGAAATCAAACTATTTCCAGACAGCCTATTTAGTCTGTATGCAAAACGTTGTTTTTTTTCTGTTTTGTTTTTTGTTTTGTTTCTATTATTATTATTTTTTTATCTTATTTGAAGAGGCACTCCGCCAGAGTAAACAGTGATTGCTTTGGGTGTTGAGTGGCTGCTCGGCGCTGGCACATCCAATGCGGGCAAGGCTCATTAGAGAGCACCTGGGACCAGGAAGAGCCACGCGCAACCGTCTCTTGGCGTGTTTAGTACGAGCCAGCGTCTGTGTGTGTGTGTGTGTGTGTGTGTGTGTGTGTGTGTGTGTGTGTGTGTGTGTGTGTGTGTGTGTGTGTGTGTGTGTGTGTGTGTGTGTGTGCGTGTGAGCGTGATTAGAAGAACGCTTCCCTTGCTTTACATATCCCTGCCAAACATCTGTGTGGATAAAAGTTCAAGGCTATTGTTGGTGCTGTCAGCTGGATTCACACCGTGGAGACACCGTCGCATCGGAGCGTTTGGAGGCAAAATTCAAAGGGAATTGTGGGAGAAAATCAAAACTAAAACAAAAAAATTGCATATTTATGAATGTACTCCATGTACATGTACTGACAAAAAATAAATAAATAAAATCCCATGCATGTCAGATAAAATAGTTTGTATACTGGATTGTGTGTGTGTGTGTGTGTGTGTGTGTGTGTGTGTGTGTGTGTGTGTGTGTGTGTGTGTATGTGTGTGTGTGTGTGTGTGTGTAAATGTGGTAAAAAATAAAACTGAAGGCGGTTTCAAAACGTTAAACATTGGGAAGTGATTGTTAATGAGTCAGGCGCAGAAAGGGCTCTTCAGAGATTCGGCTGGAAAACACTTATTTTGTAGGAGCAGGTGAAAAATACCTTTGATTTGCTGGAATCTGTTGTCGCCTTACCAACAAAAAACACTCATAATTAATAAGATAAACCTGCCGTTTACCTTATTATAAACATCATTACAGAGTTGAAATCTTTAACACGACTGTAGAAACATTGGCAAATAGCATTTGGAATTAACATTTTAAGCATATGAGCCCTGTGTCATGAGCATTTTTGTCCTAAAACTGCATCATTCCCTAATAAGGATGAAAGTATTTGCAACATATTTGTGTTAAATTCACTATTTATATATGAGTCATTGACATAGTGATCCACCAATTTGATTTTGCCAAACAATGTCACTATGGGTTGTATTTTCTGACAGCAAGCTCAAAAGAACAGCGTGGGTAAAATGTGTTGTTTGGCGCTGATAAGAGCCTCTGCGAGGCAGTGTTATTGTAATTTGGTGGAATTCTACAGTAATTGCGGTCAGTCAAATATTAAATTGTCACACATTACATTATAGTACACATTAATTACACCATCAATTGAAAGGAATATTACATTTTCTATCTTAATGTTGATTTGTTTTGTTGGTAAAGTTCAGACGTTCCCACAGAGGGATGTGACCTTTGCTCTAAATAACCTCGGCATCCATCATATTCTATCCTTAAAAGGCAACGTGCGACCGATGGGAATCAGAGAACGACGTTCGTCCGACAAGCCAGTTAGCTTGATTGAGTGTTCTGGGTGTGTGTGTGTGTGTGTGTGTGTGTGTGTGTGTGTGTGCGTGTGTGTGTGTGTGTGTGTGTGTGACTGATCATATCAGTCAGTGTTTGTTTGCTTGGGGTCCAGTCCTGTCATCAGATAGCACTCGATAAAGACCCTCACCAGCTCAGGGGACGGAGGTCAGAATGCTGTGACATTGGAGTGGGAGTGGGAGTGGGAGTGAGAGTGGGGGTTTCAACAGGCTTACTTGGTACACCTTTGGGCCGAGATATTAAAATTGTAAGAGAAGCATATTTTTAAAGGCCATCAAACCAGCCAGTTGTAATGAATATCGCAATGAGGCCGGACGGTATAAAAAAATATTCAAATATCATAATATTTTGTTGACAGACACATGCCGTATTGAGAAGTTTGGTGTGACTATAAGTGTTCTCATAAGATATTTACGCATAAGGAATATTTGATAAACAAACATGAGTACAGAATGTGGATATTATGACCAATCAGAGAGAGGCATCGATGACAATATGGCATCCATGAAGTTCAGAAAGTGGCTTTACTGTACATTACGATAATACAACATGTAACTTTATCGCAATATTACATGACAATCCAAGATGATACCTAGGATTGTATCACAATTCCAAAATGATGGCGATACATCATCCTGCCCAACCCAAACGGCCATTTAACATCTCAGCAGCACCAAGCTTCTACTAACACATACATCCCTCAGTAAGAAAAGAACCCCCCTTCCATTCTCAATGTCAGTTATTGATAACTCAAGTCAAGTCAAGTCAAATCAAGTCACACTTTGTTTATAAAGTGCATTTCATACCAGGGCAACACAATGCGTTTTACAAAGAAATGCAATCAAAGAAAGAACATTGTTGTCAGCTGGTCATTACACAAGACTGCCCCTGAACAACAGCAACAACACAAGCAGCAGCAACAACAAAAACAACAACTACAACCGCAGTAGCAACAACAGCAACAACAGCAGCAACAACAGAAACAACAGAAACAGCAGCAAAAACAAAATCAGCAACAACTGAAACAACAACAGCAGTAGCAACAACAGCAGCAACAACAAAGACAAAAACAACATCAACAGAAGTAGCAACAAAAGCAGCAACAACAGCAGCAACAACTAGCACTAGCAGAGTGCTAGCCATGCCAAAGTCCACGTTCAAAGATCAGAAAAACAGTTTAGGAAACTGTCAGAGCCAGGAAATAGTAAGGATATCACAGTGTGAACGATCTAAAATTCTTAAAGTTCCAAAATCAGGTAAAGTTGGGAAATGATTCAACAAGCAACACTTACACAAAGACGTCACTGGAACTGGAAGTGGTAGCTTTCACCGGAACTGGCAACACTGTATCAACACAGTCAACACTGTGCACTGTGCATCTCATCTCAGTCCAGTCCCTGGGCTTTAATTAACGTCTGTAAATTATAGGTCAAGTTTATATTCAAACCTCGGGAGGGAGATCCTTTTGACTCTCTCCCTCTCTCTCTCTCTCTCTGAAAAACACATCCTTCTTATGATCCTCTCACTGTTATCTCACAACAGAAACAACAACAACAACAACACTAGCAACAACAACAGCAGCAGAAACAGAAACAACAACAGCAGCAGCAACAGCAACAACAAGAGAAGAAGCAGAAACAGCAGAAACAGTAGCAACAGCAACCGCAGCATCAACAGAAACAACAACAGGAACAGCAGGAACAACAGAAACAACAGCAACAGCAGCAGACAACATAAACAACAATAGAAACAGCAGCAGAAATTGTCTGTCTCATAAGAACAGTCAGTGTGGAAAAAAACAGATCTCCTACCATACAGAGCACACACACACACACACACACACACACACACACACAAAACAACAACAAAAGCAGCAACAACAGCAGCAGCCACAGAAACAACAACAACAACAACAGCAGCAACAGAAACAATGACAACAGCAGCAGCAAAGACAGCAGCAGCAGCAACAACAACAAAAACTACAACAGAAGTAGCAACTACAGCAGTCACAACAGCAGCAACAACTAGCGCTAGCCGAGTGCTAGCCAAGCCAAAGTCCATGTTCCAAAAATAGTTCAGACGAGGGTCAAAGCAAGGAATAGTAAGGATATCACAGAGCGAACAATCCAAAATCCCTGTTACAAAATCAAGTAAAGTCGGGAATCGACTCAAAAAAGTAACGCACACACAACAACGTAATTAGAACCGAAAGTGGAAGCCCTCACCAGAATCGGAAATCTCCTCGCCTGTACACAGTAAACAGTGTTTCACCATCTCATCTCAATCCAGTCACGGTGCTTTAATTTGCGTCTGTAAATTATGGTGAAAAATAAGGTGAAAAACAAAAACCTAATGATTTAGAGGAGGATTTATACCCAGAGGGAGGCATCGGAAAAGGGACCCTGCTCGCAACGCCCAATTATTCACACAGTGTCATGCGTCACCACCCGACCCAAATGAGTTCGAAAGGAAGCAGCAAGAGGAGACATTAGAAGCTGTTGGACGGACCGGATGCCCAAAAACATCGGAGGGAGATTTATGGAGGGTGCTGTCAGCTCGTTTCAGGCCAACAGAGCCACCTCCTTCTATTCTATTTGTCCAAAGACTAAGATTGGAAAACGTATTCTCCACGTCTGAGACAGAATGGCGTACATCTTAATAACGCACTCCCACGACACAACCCCATTCACTGTGTGTTTAACAAAATTACTTCTAATAAAAAGCGAAACGCACTATTATCTGCTTACAGATATATTAATATTTGCTCAGGCCCTCTCTGCTGTGGAGTTATGAAAAGATTGCAATCGCAGCATATTATGTTTATTTCACCTGCTTCCACAGCGAATGTCTGGCCATAATGCCGAAGGAGAGCGATTTCTGTGTTGAATTCAGCTTTCCGGGTTCATCCTTGGTGGTGCTTTATTTGTGTTTTCATTCCAAGAAAAGTGTGACTTAAGAGGGGAACACTGAGAATTTTCATCATTTTAACGGCCGTAGAACCCATTCCTGCCCGTGAACCAATTCCTCAGGCTGTTTGAGAGGCTGGAAAGTGACGTGGCTGATGTGCTCTTTGTCTACGTCGCCCTGAGCGACCCTAATACAGGCCGGGACAATGGACAATCTCAATTCCATTCCAAACAGTGGGACTAGAAGATAAAATTTGCACTTGTTTGAGCTTTTCCAGGCAAATTAGTTCAATTCTCCCAGTTTGTAGTTCTGTGTCTTTTACGACGAAAAATCAAAATCGGTGACATCGCATACCATCTAGATTCACTTTAGGAGTATAGAGAATTTTTCTCCTTATCCTACTCTTCATCCACCTGTAGCGCGTATATGCCTTTATTTCCACCTCCCACTTCAACTCACTTGTCAAAATTAAAATTTGTTTTTGTTTTTATTTTATATTTTTTACATGCAAGTAAAAACACCCATCCATCCATCGATCCAGCCATCCACAGGGACACACATCCACCCATGCCTACTGACCACCAACATGGTGTAAAGCCCTGCACTGTGACAGGGGAAGAGGCAGAGGAAGAGGTGCCCCAGGACGGCCGGGGAAGTGAGGAGTTCTGAGGAGACATCTCCAGCTCCATCTCCCCACAAGGTCACTCTCCAGGCAGCTTGTAATAACGGCTCTCCATCTCCCAGCCCAATTTAACTGACTGATGCTTTTTGACATGTGAGGGCGATGGAGCCAGTTAGCCCCTAGGAGGCTTCAATTAGGACTGGGGCTTAATGCACCGGAGAACTTCGCCCGGCCCTGATACAAGGTTACAGCCCGACTCAAATCAATAAGGAGAACATGGTTAAAGGCAGCTGGGCCACGACCCGCCCTCCCCGCCACTCCTCGAAAGCACCGAGACGGCCAAATGCAGCTGGACAGGGAAATGGGGGATGGAGGGGCGGAGGGGCAGAGCAACACAGAAGCAAAAGGCGAGAAAAAGAGTCGTAGTCGGCATAATTATCTTCATCTTAAAGCCCACTCGCGCACACAGTTATTTTCAAATGGCGTCCCCTCGTCTCTTCAAGGTGCTGTTTGTGTTGATTTATACAGTAAGTCGTGTGTGAGTGTGGAAAAAAAAGAAAATTGCATCTATGAGACGCATGCACAGAAAACGCATGTAAAAAAAATAGAAAAAAACATTGATCCATAAAAATCACGTGCTGGATGGATCACACTACAAATCACAGAGATCTATTGAAAAGAAATTCAACATTCTTGCTCAGGAAAAGCGGCAGACCCTGCCATCGACAATGGAAAAAGCATAATATGCTTTTTCTATTGTTGGTGGCGGGGTCTGCTGCTGCTGATATGAGGAGCATGACATCCTCATATATTCATATCATAGGATATCTATTACGCAGAGGCCGCTTGCTGCCGTCGGCGTGTGTTGGGGTGCGGGAGGCGGCTGTCGGCCTTTACTCCTGTCCTGCGCTGAGCGCACTCGGCTACGTGAATGGGCGCTCGGGGCTTTCCTGCGGTCGTGGGGTGCCTGTGCGGCCACGGGACTCAGGGGTGGCTTCAGGGCCTTTGCCGCTGCTTGGAGGCGCCACGACATAAGACCTCACACAGCAGAACCAATTTGGACCAAAAGTCCCGTACACTCACCGGTGGACACTGCACATGCACACTCATCGCATGCACATGCACACACACACACATCACAGCACCTGCTTTGAACACACCCCCCAACACCCTCCTGGTTACTTCCCTCTCCTTTTCCGCCCTCATTTACTGCCATAGCTATGACAGGAAACAGCCATGTCCCCAGTTTCTGTTCCTGACTTTTATGTTTATTTGTCTCACCCGCGGTGATTCTCCCCCTCTTGGAGTTGTGATCAGTTGTTTAAAGACCAAAACATGGTAAGATCTTCCTCCAAAGAGGGAGATTGGTTCTGTACAACAAAAAACTGTGCTGTTGTCATCCTACAGGTCGCCCACAGGACAGAGTTATTGCAGCAGTTCTTGATGCTTAAAGAGTGAATAAAGAGTTGCATTGCAGGTTGAGAAGTTTAACTGCACTTCCAGACTAACTCTGTCCTAGATGCAATGGCACAAGTACTCTTTTGTATGCCCAGCATGCTGACAGCACATGTGAAAGAAAAAAAAAAAAGGATATGCATTACACAAATACATTGAATTGCTGTTTCTTGTGAAGCACCAGCGAAGTAAAGTATCCAACATCAGATTTTTCAGCAGTGCAACCCTTACAGATTTCCACTTTTAAACACCCGCTGGGAAGTAGTGACAATAGGGGGGCTTTGTTCCAGTATGATAATGAAATGGAGGCGCGGAGGTGTGAGTGACATGGCTGCCACACTATTTCACGGCTGCTCCGACAGGTCCATTTCCTTGCAGCAGCCGCCAGGTTCAGTCAAGGCTCCTATATAACTGCCAGCGCCACCTTGCATCGGCCCCGGCAGGCTGATTTATGGCAGAGATGTGCGCCGTTATACACTCCCTCAGGGACCGAGCCTATTTGATTTTGTCAGGGGCAATTAAACAGTCCACGCAGGGGCTCGCAAACTGTAATATGATGAACTATTAGGTGGAGATACCGGCCGTGATTTTCCATATTTTTTAAGCCTGGGCGGTTCTTGGTTTGGGGACAAACACAACCTGATTCCCACTGGGGAAGCTTCATGCTTTTGTGAAATGGAATGCCTTTATTTCTGATTAAAAACCACACATACTTGATACGGTCATCAGCTGGACTAACTCAATTACCGGATGCCAAATGTCCACTTTTGGAGCGTTATCCCTGAGACCATTTGAGAAGCTTGTTTACTCCAGCGGAATTTCCACCATTGTCATCCGACGAAGTACCATTTAAAGGACCGAAGAAACAACATACTCAGAGACTCGCGGCCCTTGAGAATGGGTGTGTATCAGTGTTTTTTTATTCTCCTTCTTCTGCCCCTGCAGTGTGAGTGAATCATTTTCTGTGCGGCGGCAGTCAGGAACGACAACAAAGTGTGACACTGAAAGGTCCCGAGTTCAGCTGCCTGAAAATGTCACTGGCAGGGTTCTGACAGGGAGCCACGCGGGGAGCGGGAAGAGGATACGACACAACAACAATCTCAAAGTGGCACAGATCCCTTACAGAGAGACACACTGCAGCGCCCTCACTGTCACACACTCACACACACCCACCCACACCCACACCCACACACACACAATATATGCATTGGTTCACCTTCCTGCACGTACCTAAACACACACACACGTACACAAACATCGTCTCATGATAATTCGCAGAGGATTTTCGTTGTGTGTGTGTGTGTGTGTGTTTGTGTGATCGTAGATGTGTGGAGGGTGATCAATATAATATCAACATGATATTATGATATGAGACTAGATCATCCAGATCATTTTGGTTATGGTAATATCGAGATGTACGAAGGTATATGTGTGTGTTTTTAAGGCTGCATTACAATGAACTAACGCAACATTCAGAAACTTATTGGACTATTCTAGCTGTTCTAATGAATGAACAGCCCCCAAAATATCACCAAACTAACAACATCTAGGTATCGGTCAAAATTATCATGATACGCTATTTTAACACGCTAGGTCCTTCTCTGTGTGTGTGTGTGTGTGTGTGTGTGTGTGTGTGTGTGTGTGTCTGTGCGTGTGTGTGTGTCTGTGTGCACGAGCGTTCGAGGACTCACAAACCAAGTCCCCCCCAGATCTTGTGATGGCTGATAGGTGCCTCGCCTAAGGACGAGGTGCGACCATCCTCATTAGAGCTGAAACCAACCCCAGAGAGACTGACAGCCCACCTACACCAACAGCACATCCCTCCGGACGCTGTGGCCTCCGTCCGTCCTCACGGGGGGGGGGGGGGACAAACTGTTCCCCCACACTCCAAATCAGCAGCTCCGTTCGATTCCATTGGCCACGCGCGTCAGCACGAGCCCGGGTGAGCGACACAGATAAAGAACAGGCAGCAGCGGTGTCTGAAGTCGGGCCAAGTAGCTTCTCCGTCACAACGTTAATGTAAAGCACATTTCCTCAGGGTTTCGCCGCATTGTTCCAGCCCCTAATCTTTCCACGCTGTCAACCTTGTTTGTCTCGCTCTCGTAGGCTCCCGCTAACTCGGTATATCAATATGCCTGCGAGAGGCATGGGGGATTAAATTAGATATACCTGTGGCAGGAAGGGAGGGTTTATGCGTTTGCGGCATCCTCTGAATGAGGTCAAGGCAATAATAGTTTCCTTGACAGCACTGTGGGAAAAGTTTGGCACCCAAGGGAACCCGGGCTGGGGCTCAGGGTCCCTGCTTTCGGACCAGATGGAGTGCCTCGATTTGGCAGCCAAGCAGAAAGCACAAACACACTGTGACAATTGGGTTCAAGTTAAAAAGCAGCAAAACACACACACACACACACACACACACACACACACACACACACACACTCACACACACACACACACACACACACACACACACACCCTCTAAAACCCCTGTGAACCCTTCTCAAGGTTTCTTCCAAGAGTTATCTGGGAGTCTTTCCTTGCCCGGTTGGGGTTTCGAAACTAGGGGACGCCCTCGATTTCTATATGAAATGTGTGCTACTCCGGTTAAGCTATATAAAGCATAGACTAACTGTTCTAAATGCTTCATTTTGCGAAAGAAAATAGCAAATCAAAGGCTGTCTGAGTATGCTGGTCGCATGTCCGCCCACCGAGCCCACCTGCAGCCCGGCAGCGGCAGCAGATAATTGTGGCTCAAACAACTAAAGAGTGGGGCTCAATAGTCAACAGCAGATGCAAAATAATAGATTAATATTAATGCTTGCACGATAGACCGGGCGCAAATTATACACCTCCACGAACAGGGTAGAGTGTTTTCCTTTGGCAGCTAAACTGGCAAAACAATTACATGTTGTGTTTGTGTGTGTGTATGTGTGTGTGTGTGTGTGTGTGGGTGTGTGTGTGTGAGTGTGTGTGTGTGTGTGTGTGTGTGTGTGTGTGTGTGCGTGTGCTTCAATGAGCTGAGAGACTGTGCATTTATGCCTCACTTCTAGCGTTTATTTATTTTTTTACAACCAGAAATTCACGCAGGCACGGCTTTTGTCAGACTGCTGCCACCAGTGTTTTTCACTCATTTATTCTGATGAATATTAAAATACGCTTTGCTTAACAAAAGCCTAGCAAATGGAAACAGTGGGATAAGCAAAATCTCGACAAGCGGGATGTACAAAATTGCGTGCGGTGACATGACACGCCATCCATCTCATATTCATTTCACCTCCATGTACCAGTCTGTGTCACAGTGTCAGGACGGGAACAATTACTGTTTTGTGTGTATTTGTGTGTTATTTATCTGATATGGGTGAAGTCCACAGAGAGAGGGACCTAATCCCCCACGCTGCTGAGCCCAGCACAGTGGAGGTAGATGTCCAGTCCATGCAGCTTTCTACTGATGGGAAACACGAAGAACTCTCCCTACAAGATGAGTGGTTAACTATCGACCAACATCAGGAATTGAACCTCCTCCTGCATCACTGGAGTAATATTTTTGCAGCCCATCATGAGGGCTTTGGAAGGCCTGATACAGTCAAACACCAGATACCCATTGGTACTGTACCCCCAAGTCATGGGAGGCATCAGCCTATCCCAACTTCACTCTTTGCAGAGCTGAAAATGCTGCTCCAAGGTACGATTGATAGTGGGGTAGTGAGGCAGAATTTCAGCCCATGGGCAGCACCCATTTTCTTGTAGTCAAGAAAAAATATGGCTCCTGGAGCACGGCGATCTTTCATGCTCAGGTGCCTGGGCGGTCTGGTAAATGAGACCGTGCTCATTTACCTTGACAATGCCATCGTCAGACTTTGAAAGTAGTTGTAGTAGTAGTTGCAAATATCCAAATGAGAACTTTGAAGGCCAAAGTGGAGAAGGGTTCAATGGGAACAGCAGTTGAACACAGATTAGTCTGTCCTTAGAGTTGCAGGAAACATGGCCTCAAGCTCCAACCATGCAAGTGTAAACTTTTCCGGGCAAAGGTCTATCTTGACCATGTGGTCAGCAGGGAAGGTGTGGCCACAGACCCAGAGAAGACAGGCACCACAGCAATGGAAGACTCCTACTACAGTCGAGCAGGTCAGGTCATTCTTGGGGTTTGCAGGAAACTATAGATGATTCATCCCTGCCTTCCCATGTATAGCAGCTCTGCTCAATGCATTGCTGACATGCACCGGTGCCCTGGGGAAGAACAATCCTGTCGAATTGATGGCAGATTGCCAGACTGCTTTTGAAAAACTCAAACAAGCCCCGCTCAGTGTCCCAGTACTCACCTTTGCTAATTTCTCCAAACCCCTCTGCCTATATACAGACGCAAGCCCTGGGGGGCCTGGGAGCAGTCCTATCCCAGGTGCAAGAAGTGAGAGAAAGGGTGATGGCCGATGCTAGTCGTAGCCTACTACCAGCAGAACAAAACGATCAGAACTACAGTTCTTTGTTGGCCAGCTTGAGTTGCTGGCCCTCAAATGGGCTATAAAGTAAACATTCAAGGACTACCTGTGGGGAGCCAACTTCACTGCTTTCACTCACAACAATCCCTTGGTTCATCTAAATACTGCAACACTTGGTGCTGTTGAACAAAGTAGGGTGGCCCAGCTAGCAATTTTCAACATTTTGACATAAAATACCGACCTGGTGTTGCAAACAAGAATGCAGATGCGTTGTCCTGATTCCCACAGGAAGCAGGCGTTAAACAAGCTGTCGTCGGTGACAAAGCTGCTTATCAAATGGTGGACTTTGCACAAAGTGTCTGAGGGCTCGAGCAAGGCAGGCCACCCAAGGCCCAGGAGAAATGTAGGACCCAGCTGCTGACAAGTAGACTGCTGAAGGACTGGGACCAGCTCAGTTTGCACAAGGAGGTCCCACAAAGGGAGCTGAAGGACCGCCACGCCGGAGAGAAACCGATCCGGATTGTGGTTCCGCCAGCATTGACATGGTGACTGTGGCAACAGTACCACAAGGCCAGTGGACACATGAGCTTTTTCTAGCCCAAACTTTGAAACAACTTCGAGGAATGGGCTTCCAGCTGTCCCCAGTGTGTCTGGAGTAAGGCAAGACCAGAGGTAATCTACGCTATTCCCTATTGTAAGTTCATACCCCTTGGAGACCATTGTTTTTGACTATTTATCACTGGGGAGACCAAGGGATTATTACCAGTAGATTCTTGTTATGACTGTTCTCCTGACCAGCCCATGGCTGGCCTATGCCTACTTGGGATCAAAGAGCAACCACTACAGCCAAGGCAGTAGTGGTTGCTCTTTGGCTATATACGTATATTGTTGTGATGGACTTTGTGCATGGACAATTTTGTTTGTATTACGTATCCTGGCCTCCTCCCTTACCTACATATTAACTAGAAGGACATTGGTTCAGACCAAATTGAATGCCCTGAAAACCCTAAAGCCATAAAAAGGCAAGGACCTTTGGGGAGTCACTAACTGGGTGGAAAACGCTAATCCATCACGTCCTCGCTGTCTGTCCCGACATTTATCACTGGCCCCGTGATCCACCTGGCAGCTTCTGCTGAAGCTCCTGATAGGCGATCCGAAGCCAAACAACTTGGGAAGATCATCCCTTCCTTCTCCAGTGTTCGGACCAGAGAAAGATGCGACCGGATGAAAAGTTTGTCTCTTTTTGGAGATTCGGCTCTAGTGAGTCTTCCTGACGAGTCAGAAGAGTTGCCTCATCTCTGAGTTGTGGATTGAATTATCACAGGAGTCATTGAATTCTGTCTTCACCCTTTTTCCCCCACATGAATATAATCCTCAGTAATTATTTTCTGCTCACCAGCACAAGATCCACTCTATTTCGCTCTCTCTCTCTCTCTCGCCCACTTGAGGTGCACGTGTGACTCGCTCTCGACTCTTTTCGTTCGTGAATCAAGAGATGAGTGTGTCCGCCGTTACAGCGTCGCGAACCGACTACTTCTTTTGCCGAAGGAACTCCAGACTCGTGAGTCATTCAAAAGATTTGTTCGCTACGAACAGATCGTTTGTGAGTCTCGCATCACTGGCCGCTACGCCAGCAGCCGTGAGGATGGACACAACCCAGCTGTGGCTTTCTGTCTGTTAACACCAGTGGGACCTGAAACGGAGCAAACTTTAGTCAAAGTAAGCTCCCTCTCTCTTTGCTATTGCCATGAAGCCCTCGCCTGATGTTCCAAAAAAAAAAAAAAAAAAAGATCCTACAAAGACATTCATGCCGTTCTTCTTTTGTTTTGGCACAAATCAACATGAATACTGTACATACCCGACACACACACACACACACACACACGCACACGCACAAGCACACGAGCCCAGAGGTTTCCTTGGTAACCAGAGGCCAGGGTAGGACAGATATCGAGCGATGGCATTTTTGTGCACATACTGTATCTACCTGCTGTATCAAGCTGTAGATAAAGCCTGGGCTTTTCCGTGGATGTCGGCAAAAATCTTAATTTCCCCTCTTCCTTTTTTTTTTATTATTCAAAAAGCGAATCTGATGGGGCCGGGGGGGGGGGGGGGGGAGGGAGAAGACATTGTTCTGACATGTTCCATGTATAATACATTGTATACCACCAGAAGAGAGGCGATGATCTGGGGCTAAAACGGGGGAACGACTGACAAAGTACAGCACTTCACACACTCATGCATGAATATCAAATATCACACCAGTACAGAAGGAGCAGTTCATGGGGAAAAAAATCCACAGATGGTATATTCTTTAGTATGTCGCCTTTTTGTTTCAATTTCTTTTTCTTTATTTATAGCTTATGCTCAGCATAGGCTCAGCATGTTGCACTCGTGTTTGGCAGAATTATTATTAGCATGGAAAAAAAAAAGAATAAATGAATAAAATAAATGAATAACCCTATATGAACATGGAATTTGCCAGATGATCGACGAGGAGGGAGGGAGAGCATCAGAGTGTGCACGCCTGAGAATGAGGCGAGAAGGCTCGGTTCAGGCTAATTCAAGGCGACTCAAGACTCATTGGTTTTGAATGAGACGTCAAGCATGAGCCAGAGTTTGCCACGTCAATCCCTTCCCGTCCTTCACCGTTCCCTCCGTTCACCCGTTTTTCCCATCCCCTTTTTCCTTCCTTCTTCATGCTCTCGTCTATTGCCCTGGTATGCCGTAGGGGAAATGACCCCCTGAGAGTAATGTGTATCTTTCACCTTTCCTTCCATTTACCCCTTTTTCCTCCTCCATCCTTTCTCTCCCATTTTTCCTCCCTTCATCATTTGACCTTTTCATACTTTATTTTCTTTTGTTCTCTCTTCACATTTTTCCTTCCTATCTTCCCTTTTCTTGACTCTTCCCTCTTCATTTTCGCGTCTTTCTTCCTCCCCCTTATTTCCCCTTTTCCTTTATCCCTTCCTTCCTGCACATTTTCTTTCCATCCCTTTTCTCTCTCCTTCTTTCAATTTTCCTTCCCTCCGTCCCCCTTTTGCTTCCTTCCTTCTCCGCTTCTCACCTCCCTCCCTCCCTTCCATGTGTGGCATCGGGTCACCTTAATCACTTTATATTTCCCCTTCCATTCTAACCTTTATTATTTCTGTCCCCTTTCTTTCTTTCCCATTTCCCTTCCTTCCTTTCCCTCCTCCCATCATTCTTTCCCTCTTTTCCCTTCCTTCATAATTTCTTTCCCTCTTTCCCGCTCATTATGAGTTTCCTATTTTTCTCCCTCTCTTCATCCCATCCTTCCTTTATCTCTCCTTGTTTTCTCAACCTTTTTTCCCAATTTCATCCTTCCTTTCCCTCATCCTTCCCCCACTTCCCTTTCTTCCTTCTTTCCTTCCCCCTGACATTCGCATGCACTCATCCGTCGCTCAACTGAGCATTGAGCAGCCCCCTGTCGCTCATCCGGTTGAGGATGTGACCTCTTAAAAATAATATACGTATGGTATCGGGTCATATTTGTAGGGCGCGTGTGTGTGTGTGTGTGTCTCTGTGTGTGTGTGTGTGTGTCTGTGCGTGTGTGTGTGTGGACATGTGTCCATGTTTCAGATCTCCACAGGGCTGCGCTTGTAGTTTACAGGCTGTTGCCAGGCGTGTTTTGGGGGCTAATAACCAATGCCGTTTGGTGAGGGGGTCCGTAGCGACCGGGCGGGACCCGCTGTCCGTCACCGAGCAGCAGGTTTCCACCACATCAAACCGGCGGCTCCGTGTTCGCTCTGACATGCTTAGACTTCAAAGCACCCAGTTACAGGGCCAACAAAGAGAAATGTTGATTCTTTTCCCCGCGGAAATATGGTTTTTGTCCTTTCTTTTGAAGATGGCCGGATGCTTGATGAGGTGAAGGTTGGAGAGATGGCTGCTTGCCGGGAAAACCTGTTTCAGGGGAGCCGCAACGCGGTTCACAGTTGGCATAAAAATAACGGTGTACATTTATGATAAAAAAAAACTGTTTTTATACTCGCCCCTCTTGTAGTACGTAGGCAGGTTTAATTCCCGCAGCAGTTTTGCCTTTTCTCAAGACTGGATCCACTGAAATACACAATCTGCGTTCAGTGCAAAAAGTCACTCCGTACTGTATTCTAACACTAAAGCCCCGAGCAGTCCGACTTTGCAAATCCAAGTGTTAGTCCAAAAAAAGCTACCTCGCTGACTATTTGCACCGAACGCAGATTGTGGATTTTCATTTCTTCTTTATTAATCCCTCCGGGGGAAATTAGGCATCCTCCGCATTTCACCCACCCTATAGCGTGGAGCGGTGGTCAGCCGCAGCGCAGCGCCCGGGGACCAGCTCCGCCTCCTCTGCCAGTGCCTTGGTCCGGGGCACCGGCAGGAGTATTAACCCCTAACATGCCTGCCTTTTGATGGTAGGAGGGAATGAGAGCACCTGGCGGAAACCCACACAAAGAGGGTAAAGGACCTGTGACGGCCCGGATTTCAACTCAGGACCTTCTTGCCGTGAGGCAACAGTGCTGACCCCTTGTCCGCCATTGCTATTACCTGATGGGAGTATGGAGGCGTATCCAGCGTGGAGAAGAGTCTGGACTGTAGTGGGATTTAAAACTACTTACTTCACCGCATGAGGGGTGAGTATAAAATGTATAATTCTACTTACTTCACTGCATGAGGGGTGAGTATAAGATGTATAATTCATAAAAAAAATGTAACATGTATAATAAAAGGGCAAAACTAGACGTGAGCAGAAAAAATATGAAAACATGTGGTTCCCATTGTTTCCATGGTTTCCCATGGTTTTCATGGGAAAGGCAGAGTCGAGGCCACGGCGGCAAACCCGCGTGTTCCTCCCTCTGGAGCGTACGTCTTGATCGGCGCAGAGGGAGGAACAGGAGGTTGGGAAAACAGCTTGTGCGACGGGTATAATCACCCCGCTTTGCCGGAGAGAGAGAGAGACTGGCAGCACTTTATTACTTGTCGAAGTAAATGTATAATTGAGGGAGTCACGTCTCGCGGTGCGGCGCTACGATGCCGGCGCGATTCAGATGAACCCTTCTGCACCGTTAATTCTGACAGACGTCGGAGAAGTTGACTGACGTGAACCGGCGGGGGCTCAAATAAGCCTTTTTTTTTTTTTAAGATGTATCGGTATAATTATAAGGGTTTTTTTTTTGGGGGGGGGGGGGGGTTCAGGGAAGCTCAAAAAGCCTCCTCTCATCCAATTTTAAGTCATATTTTGAAAACTACTGGAAATCGAAGATAGTATTGTCTTCCCTCGGGATGGTATTAAGTGAAAACACTGAGATCAAACGTTCCCTGCACTTTCAATTAGATAGCATTACACTTGAGCCTACTTGATCCCCTATGTAAAAAGCCGTGTGTTGCAATTAGTTTTGATTCAGTTTGTTTTATTAAAACATAGCCCGGAGGTTGGGAGAAATATCAGCACAGATTTCTGTTGATCCTTGTATCGCATCAGGGAGTCAAAAGTCGAGTGCACACAACCTGAATCTTCAGAACCAAACGCTGGCGCGGGAGTGGACAATATCCACCGCGACTCACGCGGCGCCTGATATGTTACAGTCATTTCAACTGGTAAATTCAATGGGGGGGGAAAAGGAGCCAGACAGATATGATATCTCACTCCTCCTCGCACGGGGAACACGGCGGGCACCGCTCCTCAGCGGGCGTGCCAAGCGAACAGAAGGCCTTTAATTTCCACTGTGTTTTCTGCGTCATTAACAATGGCACTGATTTATGGTTTACATCCGCCCGATGCCCCACCTGTGAGAGTCGCAGTAAAGATCATCATTCGCCAGGGCCGCGGCCGCCTTTTCTTTTAAGCAACAGACAAAAGAAGGAGGTAGTCGCGGCGCGGGAGCTGATTGTTTCCATGAGGACCGCCCTCCCCCTCCCCAGTTCGCTCACTACTCGGGTAAATATTGTGACTTTTCTCATCAGTGGCTTTTGAGTGGGTGTGAAGGAAGCGGGTTCCAAATGGAAACCGGAATGCCTCCGGTCTTTTTGTTTGCACACCGCCTGTGTTATCTGTCATCAAAACATTAATTATGCACATGGCTCGAGCAGGACTAAGACCTTAATGAGGGTCTGTCACACACGCAGCCCTCACCCAGTGCCTAGCGGTGAATTAGTCGGAGCCACTGTTGACCGCCCATCACGCATAGTGCTTGTTTTTGTCTGCATAAGGAAACGGAGTAGAATAAAATAACCCACTTCTAAAATAAGAAACACGGTTTTGGCGCACTGATCACCGGCGCTCAATCGCTGGTGCGCCGTGGGCACAGTCGATACGTTTCATTTAAGAATTTCTTTGCCAAAAACCAGTAACTAACATCTAACTATGTATCAGCCGAATAGCCAAACTCGGATCCTTTGGGAGGTACTAAAAGGCTTAATGTGAAATGGCTTAACGAGGCAAAAACATCTTTAACATTAATGATTCGGGCGGCATCAGTGGTGAGAAGATGAAAGAGAAAATCGATATTAAATTGAATTTGTTATGAACTAATGATGTGGAAAATGGGCCAAAAACGTAAATTTAACAAGGATTAATGACCTAAAATTTAAATGAGATGTCACTATGGTGAACATCTTGGAGAACTTTGGAACCATGGAATATAATCAATGTAAGTAATATAAATCCAGATTTTGGTGGCACATTTAGATCACGACTTGATTTGGCTAAAACTAATTGTAATTGATTGATACACTTGAAGTGATTCGAAAAATGTTGAAGATGGTCCAAAAATATAGTAAAAATACCACCGCATTCCATATTATTATGCAAATTATATTTTTCTCAGATTTTCCTAAGTAGTCGATGCAAATGACAGCCAGTATAATTTTCAAGTCATCAACCGTGAGGGTATAATTTGAATGTTATTGAACAAACCTCCCAATGATAACAGTATTTTTTTCATACCTTGTCCAAGACATTGCATTCTTTGAGGCTTTGAGGCAGCAGAGAGATCCTTTTTCTTTCCCATGTTGCTTGAAACCTGTGGCCTGCTTCATAATGTGGAACGTCCTTCTTAAGTAGTTTTCCTCTAATTGGGCTCACCTGGCAAACTAATTATCACAGGTGTCTGAGGTTGATTTCATTGATCCAAAGACCCTGAGACACAATACCATCCATGAGTTTAATTGAAAAACAAAAAATTAAATGTTAATGACAGTTAAATCCTATTTGCATAATAATTTGGAACGTGGTGTATTGCTGTGATGGGGAAATTAGCTTAATGTCAATTCATGTATCTTAATTCATATACCAATAAAAAAAATATCTAACTGCACTACTTTGGGTCATATCTCATATTACATACATCATATGAAATCCAGTTGCTGGTATAATTTTGAAATGTTTATGTGCAATATTGGCTCATGAAGCCACATGAAGCTCCCCGTTATTGGCATTTTCAGCCTAAATTAATTCGTAAAACAATCAATTTGAATTATATTTTATTTTTATTTTCATCAATGATGGACAAAAATTCAAACTTTCAACATTTTAAGTGTTTTTATCTTGTTAAAATACATTAATCTAGATGAAGACTTTTAGAAAATGTCCATTTTTAACATGGTTCAAAATGAGAAATGTCCCTTCTACTGCTTGGCGTCCGTTAGTCACTGCCTACTCAAGTGATTTCGCAATTTTCATTTAGGCAACTGGGTAAAGTCAGATCCGGTGTCAAAGCTGCCATTGAATGGCATATCCAGCAGGCCTGTGGACGGTTCATCTGAGGGGATTGAGTTCATTGCAACACAGGCCCAGACACCGACAGGGCGAGGAGACTGAGCGGCGTCCAGTCAGCCAGAGGGCGAGCCAGCCAGAGGGCCAGTCAGTCAGAGGGCCAGCCAGCCAGAGGGCCAGCCAGCGAGACAGCCGCTCAGCCAGACGGAGCCGGCAGCGCGGGGGAGGGATGATAGATGGCGACCGGAGCCAGGACGGCGTTTCAGCTGGACACCTCGCAGCGGCCCCGCCTCTTATCGAGCTCCAGCCCGCTCTGTGGAGAGGTGGCTTCAAGGTGCGATACAGAGGCCATAACCGGGCTGAGTGGGCTTTTGTTTCATGGCTAATTACCACCGACTCCTGTCTCCAGCGCTCTACCCCCCCCCGCCGCACAGCGCCCACCGCTCAACCTCACCCCGCTGCCCCCGATCCCCTCCACCACCCCTCGCCCCCTCTCCGCGCTGTCTTGCTGCTCACCGGCAGAAAAGGTATTACTAATGACAGAAGAAGGTTACCCAATTTATCTTCAGGCAAAACCTTTCAGAGAAAGCTCTCCCTGTGTCCCCGCCGAAAGCACACTGCCAGAGGGCAGAAAACACGGAAAACAACAACAGCTGCGACCCGAGACCGAGCTGGTCTCGGTTTCAGACCTCGGTCCAAACGAGCAGAATCCGACATCTCTTCGAACAGAAATAAAAAAGCGATCATTTGTGCGGCCCCTGCGCCTGGCCACAATTTCAAAAGCGTCATCAAAGAAGAATGCTTGGTCCTCAGGGCCTACCAAGCATCCTTCGACGTTAAAAGACCCCTTGGACATACCATCAATGGATATGTGCATACATGGGAAAACCCTCAATTAGAAAATAACTCTGAGTAAACTAGTCTTAGTGGCGATCCTCGCTGATCAAACATTCCTAGCATGAGCACACCGTGTCAGACCAGCGGGGGAGGCCCTCTGAACTTCCTTTAAAGTGCATGGGTGGGAACCGAGTCGCTGAAGGCAGAAGAGCGCGTGCGGTGAGCAATGCAAAGTAGCCCGCGGGCCATCTTGGGTTTCCTCGATGACTCGAATACTGCGTAGATTTGGATCGGGATCAGTCGGCAGCAGCAGGCGAGTTTCAGAGGCGTAAAAAAAAAAGGAGGCTCTTTTTTTGAAGGTGGAAACCCGATCCCGGACGCGGGCGGCAGGTTTTCTATCGCACAGGATGAGACGACAGCCGCGGGGGAGCTTCAGGGAACGCGGGTTGCTTTGACTCAGACCCCCCTTTTTTTTTTGGACATTTTGATCACCCAGCACTTCTAAAGTGAGCATATTGATCACTCAGAGGCGTCGATCGGATGATCAGATGAATATCTGCTCGGATACGGTTTCCACCGGTGTCGCCGGCTTATGGTACTCCTCAAGGCTGTGAAAAATCCGGATTCGACAAAACGATGCTCGGGCTGCTTAGGCACGCACGAGAACCAAGCGCTGGGGAAATATAGGTTAGGGCTGAACGATTAATCAAATTCAACCCGACATTGCAATTTGACAGAACGCAATTTTCAAATCTCAAGGCCCGCGATCAAAGAAGTTTGTTTTTTATTTCTTTCATGTTACACAATCTAAGCGACGGGGCTGTTCAGGGCCGGCTCTTCCTATAAGCAGGATAGGCGGCCACCTCGCTCGCCCGTCGGGGGGGGTGGGGGGCGTCCGGGGCAGATTTTGCGCACCCGTCTCCCTCTCCGACACTACAGACCATGCACGGGCCGGAACAGTGTGTTTTTAATTGATTTTACGTCTCCTGATGGAATTAAACGGCGAGACCTGTGGAGAAACCTGTGGCGTCTGGACGGAGCCTCTTCCAGAATGACGCGTCTGTCTGCTTTTTTTTATGTAATGGGCATAAATCGGAGAGCGGCGCTGCATGTACTGTATGCGGGTGTATGTGGGCAACATTTTTATAAAAAAAATAACACCTTTCTGCTAATACACTGCAAATATTTAGAATGTTAACTATTTTAATTTGAACAATTTCAAGGGTCAAAGTTAAATCAACCAGTCATTATGCTGCAGTGATTGAATGTTTTTTATTTTTACAATTCAATAGTTAAATAAAGATATGTGATTATCATCAATTCATGCATCTCATTTCATCATAACACGGAGGCGTGGCCTCCAGGAAAGAGCAGTTTATATGTTGACTGTCTCCAATGTTGTGTTGGTCATACTATAGAATGATTTATTGCTTGTGTTTTGTAAATAACACAGAAGATTAGGAACTTTAAAAATGAATAACATACTAAATGGTAATCCCAATATTGGCCTAAAAAAAAAAAAATCGCAGTTAGATTGTTTTCCCAAATCCTTCAGCCATAATACAGGTTACTCAAAAGGTGTCCTTTGTTGAATGAAATCCCATTCCGGTTCTGTTTCTTCCGACGCTCTACTTTTGGGTGTAATCAATATCAAGTGCTCAAAGTATGAAACGACATGTCCTGTACAAGTTCTCAAACCAAGTATGAATGGAACCTTACTGTCCACAAATGGAAATTGAAGCAGTCAATGGACATTAGAAGAAGATACACTATTAGCACTGTGGGGACTTTTGGGGACCAGCTTCGGACGTGGAGCCCAGGCTTTGGGCGACTTTGAGGGAACCCACATGGACATGAGCAGAACAGCAGCAAGGAGGGTTTGAACCCACAACCTTCTGAGTGTGAGGCATCGGTGTTAACCACCGATGCACCAGCATTCTCAGAGAGACTGAATAAACAGAGGTTGTACAATACCTCGGAATAGCGGAAACCACATGAAAGATATGGCGTGTGTGCGCGAGTGTGTGTGTATATCGCGGTAAGTGGTGCAGTGTGTGTAGCAGCGGCATGGTGTGTGCACAGCATCGCAGTGTTGTGCGCAGGCCCGGCGAAGAAGCCGAGACGGAGGGGGAAGACGAACGGCGGCCGCTCCCGGAAAAAGCGAGCAGCAGGGCGTTCACAGCTGTTCGCAGCTAAACATTAATTGAACACGGATTAATCAGGACGCCGACGAGTCGTTCAAACATTTAGCGCCTTTCATCAAAACCTCTTCAGTCGCCCGATATTGGATCGACCGCACGGTTTACGAGGGTGGAACAACAGATGTTAAAGCCAATGCTGCAGCAAAGTGAAGGTTCGCCGTTTTTCCAGCGGGGCAGTGACGGGAACGGATTCCGAGCTCCGCCTCCACCGATGGTCATACCATCGCAGAGACACAAAGTGGATGTTGGATTTATAATAACATCTTGCCTATTTGGACCATTACGGGTCCAATTTTGGTTGTACACGTCCACCTGCGCGGCTTGATGACAATACATTAAGTTGAATTCCATTTTTTTTTTTTTTTTTTGGACTTTCTAGTCATTTCATACCCCCTGATGCCTAATGTTTGAACATTCTCACCCTCTTAATCTCCCTCCTTCCCTTATTTGAGAAAAACCAATGGACATTTAATTAAAAACAAAAAAACCTCTTTCTGCTCGGGCATCTGTGGCATTCCACCCGTTGACTGTGTCCTCATCTCTTTGAGAGAACTTGAAAAGCTGCTAAATTGCCCTGCGGTATAAGCACAAAATCATAAAACTATACAGGGGAAAGGATTTATTGCAACGGAGCAATTTTAGCCGAAAATGCTGAGTGACAGATCTGCTAAGTAGCCCAAGCCTGCAAATCCTGTGGTTTGTGGTGATGTCGGCGTTTAAAAAAAAAAAAAAAAAAAAAAATTTAAAGGCGTGGCATTAAAAAGCGACGGGATGTGGGAATAAACATCCTCTCCGAGTGTTGTTGACTTTACAAGCTTTCGGAGCTTGTGCGAAAGATATATGGTATAAAATGTGGGCAATATGGATCGGTCCATAAAAATACACTGAGTGAAATTTATATTATGTAAATGACGGGTGGAGGTGAGGTCTCCGGTCCTGTGAGGAATGGCATTTCATTAATTTCTGTTCGGGAGCGTCGACATAATTGCGAGCTCTAAATCTTTGATCGGCTTTCACAGGCGTGGAGAAAAAAAAACCCACAGTGGGGATTGACATTTATGGAGGTTCGACTCCCACTGCATGGACGGGTATGAATAGAGTAATAAGGAAAAAAAATAAAATTAAATGAAAAACATCTGAGTTTTGACCCGTTGGGAGAAAAAAAAAAAAAGTCAAAGTCGGAACGGTAAAAGAGCGTGAAACGTGCAGAATATTACGGGTCTGAGCGCGTGAATATAGAAACGTATGAAAGTGAAGGAGCTCTTAATTTGAAGGTTCGCAGAAGGTGTTTATTTTTCTCTACTTTTATGGGCTGCTCACGCTGACCCGGAGCAGATCCATTTAGTTGCAGCAACAGAGCGACTACACCCCGTGGAGAAGATAAGCTCCCCCACTTTTACTTCCACACATCTCCTCCTCATCGCACCGGGGGAAGGAGGAGAAGGACAAACACCAGTATGTCTTTTCATTACTTTCATTGACCTTAAGATTTCACCCTGCGGGGGAGGGCGTTATGTACAGTAAATGGCAACCCTGTGATGGAGTCATTCCATACTCCCTTCATATCCTATGTATACTGGGATAAATAGGAACGAGAGAGAGAGAGAGAGAGAGAGAGAGATTTTTGGATATATTGCTATACTACATATCATGCTGCCATACTATATTCTGCATATTTAATTACATTTAGCCATCAGGTATTTCTCACATGAATCTAACTATGGACAAGAAACATTTGTTATACCTTCATCAACTTATTGAATATATTTAAAATATATATTATTAACATATGTATTTAAATAGATTTTTTTTTGTTTTTGTTTCTTAGCCAAATAACACTGACTAACAATGACTATTTAATAAATGACAGTACTTTAACAGTGAGTGGGTGAATTGTGATTGATTCGGTTGAGAAGGCGTTGGGTGAGACAACAGGGAAGACAATTTTTATTGGAGGACATTTCGTCACATTTAGTATTGAACCAATCTTCCAATTTTGGTGTTTTCCAGTTTATTGCTTACCTTCTATCTTATTGAAAGAGCCACGCTACATGGATGTGTCAGGCCACATTCAGGGGCCGCCAGTTAAATAGGCCTATGTCAACACTTTTCAGTTGCATTTTGAGATTTCAAAGGAAATTCCTCAATCAATGTTGAGCATTTCATGCTTGAATTGTTATTTTAATTGTCAGTTCATAACATCACGGCAAGTGTCATGTTGGGACGCAAATGCTTTGTCTCTTCATGCAAAATCT
The DNA here is from genome assembly GCF_960531495.2 of Zeus faber. Lineage (NCBI taxonomy): Eukaryota > Metazoa > Chordata > Actinopteri > Zeiformes > Zeidae > Zeus > Zeus faber. Next base: position 9,062,887 of record NC_137208.1, read on the forward strand.
CATCAGTGCAGATGAATAGTAAAACAACTAAAAATTATATTTTGCAAACATTTGGCCATATACAGTCTATGTTGAGTACTGCAATGTGTGTGTGTGTGTGTGTGTGGGTGTGTGTGTGTGTGTGTGTGTGTGTTTGTGTGCGTGCGTGCGTGCATGTTAAATGTGTGTGTCAGAGTGAGTCATCCTCTCAGCAGCAAGTGCAGCAGCTGTGCAGACTGTGAGCAGAAGCTGCAGCAGCATCTGTCTCGCCCGCCATGTCCTTCCCGAACCTCCTCCTTCCGACCCTCAACCAGAGGCTCCCGAATCGTCCCAGCTCCTAGTGACTGGGACCCGAATGGGAGCGCCGCCGCCCAAAAGCAGCGCCAGGTGCCGCCCGGCTCCCTTTTGTGACCCGTGAACCATTTGCCACAAGCTAGAGCCTGATAGTTAGAGCTGACAAGAGAGAAAGATTGTTACGCGTTGACGCCGCCACATGCTGGTTATGAAAAATGAGAACGTAACAGTTGAATCTCATAGCCTGAGCAGTGCTCGACACCAACTGTTGCCCGGCTGCCCCCGGCAACCACATTTGGATCATTGCCAACCATCTTGCGCAGTCTGGCTTCTTCACCGTCAACCGCTTTTCATAGGTAAAAAAAAACCCAGGACATTTACCTTTGTATGTTTAGAAACTGAAAAATTGAATAATCAGCCAATCAGAGAAAAGCTTTTTAGCATCGTATACTGTAAGCACAAGCATAGTGTACCATAAAAAATTTTTATAACCAAAAAATAATACTTCCTGTCAATTAGGTTCACATTTCTTGATATCACTCACTCGTAATTATATCAGATCATTATTGTAAAATGTAATTATTGTGAAATGATTACAATTCAGCAACCATTTTGTCAGTCGTGACAACCGGCCGCTGATGCATGGTTCTGGCAACCGTGCCTCAGTGGCAACTGCTTGTAAAAGTTATTAGTAAATGTAAGTGCCCACCAGACTCCTTAAAGCATGCCTCCAGCATTCAATTTTAATCAGATTGCATGTGTTAATTAGACTCCTAGTAGAGTAAAGGTTGCGTCGATAAAAAAAAACACGATTAAACATAAGTTGAATTTCAGGAGGGCCACAGCTGCAGATATAAAACATTGTGTTATTGACCGTGCAGCCAGATGCGGGTGTTAGTTACTCAGAAAATATTTGACAATCGCTTGGAGTAGTTCAAGACTAATAATTAAAGACAGATCATGACTGAAAATAATATGTTGATGTGTGATGACCCAAAACTGAAATCACGAATACTTTTTTTTTAATTCATTTTTATTAAATGCATTTTGCTTGTTTGCTTATTTTTTTTAAATGTGTTTATCTCTATTTTGTTCATGATTAATTGACGTCGGTGGTGTACGGATGTCATGGAACCGACGTACCCATGGACATGATGAATACAATTTGGGTTCGGGGTGGTTCCCACACACCGTCATTCCGAGTTTGATCCGAATCGGTCCATTTTTGTATGACAAGTTAATAAAAAACATTGTATAACGTTCATGTGTAATCACTTCGCCCATGTGCAAAATGTCGGTGTGCAACGACTGCCTTTTAATCTGCCATTTGTAAATAAACCAGATATTCAATCTGCTTACTGGACAAGTCAATTGGACTTTAGGAATATTCGACACAAACTCTGACAGACGTTACATATGCAGAAGCACGAAGCCAGAGATAACCACTGATAAAGACGAGGTAGGTGTTGTAATGTAGTTTACAGTCCTCCTGAATTGTAACAGACACTGTACAAAGCTGCACAGTGACAGGTATTACTATTAACCATTATTATGTTTGAAAAGAATGAGGTTAAAGTCTTACTGGAAGACAATAGGATTTAACAAAGCTCAGCGTATTCAACGTCATAAACATACACTTCCGAGGGCAGCTACACTAAGTTCTATAAAAAGAAAACCCGATAACACCACATTCAGAATTTATAGACATTCCTGACTTGTCAATTTATAAGATCTTCCTTAATTGTAGTTAGTTGTAAGAATAACCGTAAGAAATCAAACAGTGCAAGGAACGTGTATCGATTGTGTCTGTGTGAGGAAATCATGTTATTATTTTTATGTTTTTGGGTTCCAGATGCCTCAAAGAAGCCCGCATTCCAAGGCAGCAAAGAAGCGGTGGGCAGAACATGCTGCTTTAAAGGTCAGCCACTCCTCTTGAAAAAAAATGACCAAAACACTTTGAAACCTCTGTGCGAATCTCTTAAAACCCTGGGAAGAACACTTTAAAACAAGGACTGCAAAAAAACTCGGAGAAAATAACTGACTCAAAAAAACTGCTAAAAATGAAGTTGCTTATATCGAAGAAAAATGTAATGCCGTTGAAGTGCGTTGAAATAAACCTGTCGATACTCCATACATCGAGGTGTTAAGAGGCTCATTCCATCAGCGTGAAAAACGGTTTGGAGGCTCCAGGAACAAGCAGTGTGCAGCTGTCAGTTTGACAGCGGTACTTAAGAGCAACATCGAGAATGTTTCGACGTGGACAGTAGGTGACCTTGATGATGTTTTGATAAAAGAAACCAGCCCTTATCAGGACATGAAAATGTCTGGTAGAATGTCCGGTATGTGCCGTGCAGGAGGCAGGACGTGACGCAATGACGCATGGCGCTGCGGAGTTTACAAGCACACCCAAGATGGCGGATGAGGCTACCACTTATCAGTAATTGTGACTTTTTTGCGTTGAAAATCCCGGCATTTAGACATATCCGTAATATGAAATAAAGAGTGGAAAGGAATATAAAGGAAAGCAGAAAGGAGTACGCAGCAGCTACGCTCCGTGCACAATGATAAATGACTGGCACATGATGGAGACGCCACCGACACGAGACACACCCACTCCCTCGATGTGAATGATCCGGATAATTACCTGCTCTGTTCACACCTACTGTTCAAACGGACATCACGCAGACGTTGCACAAGGGTGCTGGCTGGTAAAAGCTTGTTTCATGTCTGGTCCTACTGATTCAGACATTTGCCTTCACACATGCAGCTTCTCTGGGTAATGTCCGGATAATTTCAGGCTTGCAGTGCATGTGTGAAAGCAGCTTATGACTCTGCATTACAGAATATAGTCTGAAATTGCTTCATCAATTGGTGCCAATTGATGAAGCAATTTAGAGATCACTGGTAAATGACTATGCATGCCAATGACCACTAACGTCAGATTTGTTAAAAATATCACCTACGTATGTATTCCATTACAGACAATGGATTTGGTTGAAAATCATCTACAACATTGCATATAGGTCTTGAACATCACCTCACTCATGTCACACTGACTAACCTAGAGCCTGTATTTCTGCTTGCAGCTATATTTAACTATTATTATTATTATTATTATTATTATTATTATTATTATTATTATTATTATTATTATTATTATTATTATTATGTAAAGCATGTTCATGTTACTGCATGCTGTGAAGTAAAGATTATAATAATGATAATAATAAAATAATAATAATAATAATAATAATAACAACAACAACAACAACAACAACAACAACAACAACAACAACAACAACAACACCAACAAATCTGAGGACAAACAGCTTCCTACATAGCATCCCCGTTCACCCAAAAGACTCACAGAGTTGAAAAATGCAAATGAAATGTAAATAAAATAATGCTGTGTTTCTTGGTTATGCCAACAAGTCACCATGATGCATGGGAACCGGTCTGGTACAGTTAGTTCTTTTCAAGCCGCCGTGTCCTTAGTGCCTCGCTCGCTCAGCCGATTTGCATTAATATGGGGAGTTTAAAATGTCAGCGTGAAATGAAGGCACCTGATGAACTTACTGGGGGTAAGGGAGGAGTCTATTAAGTTTATTAGACTCCCAGCGAGGGGAGAGGCCACAGCTAGAGGCACCAAGACACACACACACACACACACACACACACACACACACACACACACACACACACACACACACACACATACGCACACGCACACGCACACGCACACGGACACGCACGCACACGCACACGCACACGCACACGCACACGCACACGCACACGCACACGCACACCCACACCCACCCACCCGCCCCACTGTAGTTATTTTTTATGCCTGACAGAATGTTTTCTATCCAAGCTTCAAAACACTGCTTGTGCTCTGGCTGCGATGGATTTATTTGTCGACGAGACTGAACCCATGTCAAATACAAAAATACTTTTTTGAATAACATTGAGTTAGATTGGTGTCACTTCCCATCTGAAATCTGCCAAATAGGTAGGGCTGCGCCCCAAAAAGTAGACGATTCGAATCATCAGTCAGAAACCCGTCAGTCGACGGAGGTTCTTCGAGTTGAGCGGTCGTTTTTTTTTTTGTTACGTATAACAATAACAGAATAAAACCGATAGAAGCTTACAAAAAGCACAGGGATAACATTTCAATGAGGAATTATAAATAGTGGGAAAAATGAATAATAAATGTTAATATTTCTACATGTGTGAATCCGTGCCCCGTGCCCCGTTCCTCCAAATAATATGACAAAAAACAGTGTGGGGACGGCTCGCACAACATGTACCACTACTCTTACCGATGCTGCCTATCTATCCGCTGCTTTTACGCTGCTGTCATCAGTTCTTTTTTTTATGTTTTAAGAGATAAACTAAAACTAAATCAAGAGCAGAATTAACATTGCCTTTATTTTCTGAGCATTACGCATGGAGAGGGGGGCGATCGGAGCGCAGCCTGCGCCCTCGTCTCCTCGTGGTGTGCGAGAGCCAGGGAGAGGGAGCCGGCAATCGGTAATAGCATTTTGAACATATGTTGTTAATCTTATTGCGGGTTAGAAAACAGGTTGTATAGCCTAAATAAATGAATAAATAAAAATCGATTTTCTTCGACTGACAAAATTCTCTGTGCGGTACAGCCCTACAAATAAGTAAACACAGCTTACATATTAAAGGGACCCTCGATTGGATTTGATTAGGCTTAACTTATAAATTTTGATCAAATTTAGTCTTTGGGAGCCCAGTCTGAGAGGATCTCTAAAGTTAGACATGATTTAGTCCAAATGTCCACACCTGTTAACAGTGAAACTAGGATGAAAACAAGACCTTAATGTACATTCTCTTGTAAATTAAACAACAGTGACAAACAACAAATCATTTTACTGGGGATCCCCTGGAATCTCTCAAAGGAACCCTCCCAGGGCGACCCCGGGCCACACGTTGAGAACCCCTGATACTCTCTTTACTTATGTCTTTTTTCCTCTCGGTGTTATCTCTCACTGGACGTGGACCGGCCCGGTGGCGCGGACGTGACCCCCGACCAGATCCCCGCGAGCAGCGTCCATGTCCGGGTCCCGCCAGCGTGACAAACAGCCCCGTTAGCAAAGAGCCAAACCGAAGGGCGGCAAAGCGGGGAGCTAAACGGACTGTTCCGCTGTAATCCACACAGAAAGCCAGTCGCACGGACGAACACACACAGGCACAGACACAGACACAGACCCACACACACGCACAGAAAGTGACAGGTGTGATGTGTGTGATATGGTTCAAAAGGAACTGCTGTTACTACCTCACCTATAACCCTTTATAGCTGACTTATTCCTCAGTGTGTGTCTGTGTGTGTGCGTGTGTGTGTGTGTGTGTGTGTGTGTGTGTGTGTCTGCGTGTGTGTGTATGTGTGTGTGTGTGCGTGCGTGCGTGCCCACGTCCCTTGCAGGATTGCTGTTGTGAACCTGTTTTGCTGTTTTTTCAAAGCGCTGTATAAATAAACTTGAGCTGAATTAACTTAATTGCAATTCAGAGACTAATTTGGCCAGCCGCAACATCCAATTGGGCGCATCCGATCGGAGGAAGGAAGAACGCCGTTCCGTCCAAGAGCCGAAAGCACAGACGTTTGAGGCTCTGTAAATTAGCTATCTTCAGAGACGACAGACTGACTTTGCAAACAGGGCTCAGCGGGCGAGGATGGCGAGAATCGTTAGAGGGAGAAGCGCCTGAAAAGGCGACGCCCGCCCGGTTCACTCCCCTGCCCGCCGCTCTCGGGGACGGGCGCCAGGCTTGATCTCACGAGGAGCCCCCGCGCGGGAGAGATAACTCCACAGCTCATCCCGGCGGGGTCTCCCAATCTCAGAGAGGGAGCGAGAGATGGGGAGGGAGGGAGAGAGAGAGAGAGAGAGAGGGGTGGGGGAGAAGAGGATATCTGGGTTGATGAGGTAATGGCAGAGAATGATTTATGAACAGTGCGGTTGCTCGCTCTCCCTCCCTCGGTCTTTCTCTCTCTCTCTCTCCCTCTCTCTCTCTCTCTCTCTCTCTCTCGTCCTCCCTCACCCGTCACCGCTGATGTGGGGGGGAGGTAAACGATATCGTCCCCGCCGTGGGAACGCGTGTGCACAGTCTCTCACGTCTCCTTCCGACTGTATCCCCCCGCCCCCCCCCGCGCGCGGAGACGCAGAGACCCCCTCTCTCTGGTGATGCTGGAACCGAGCGGGGGACGGTCGCTGTCTTCTTGCTCATTGGTTTCGCTCACAGCTCGGTAAACTGCCGTCAGACGCGCACAAACTGGAAATAAGGGATGGAATAAAAGCCGCCCCTCGCTCCGCCTCGCGTTGAGCAAATCGGGGTCAAATGAACAAATGGGCGATCGAGGAGATCGAACGACTCCTTCCGCTGAGTGACCCGCCGAGGACCGGTTCTCGAAAAAAAGGAGCCGAGCCGTTGGCCACCTCTCCCTGTTCCTGCTCACCCTAACCCTTCTCTCCTCCTCCTCCTCCTCCTTCGCCTCTTCCGCCGTCTCGTAGCCCAGAGACACGCTGTGCCGGCTTCCTGTTGGGCGTCACCGGGACGCACTTGATGGCTCTAAATCTGCTTAGCAGGGAGGAAGCAAACTCTCTGACAGGCGCAAATGGACTGAGCCTGTTGTTCCTTTGTTCCCATTGTTTATTCCAGCCTGTAATGCACCTCTGTCGCGTCCTGGGCTACTCAACTGGTGGCCCGCAGCCCAGATGTGGCCAGCACATCCATTTATGATGGCCCCATGTGTAAGATCAATTATCAATGGCCTTAAAAAATTGACCAAATGACCGAATGCCTTCCAAAAAGAAGAGTCTGTCGTCCGTAGGTGCAACCATGGCCGTGTTTTCCAATCACAACTTCTTCACTCAGTTTCTTGCCAAACTATTAGAATTGTATAAATAGTCAAAGCATATTAAACATTATTTTTCGTGATTTGGCGGGTTTACACAAAACCAAGCAGCAAAACATAATGAAAAATGTTTTGTTCATAGTTGAAGTCATTTAAGAAATACTCAATGGCTAAAAGTGATAAAGTAATAATAATAGGAACAAAAAAAAGCCATGGCAATGGAAAAGCAATATAAAACAACACAACGGAGTTATAAAATAAAATAATACACGATTATTTTGGTGCCTGTGTATTTTCTTTTTCATTGAAATCAATGAACCCTGATGCGATACCGAGTTTAAAATTTGCTATTTAACGTCATTGTCGTTGTTTTTTTTTTCTTTTTTCGAGCCGGTTGAAGATGCGTCAAGCGAAGGAGCATCGCTCGCAGTTAGGAAGCTGCGGAGGAGCCACTTAGGAGCACTGGAAACTCTTTGAACCGGGTGATTTAACAGCCTGCAACCGCATTTTCACATTCCACTTTAATGGGCTGGACCTTCGTTCACTTCCCAGCGAGAGGTAAATCATGACTCTTCTCTAATGTCTTTACTTTTAACAGCCGCAATATGGAACTGTACGCAGAGCGACGGGCGCCCACTCACGCACCAGACGCGGCCTCGCGCCGCCGCAATAAAACCCATTGCGCTTAATGGTCATAAACTGTATCCGATGTTCATTGAATTCCATCACTACGGCTACTCAACTCCAATCAGGGCTCGAGTAGATTCCCCTTTGACGACGGGACTGTTTAGTGTTTCCATTGTTGTTGCGGCATCGTCCACATTAAACCGCACCACAGCACTGCCACAGCTAATAAACTGACATTTACTCACTACCGTCTTCTAAATACTATAGTTAAATACTATTAGTTATTATTGTCTACTGAAAATAATCCTATAGTGTTCACAGCACTGTTTTCTAATATTTTGATAGTAGGTTTCTATACTAATTGCGATCTATTTTAACTTTATTGTAATATTTCAGTGCAATTACAGATACAGCAACATATCTTTACTTTCAATAGTGCTGCTGGTAGATCTTTTCTGATAGGTCTATTTAATTAAATGTTAAAATAAATGCTATCCCCGTTTCACACTGTGCACAAACACTTTTATCTCCAGTCTACATTTAGATAAAAATTCATATTATATAATAGTATTCGCATAATATTCCCTTCAATTTTCTGAAGGGTCTATTAAGAGAAACAACATATCGACACCATGGCGACACCACACTTTCTATATTAAATCTCCTTGATTAATCGCCTCTACTCTCGCTTTGTTATTGACTTAAAGCGGAAGGCGACAGTCGTTGATGACGGGTCTAATTTCAGAGCTATAGTTTCTAGTTTGCCTGGTCATATTATTCCTGCATATTCCCTCCCATCCTCCTCCTCCTCCTCCTCCTCCTCCTCCTCCTCCTGCGTCGCCCGCGGAGCGTGACCTTTGCCTGGTGCGTCTCGGCGGTGTCCATCTTGGGTGGCGCGCCGTCCCCCCGTGCGCGGGTGACAATGACTGTTATCGCGGCCATCGCGAGGCAGCCGCGGGGCATGTATTACGGAGTGGGAGGGAGGGAGGGAGGATGAGGACAGAAGATGGGAGGATGGTACAGGCGAGAGAGGGAGGGGGAGAGGGGGGGAAGGAGGGTGGGAGTGACAGCGACGATGCAGAGGAAAAAAGAAAGATAAATGGAGGTGAAATATGGCGGCTGCTCGGGTACCACGTGCTGCTGAGGAAGCTGACGCTGCAGAAAATCTCGCCCCAAAATGTTTTTCCTATTATTATTAAAAGCATTTTCACTATTTGATTGTATATGCGTGCTTATGCTGCGTTTGGAGGAAACTCGGAAAACTGTAACTCGCGCTGCGTGTCACAAAACCCCAGACACTATCATCGTTCATTGAAGATGTTTTCGACCATTTGTTTTGTGTCCAGGCGGCGTCATTCAGGAACGATCGTGATTCTTGAAACACCGTTCTTCAGGGATATTTAAACTAACCGACAGAAGTCCACAGTTTTTGTGACTTTTGTGACTTGTGCTGTGTTTCACAGAACCCCGAAAACTGTAATACCTACCTAAAATTATTAAAGTGGACCCTGTGTATATAATAATGATATAATAACAACAAATAATATGGTAACAATAATAATAAGCCTGCAGCTTATAATTATTATTGTTACTTTTTGATTAGTGATATAAGTGCAATAAATAGTGAATTAGAAAGGCAAATTATGGGAGTTTACATCAGTCTTATTGTTGTGTTATTACACGATTATGAGCTTATACGATGCTTCTGGCACAAAATGAAATAAAAAGAAGAAAAAAAGAGACAATTAAATTGTAAATCACAATTATTAGTGTGAAAATTAATTGTATCGTGACAGCCCTGTTTCCTACAGCATTTAAATGGTTTGGATAAAAAAATAAAAAGATAAATAAAAACAGCTGCTGAAGTGAAGAGAAAAATGAAAGCGTGAAATCAGAGAGTCCTTGGGCGTGAAACGGTTTATTGATGCAGCGCGACCGCAGAAAGACTAAATCTTTACTAAAACAATGAGGAAGCTGCAATCCAATTACGACGGCCGATCTGACATCAACCCCGGCCACGTTCCGCCTGTTTTCACAGCGGGCAGGACTCCAGACGGACACTTTGTCCACAGATGCATCACGTTTAAGTGTTAACAAATGGAGAGGTCGGTTGTAAAGCTGGATTTTGTTATACTGCGCGTCTCTAACATCGGCAATATCTCTGGTGACCTTGGGCCACTATCACCACGTACCAAGTGAATGTTGATTTGTTGAAACTGCGGCGTGATGTGCGACCCCGCCCGCACATTGGACGGACGGATGAACGCTGCCATAAAAGGCAGCTTCTTCCAGCTCGGAGCGTAGCCTCAAATGAAGTTCTTTGTCTCTGTTCATGACTTTGAGAGGTGATTCACGCTTTTGTACCATCCCGTCTTGGCTGCTGCAACTTGCTTTACACAGGAATTGATCGCTCCTCTCATATTGACCTCCCCTCACTGGCTCCCAGTGAGATTTGGAGTTGATTTTAAGGTTTTTTTTTTAAATTTTTTATTTGTTTTTCAAAGCTCTGAGTGATTCGGCACCGTCCTACATATCTGACCTCCTGTGCCCCCGTTCGACCCTTGAGGGGCCCGGTTACACTGGTTTCAGAGCGACTTTTTGTGATCGGATGCTCCAAAATACGGACCCTGCGTGATTCACAGACCTGCCATTCACAGGATCTGGCATCGGATTTCATGTCCCGTCGATATTCAAATGACATGGTGAAATAACGCTTAAAACGGTATTTAGTGGTATGGCAATTATAAAGTCAGCGCAGCGGAGGCGAGCAAGGGGCGTGGTTTGCTGATGCGGAGATCGGTGGGGATTAGAGGGCATGGGGCGTGGTTGCCTGACCTAGGGATCGGTGGGGTTAAAGGGGCGTGGCTTGCTGACGTAGGGAGGGGTGGGGTTAGAGGGCATGGGGCGTGGTTGGCTGACCGAGGGATCGGTGGGGTGAGAGGGGCGTGGCCTGCTGGGTTAGAGGGCATGGGGCGTGGTTTGCCGACGTAGGGAGCGGTGGGGTTAGAGGGCATGGGGCGTGGCTTGCCGACGTAGGGAGCGGTGGGGTTAGAGGGCATGGGGCGTGGCTTGCCGACGTAGGGAGCGGTGGGGTTAGAGGGCATGGGGCGTGGTTGGCTCCCCTAGGGATCGCTGGGGTTAGAGGGGCGTGGCCTGCTGGGTTAGATGGCATGGGGCGTGGCTTGCTGACGTGGGGATCAGTGTTGCTAGGCTGGTGGTGGCTCAGTGGTGACAGGCTGTGGTGTGCTGACGTAGCCGGTAATCTGGGCACATCGGGGCCGAGTGGCCGTCCACACTTCCGGGCCAGGATCGATTTTTGGATTTTCGGATTTTCGGAATCGGATCCGGTGCTGTCCGGACCCGGCAGCTGACTCGTCCCCGCCGTGATCGGGTCACAAAGAGTCACACTTGAAACGACGAGCGTGACCGAGCGACACCGTCACCCGCAGCCAGTCGAAACTCCACGGGTGGGATCGTGCCTTCGCTGCCGCCACCCCACAAAGCTGTGGAATAGTTTGTGCCCTTCCACGTTAAGTCTTCTCCCTCTATTGACACTTTTCAATCTCGACTGAAAACCCGTCTTTTATCCTTGGCCTCTGAATCCATTTGGGATTCCCTTATCCGTCGTTTTCTGCGTTTATCTTTCCGTCTGTCATGTTTCTTTTGAGTGTTTTTGTTCGAAGCTATACAGCACTTTGGTCAACCCTGGTTGTTTTTAAATGCGCTCCATATATAAAATTTATATCAAACATGATGTAGTTGATTGATATAACCCATCCGGTTATCGTTACACTGACTCTAACCTCCCGCTCGGCTTTTGTAGTTTCTGTTGACTTCAATTTCAATTAAGATTTTATCAGTGAAGTTGTGATTTGGGAATTTGGACGTTTAAATTGTCGCCGTGATGAGGTGCTACCGCTGTTACATCAGGCTGGAGGGTCAATAGGCCGACTTTAGAGACGCTGATCCCATGATGTTGCAGTGTCATCTATTTTTAATCATTTGGCAAAGTCAGCTATGTGGATTGATGTTTTTTTTTAATTATTTGTTATCAAAATTAATAATTGGATTTTTAGGATGATTTTTTTGAATTAGCATTATTACTCGACGTGTTTTATTTCTTTCTTAAGGGTTATATGGGTGAGGAAGCGACTTCACCACTACAACAAATTCGCGAAACTTAATATAAACTCTCTATATCTATATATTTTTTGGTTCTAAATGTGTTTACTCAAGGAGCCTGTTCTGAACTGCATTTCTCAGTAACGTCTGTCATGAACCATGAACCACGATGAAGCCCTAAATAGCGCACACACACACACACACACACACACGCACGCACGCACGCACGCACACACACACACACACACACACACACACACACACACACACACACACACACACACACACACACACACAAAATTCCTTCAGAGACAGCTCGACTTGAAGAGCCACGGAGCATGGCGACCTGTTTCCAAAAAGCCCCCAGCGGACTCTGCAAGCCGCTTTCGCGCTCGGCAACATGAAATATGGAATAAAGATGAATTATACACAACACCTGCTCATTTGACACGGCAAATATACAGCATGTGGAAGCATCACTGGAGGCACACCTGTTCCCACGGTGACGGGACTGCACACATGCGCACGCGCACGCACGCACACCACCCAAAATCACTCCGCCAAAATCTATCAGTGATGAATGTAATATCCAATGTTGCTCAGCGTTTGACCTCCCACTCCAGGCATCCAATCGGATTCGTCCGTGTTTTAATCTGTTTTTACAGAGATTAATTTGTTACAGATGAGTGTGTGTGTGTGTGTGTGTGTGTGTGTGTGTGTGTGTGTGTGTGTGTGTGTGTGTGTGTGTGAGCCGGTAGTGATTTTGGGTTCAAATTAGACTCACAGGATTGTCACACACCCATGACTCGAGGAGAATGGAGGAGGAAAAGAGGTGACGCAACTTGGGTGGGACGCTATTTAGGAAATGTCAAAGCTCCCATTTCATTCCATTCAGATTTTCCCCAAATGCTGTCACACCATGTGTGTGTGTGTGTGTGTGTGTGTGTGTGTGTGTGTGTGTGTGGCGCAATAAGGCTGCAAATGATGTGAAATCAGCTTACAATTGTAATTCCCAGACAGTTCCTCCCCGACAAAATCTCAAATCACAAAATAAGCGAATCAGATGGAGTCCCAGGTGTGATGTGCTGTCTGGATTCCATCCAAACATATCGGACCCATCATTTACATAATGTTTGAGGGGCACCTTCCACAGAGAGAAACCAGGAGGAAGATAAGATGTTAAACAATGAGATGGGAGGGGGGGGGGTCCTGTCACGCTCGGTCCGATAGCCAAGTGTAGTTTCTGTCATATTGTCATATACAGTTTATATATATATATGTGTGTGTATATATACTGTACTATATTTACTGTACAGTTAGATACTATGGTATCTAACTGTTCGGTACGCCCGTTACGGTGCAACATGCACACGTGAATATATATAGTGTATATACTGTATGTTAGGGTTGCCACGGTTATCTGCATTACACGGTGGGCAAACGCCGATTGCATTACTTGCCCACTGCCCCCACCCTAGTCTAGCTTTTAAAAAAAAATAGAAATAAAAACCATTTAGTTAATTTTAGCGTATCAGCTCCTGACGTTCATCAAATAAAATGACCACCCAGCGCGCTCCCTCCGTGCACCCCCCCCCATCCCTCATTGTAATGTGTGGCAGCCCTAATATATACACTGTATATGACAATACCTTCTTAAACACAACACTAATAATAAATATAGCTACAGGAGCAGCAATAAGGGGTTGAGTTTAGTCGTGTTAGGTACTTATTACAGTTTTCCGGGTTCTTTGAAATGCAGCATGAGTTACAATTTTCAGAGCGCCTTGAGCGCCGCATCGGCTCCTCCGGTCTGTGGTCTGGTCTCGTGGAGCAACCACTATATGGTCTACACAGCGCAACTCCTCCGAATGCCAATGACTACCCAAAGATGGAAACTGGCCAATGATGTCACAAGGCGCCCCCCTCCACAAACTAATCAAGGTACGCTAAACTTCTTCAGTTTCAGACAAATTTGCAACGATTTTCCCTCATTCTTGCCCAAAATGTTGATCGATGTGGATCAAATTTTGACCACACGATGTCTGAGACTTCCGGTTCTAACAAGACCGCAACCATGTCTGGGGGTTCAGAGGTTGTCGTGCCACTTTTAGAACTACAAATGCCAAGGAGAAAAACAATAATACAAATCTGAATAAAAACAACAGCCCTGTTGGCTGGACCACATTGGGATAGAACTTGAATCGTCCAAAGACGTGGAAATATGCTTCCGGCTCCGCAGGGTTAATATGAAGCAGTGGTTATAATCCTTAAACGCACTGTTAATATATTATAAGTTAATTTCCCCTGCGGTCTTCTGCTTTTGGCTGAGTGTTAAATAAATGTTACAGCAGACGTACTTTGGGAGAATGAGGCAGCGTTGGGTGGCACTTCATTGAATCCGGCTTGGGAGAGTAATGCCCGTAAATAATTGCAGTCATTTTAGTCAACCTGATTATATCTCAATTGCTTTGTTAACTTTATCCTAATAAGAATCTACAATGTCACTTGCCGGCGATATAAAATCCCTTACTTGTGCCCTCTTTATTTTGCACGGATTCTGCAAGGTGATTTAAATGGGATCAGACAGTTACACAAACAACAATTAAAGGCTTGGTTTAGTTTGCGCTACCTGATTACCACTGAGGGTTCACCCTGCATACAAATGGAAGCCGGTCGGGTCGGCGTTTGCAGCACTGGACAAGGCTTATTGAGCGGCATTGAAAAACGATGGATACACATTGTTATTTTTGTTTTTCCTTTGGCTACTTCCTTTTAGAAATGTAATGGCAAGGAATGCACCAATCTTTACCGCGACAAACTCCTTGTACGTGAAAATGAACTCTGGGAAATAAACTGATTCTGGTTGGTGAAATGCAAGCTACGTGAGAATTGCCATTTTTTGAATACCGGTAAAAAGCTGATTTAACACATTTAACACACCGACTCTTTGTTTAAGGACCCTTTAGGGTCCAAGGCTCGAAATGGATCCTGATCTAGCTCCAGCATCTTTGTTTAGAAAGCGTCTTCAGCCATTACACGACCACACGCGGCAGCTCTCTCTCCCTTGGGGCTTCGGTCGGTGTCACTTCCCCTCCGTCAGAACAATAAACATGTAAATGGGGGCAATTCACTTTGATTGGTGGACTTAAGGGACATCAAAGAGCTGCCAGAAAAATGTAATACACTCTCCATCCAGGAAGACAAACACTGCCCTGCCGCCCGCCACCACCGTGCCCCCGCCGCCGTCGCCGCCGCCCGCCTTCCCTCACGGTCTGAAGCGAGACACAGTGTTCTGAGGTATTCAATGGAGATAAATGAAAACCCACAGTATGTCACGGCCATGTCGGCGGCACAGCGGGTGGAGATGCCAAAAAAGATGGAGGACGTTCTTTCAGATGCATCACAAAGCAATCCATTTCGCAGACAAATTGAAATGCAAGGTCAGATATATGAATGTGGCCGCTATAAACGACGGCCTCCATGATCGGTTCCCCTCATGGGTGGCGCCTTCCCCCGCTTTCCGGCCACGCCCCGCCCGCTCCATTTCAACGATAAAGAAACCCTGGTTAATGATAAACCTGGAGCTTTATAATACAATATAAAATAAGCGTTTAAGTGGGGCAATGAAAAACAAATCATCAATAAAAGCAATGGAAGAAATATAAAACGGCCCCCATACCTGCCACGCGTTTGATCCCTATGATAATCCCTAATAACACTAATCTTTAATTAGAATTACAATTGGAACACGCAAGAGAACCGGATCAGAAAATTGTAAGAACTCCTTCATCCCAAATGCCC
>NC_137208.1:9083586-9136086 GCF_960531495.2 Zeus faber
ATTCTCCCGCTTAACGACCCGCCGCTCCTCTTTTATCCATTCATCGCATTTCTTGAAAATACCCGGCAATCGTGGCGCTCGGCGCTTCGGAGGAGCCGCGCGTCTTTGCGAGAGGGAGGCGGCGGAGAGGTTTCTAAGCCAAAGCGCCCAACACTCCGACAAACAATGAGCTCCCGCCCGCCCCCCTTCTCCGCAATCCATCTCGCTGTCCTCGCATATGACTTTCATATTCCCTTTCATGAATGGCCTTTGCAAAAAAATTGAAAAAAAGAAGAAAAAAATAAAAGAGAAAAAGAAACAAAGGCCCCGTTTTATTTATTTTTTCTTTCTTTTCCGAGTACGGCTCCCTTCCCCCCTCCTCCCTCCCCCCGCCCCCCTCCTCCCTCCTCCTCCGAGTCCCTTCCGGTAACATTGAAAATCATCAAGAAGCAGAATGAGCACAATTCAATTATCTCCCTCCTCGCGCCGGGGAGCGCAATGCCTTCACCAAATTGGGAGATATGGTTAGAGTTGACGCAGGTAATTGGACTGAATCTCACTTAAGGATTTCGAGAGCGGGGGAGCGCCAGGAGATTTAATTTTGCGCAGGATGGGATGAAGCGGCACGAGACAACAACGGCGACAAAAGGGGGGGTGGCGGCGGCAGCCGGAGCCGGCCTCGCCCCGGCGTTTTGTTCCGGTTACCGAGCTCCATTCGGGATGCGAGATGACAGCTTTGATGTTGGGCCTCTGTCTGCAAACCGCTGCGTTACCTCCCGCCTCAGTGTGGAAACAATGTCTTTGTCATGGCGAATCACGGGGAAGTTGTAAAGGTTGGACCCTCCGTTAAAAAAAAACAAAAACCTCGGCCCAAGTGCAGCAAACAGCAATTTTTTAATGCGGGAACAAGCAGATTTTTTGTTATTTTTTTCATTTTTATTTTTTGCAGGCTACGAATAAAAAGATTTGGTCCACGTCAGCTGCAATTGATTTTCTTTTGTGGCAAAAATTGAGCGATGCGGGAGCAGTGCACAATGTCCCCCCCATGCAGATTTTCTTGGTGCCGGAGGTTTTTTTTAAATCTTTTTTTCAATAGATCGTAGACACGCGTTTCGATGCCCGGCGACAGAACGAGAATGATAGATGGAAAAAACAGGAAGAAAAAAAACAAACGTTGCGGTTGCAAACAAACAAATGGAGGGACCGGAGTGGACAGCACTGCACGGTAGTGTCTAATCCAGTTTGTCGCCTATGGCCTATTCCAGCGGGGGCCAATTTGCTTGTTTTCCTCCGAGTTCCCGCGGCGGTGGCGGCGGCGACACCTCCTCCACAACCCCCCCAAAATGGAGAGGCCTCTGCTGGGGGAAATCACCCCTCGGTTTGGCCTCTCCACCCCCAGATCCCTCATCTCCGCCGCCGTAACCTCTGAAGGCCCCCGCCGTGCGGCCATTACCCAGGTGCTGGGGCTTTAAGCAGAGGAAGATGGATCAGGAGGCCGTCCCCAGCCAAAGCCCCGCACATCTCTCCTCTGTATTCCACGCCATTACTCGCGGAGCTGCCTGCCTCCTCTTTCTCGCTCGCTGCATTTCTTCTTTGTTTATTTATTTATTTGTGCATTTATTTATTTATTTTGGCCAGGGCCGGCACATGGCTGCAAGAAGATAAAAAAGAAAAAAAGAAAAACACCCGGAGGCGTGAGCCACATCTAATAAAGTAAGCTGATGTGAGGAGGGGTGACAGGCGATCACACCGTCTGAGAGCACCGGTGGCAATTTATTTGCCCGGTTAAGGTTAGTAAGGCCTGAAAGCGATCCGCTGGAATGAGGAGACAAACGGACACGGATCTCTGCAAATCCTCGTATCGGGGAGTGGGGGTGACGACGCTACACCTGCACATGTCTCACGTCGGCACCTGCCTCTCCGCCCTGCTCGAATCGGATTTTTTAGCACCAGGTGCGATGGCTAAGTGAGAGGGAACCCTAGGATCTACAGATGCTGCGTGGAGAATCGGAGAAATTGATTGATGGATATTGGTGCAACTCGACAGTCAATGAAGGGCTCGGCTGATTGAAATATAAACGCCAGATGTTACCTACTAATTGGTTTCCATCAATATGTTAAGTCAATTTCCACTTTGCGGGCGCCAGATCTGATTCTTGTGCGTAAATAAACGGTTAATTGCCCCGAAATGCAGCAAGACAGGAGTTCGCTGGGCGCTCTGATCCCCTAGGGATCCTAGGGTAGGGTCCTGTTCGGCCGGATCCCGCAGGCGGGCCGAACGATAGCGCGACAGGAAAATGGCCGCCCGGCCTCCCTGCGTCGGCTCGGAGCTTCATTCTTCCGCCCATCGATTTATTCATCCATCCATTCATTCATTCACTGGTCCACCTATCGCTTTAATTTACTCAACCATCCTTCATTCATTCCTCTGCCCATCTGCCATCCATTCACTCACCCCTCCACACATCCGTTCATTAATTCCTCCGCCCATCCATTGATCCATCCATATGTCCATCACATTCATCCAGTGATCATTCATCCACCCACCCATCCATCCATTCATTCCATGATCCACCCATCCATTCATTCTTTGGTCCATCCATCTGTTAATTTATTCAACCACCCATCATCCATTCCTCTGCCCATCTACCATCCAATCACTCGCCGCTCCACCCCTTCACACATCTACCCCCACATCCATTCATTGATTCCTCCACCCATCCATTAATTCTTTGGCCCGTCCATCTGTTTAATTTACTCAACTGTCCATCATCCATTTCTCCACCCATCTAGCCATCCATTCAGCCATTCCTCCTGCTATCCAATGGTTCTTTTGTTCATCCATCTATACATCCACCCATCATCACATTCATCCACAGATTCCATCCATGTGTTAATCCATCCACCCAAACATTCGTTCTTTGATCCACCATCCACCCATCCGTCAATACATTCAACCATCCATCCATCGATTCCTCCACCCACCTACTGGATCATTCGCTCAGCCACCCTCCTCCCCTCCACACTTCTACCCACCCATCCATCCATTCCTCCACCCCTCCATCGATTTATTCATCCATCCATCTATCCATCGATTATTTTGGTCGGCCAGCCATCCAACCCATCTCTCATCCATCCACCATTATTCAATCATCCTTTCATCCACCAACCCATTTGTTCACCCTGCCACCACCCGTCCATGAAGGCATCCACCCTTTTTAGTTGATTTATTCTTTCCTAAATGGTTCTTAATGGTTTATTTCATTCTCTCTAAGTTGTAAATAGCACGGCGTGAAAACAAACAGAGCCAACACACACGTTTCCGTCTCCCGCCGCAGGACTTGGCGGTGTAAGGATTTCGACTTGCGCGTGACACGGGGCCGCGGGGGAGGATTGGCGATCGCAGGAGTTGCCGAGCGTCGATCAGGGCTCTGAAAAGGGTGCGGGGGAGCTGCCGTACGTTGTGTGCATTTCCATCGATCGTGTCAGTGAGGCCATAGGCGCAGCGCTTCACGCACGGCGCTTCCGTACGTCCCTGCGGCTCCTCGTGTTTCCTCTCTCAGCTGTTTCTTGTGTCTCGTGTCACCGTTGTGTGGATACAACAACAACAATAATAATAATAATAATAATGCTGTCCGACCACGACCTTGTGCAGTGAATACACTGCAGGACGACAGTTTCGCCCCTAAGCAAACAGGAGCGGTTTATGAATTGAGTGTGCATAATACATCATATGTAATACATTGCTTAATATTGTATTTAATAGTTTAACATGCATTTAGAAACACGTATTAGACAGTTTTTTTATAATAACTTTGCAGCTTAGTAATTCCAATATGTGTGTATCCAAGCACAGTAGTTATGGCTTGTACTGTAGTAACGGCTCACTTTGTAATAGCTTGCCAAAATGTGATAAACTGACCTTCATTTGCCTAATTTTGGAGTAACCCAGTGGACCAAATAATGCCGTACTATGAATGTGTAATAACTCAACCCATTATGCAATAACACACCAAAATTGCTGTTTTCATTTGTGTTGTGTCGCACTTGGCTACTGGATACTTCACGAGAGGGCTCACATAGAAACAAAACAAATGTAAAAAACAATTCAAGATGTTTATTACAAAAGTTATTATAGAACGCGTGTTTTATGCTTGGAACTCGGAAATATGTACTCTGTGGTTTTTTGATGCAATGTTATATATGTATGAACCTATGTGACAAATAAACCTCTTGAAACTTAATGTGCAAATTTCTAGAATCCACAAACTTACCAAACAAACACAAGTTCACTGCAGACATCAGCGTTTTCCTGAAACGGAGGCAACTGAACCGCGTGAAGTCGGAAGTGGGAAGGACCAGCTCAGAATTACAGGTTTCCAATTTTCAATGGAACTCAACATACTTCCATAATAAAGGTCATATTTATTACATTTTGGCAGGTTACTACAAAAGGGCTGTACATATTTAGCTTGACGCTTCCTCATTTGCCATCACACCCGACCCTCGGGACACGGCGGCGTGGGAAGTTCCAGCCGATGTGACGGCTCTGACCTTCTGCGTGACTGGTGTCTGACAACTGTAGCGACACTCTGCTTCTCAGTGAGGGCGGGGTGCGGCTCAACACGCCGGAGAACAGAAAATAAATAAAAAATAACACGCAACGGAGGTAGTCAGGGGGAAAATGTAGGCAAAGTGGGACTAATTGACCTGACGTGCCACTCAAAGTGCCAGAGCGCAGAGGACTGGTGCTTGGACGCCGGCTCCTCCTTGATTTCCGCCCATTGATCGGCTGAGGCGCAGTCTCTATTTTAGCCCTCAGTGCCCTTTGGCTAAAACCTTCCCATGCAAGTCCATTCATCTCTCTCCCTCTCTCTCTCTCTCTCTCTCTCTCTCCCACTCTCTCAGCCCCCCCCCCCCCCCCGCTCGCGCACACGCACGCCGCTGTGCTATTTCAGAGGTTACCACTCCAACCCAATCCCCGGAGAGCTGTCCCCGAAAAAAAAAAGCCTCGCTCGTCAGCTGCAACGTCGTGCATCTAAGTGCCGGAGCGGATATCACAGTGTGTCGGTTGACTCTCTGAAGTGGCGAAAAAAGCACGGCGGCAGCACATGAAAAAGCAACATGAAGACTGGAGGCCACACTGGAGCGACATTCCGGAACAGCATGGAGCATCCAGACAGCCCAAAGAGCCAAGTGAGATCCGAGAGCTACGGCGGGCAGCGCTCAGGTTATTGTTATTGTGCTTCCGTTCACTTATAGATAGAAGATTCTTTATAGATAGAAGATTCTTTATTTGTCACACGGCAAGCACACCACAACACATGCTCCCATGCGGCGACGGCGACCCACACACACACACACACACACACACACACACACACACACACACACACGCGCGCGCGCGGTGGGCGGTGGGCGGTGAAACTCATTCTCCGTTTTTAACCCCATCCTGGCTTGTCCTTGCTCCAGGGGGGTGCTGCCGGGAGCAGTGCGCAGCATACAGCGACGCAAAACAATTTCGACCATCGCTGGTCACGCCGCCAGACGACGATGCTGTGCATGTTTTTGGCTGGGGGTCCTCACTGATGTTAGACCCCCTGTGAACATGCAAGCTCCACACAGAAAGGCGTCTAATTGGGAGATCAACAGCCAACAGCGCCCCAGGCGGAAATCTAAAGCAGGACCTTCTTGCTGTGAGGCAGCAGTGCAATGCAGTGTGCCACATATCATTTATTCTATGAACATGCGGTATATAGTATTGTTGAATTCTGTTTAAAAACTCCCATATATGATACCTAATATAGCTGGCACTTTATAAGAAAAAGCCCTTCGATGTATACATATATTCTTGTATATGCTGTGTCCCATGTTGTTGGTGGGGTCCACCACCTTCCCCGGTAAAAATACATGATTGGGCACGTCCAAGAAGTGAAAGGAAGCTGCAGTGAATTTAATACACCAGCATGGTTCGCTGTGGTCAGTAAACTGTTCATATGGATGTACATTCTCAACAAAGAACTCGGACGAAAACATATCCCCACCACCTCTGGTGACCAAGAAAAAATATATATATATCAGGAATGGGAGCATTTTAGAGCAAAAAAAAAGAGTTATAGGGGAAAAACAAACACTACTATAGACTATATAGTACCCATTGTATTATGAGTTTACTCCAGACAACCCAGCTGAATAAAGGGAGTGTGAGTTCCTGCGCTTGCGTCGAAGGCCTGTAGGGGGCGATGGGCTGGCAGTAATTGGCTTTGATTGAATACAGTAATGTACCAAACGCAGATGTTGTGCAGGAGTCCAATCAATTCACCTCTGGCTTGAATGTGTTATGGGAAATGTGCGGTGCAGAAATCCTAATTAAACACTGTCAGGTAAAATAGGTCATTCGTTTTGCTTAATTCTGAATGTTATAATGAATAAATGGCGATTTTAACTGCTGAGGAAAAATGGAAAACACAAGTGCGGGGATTTGCAGCCATTTTTTCCCCTCATGACCTCACAAATCAGACCAGATTTAACCTGAGACCGCCTATTGTAAATAGACAATACAAAATGCTGCACATATGCAGGGCTTGACATTCAACGTTCACCAGTTGCCTTGGGCAATCGGAATTGTTCCATTGTCAACCATCGTGTAGAAGTCTGGTTGTACCGCTGTTAGATCATTTTCATGGGTTAAATTAATAATAAGCCATCTGTTTAGAAACGGATAATTGTACCTTAATTTACCGTAACGCAAGACAAACTGTTTCTAAAAATCATGTCACATATAACCGTAAAATATATTTCTGTTAATAATATGCTGTCCCTTCCTTGATACCGTTATGTTCAGTAAATATGGATTATAATTATATAGGATCCATATCACTCCGTTATAAAATGATAATTATGATGAATGATGATCAAGATTTGGCAACCATTTTGTCAGTCTTGGCAACCAGTCGCTGATGAATGGCTGCCAACTTGGCAACCACGTCGGAAAATTAGTGTCCGGCCGTGATTTGCCTCAAAATCGCCCAAGGCCTCGCAAGGACCCCCCTGCGATCTCAGACGACCCAGCGTGGGGGTCTGGCGCCCCAGGTTGGGACGCCCTGCACTCTTGTATTTGCTGCGCGCTTGTATAATAAAAAATAAACATGACGAGGGTTTTGAACTGAAGCTGCCTGGGATTTATTTAACCAGAGAAAAGTGTCAAACGCGGCATACATAAACAGAGTGCTTCTTGTGTTGTGTTTTCCCAAAATCGACTAATCCCAGGTCTCTGCTCGTGCACATTTTTTTTTTGGGACGGAAACACATCTCAAGTCTCATCTGGGAACCCAACGTTCCTCAATCTGTAGATTTAGGACGACTGTAAATGAATTGCCCGATTAAACGTTGAGCAGAAAATTACGAGAGCTTTCCCAGCGGAAAGAGAGAGAAGCATGTGATTAGAGTGCGTGTATGTATGTGCGTGTGTGTGTGTGTGTGTGTGTGTGTGTGTGTGTGTGTGTGTGTGTGGTGCATGTCACCACGTCACCCTGCGTTACATCACCCCGAGCCATTAGCGAGCCACAGTCCATTTATCTCCATCCCCCGTGACACGCCATATTTAAGAATACATGTCTCCTATCTGGGGTCCTGTCATCTCCACTGGTAAATGGTGGAATTGTGGAGGTGGAACACACACACACACACACACACACACACACACACACACACACACACACACACACGCACACACACACACACACACACGCACACGCACGCACACATGCACACACGCACACACGCACACACGCCCTGAATTCGGAGGGCTCCTTCGCCTACTGCTGCGTGGCCGTGTTTGGACTGCAGGGCTTTTGGCTTCAAAGAGGCTTTGGATGTTGCGTCACCAAAACTGTGTTTAATGCCCATGGAGCCCCAGGATTCTCCATGTGCACCACGGTGGAGATTTGAAATAACAATAATAATAACAATAATAATAAAAAAAAAATAATAATAATAATAATACATTATTGATCTGTACCATATTACTGATGTGATATTATTGATGTTATACTGATGGTATCACATGTGTTGTTTGTGTATGGCGGTACAGAAGCTGCACCCCCACAGCGATGTAAGAAAACATACTGTACATCACAGCCCCAACACTGTAAAAAGCACGTGTTTGATGTTTCTACTCCATCGCAGTTCGGAGTCCAGTTTGTTAATCCTCACCTTCGCCTTGTCAATCAGCTCCTGATCAGCCTCTCGTTTTTAATGTTCGACGAGCCTCCCGGTCCGCAGGCACAAACACTTCCCCGGCCAAGCCACCAAACAGGAGCATAAATCCTGCGCTGACCTTCCTGCGTGGAAGGAGGGGGAGGAGGAGGAGGAGGAGGAGGAGGAGGAGGAGAGGGAGCAGCTTCAGACGTCCCTGGGCGAAGCTTCTCCGAGGGAGAGTGTGTTCTTACCGCGTCCCACCAAACGATGGACGCTAAATTTACTCTAGAGTGGACGCGTGTGGATAAAATGTGATGAGACGGTGGGAATGTGGGTCCACTTTCCATCAACCAGGTGCCTCTGATTTGACTTTGTAAATAAACCTGTGTGTGTGCGTGCGTGTGCGTGTGCGTGTGCGTGTGTGTGTGTGTGTGTGTGTGTGTGTGTGTGTGTGTGTGCGTGTGCGTGTGTGTGTGTGTGTGTGTGTGTGTGCGCGTGCGTGCGTGGACCTCGACCGGTAAAAGCCTACCACTGGCGGTTTTTCCACCGCAGGGAACCAGCTCAGCTCTACTCACTCTGGCACCAGGTACTTGAAAATGCCTGGACGTCATCCTCCACGCGACACGGACAGGAACCGCGGAGGCTGTCGACCGGACGGTGTTCTTTATTCTCGGTGTGTGGCTGGATAATCTTTTCTGGTTTGCTTGGCATCGTTTTTTTTTTTTCGTTTTTCAGAGGACGATCACTGGCGTATTTTTAACCTTTATAAAAAATGAAAAATAAAATCTCCGCTCTATGATCTCTATGCTCAGCGATTTCTGTTTCTCAAAACAAAACCGATAATAATAATAATGATAATTTATTAGACGTATTTATCAGAGAGACATGCTGTAGACTTGTAGACTTGCTCCGCCCATTTTTTGGAGGATGCATCGGTGGTGACTTGTGTGGACTTGGGACAGCCAGATATCCCAGAATGCATTTCGCACCAAGCGGTGGTAATGGAATTGGTCCCCGGGAGTCTGTACTCCCGAGTCGAACTTGCCTCAGTCTGAACTACCAAGTCCGCAAGTCCGGACTTCGCGTACTTGGTATTGAGAAACGGCCGTTCTCAGCCCTGCTCTCACTCGCCCTCTTACCCGTGACGCGCAATGATAACGATTCCCTCTGACCAATCAGCAGTCAGATCTAAAACCGAAACACGGGGAAATCCGGCGCGGGGAGTCGGGAAGCGGCGAGGGGCCCGCGGCGCAGACGCCGTCTGGAGGACAAATTGGGAAAAAAAACCTCCAATTCTCTGAGTTAGGGTCAAGTTTTTCATTTTCCATACACTTAAGAAACTAAGGTAAAAAAAAAATCGAAATCTTCCTCTATGTGATTGTATTATATATTGCTATATTATAATCCCAATGTATTTGATTTGCATATAGAGTGGGTGGTGAGATCCGATCACAAGTGGTTACATGAGATGCATGTGGAAACCGCCGTAACGTGCCTCCATCGTTTTTTCCGCCTCACAGAGGCTATGCATGTCACAAGTGCGACGCGCTGGGTTCATATATTAACATAAGTAAAAAAAAAAAAAATAAATAAAACATATTGAGAATCAAGAGACATTTATTTATATTTATAATAAATCAGCAATCGTTAAAAAAATAAACTCGACCAACATCGGGTGCAATATCTTTCAAAACTTAAATATCGCTCCACAGCCAGTTTTATGCCAAACCCCGGCTGTTAAAGAAATGGAAGCTGTTAAAGCATAAAGGAACGTCACTGGCGGGAAACGACCGGCAGCGGGGGCGTGCGGCGACGAGCCCTCACGGCACCGAAATGAAGGCGCGACGGCGCCCGCCCCGGAAACGATCGCCGAGCTCCCAACGGCGATGATCACCGAGGACACGCTCCCTTCGGGTTTTGAAGAGCAGGGGGCGGCTCTCATGCACTGACGGCGAGTGGCGGAGCCCGGAATGCGCAGGTTCCTTCGCGGTGCACCGTCGCTGCGAGAGTGGAGAAAACATACCAGCCATCATCGCCGAGCCGCGCGCGGCCATCACCTGTCACCGCGCGGCTGAGGGGTGGGAAATAAAAGACATCGCCGCCAATCTTGACGTCTCTGCAACACAAACGCACAAGGCAATACAGGCTACAAACTTTAAGAATAATAAAGCAATAATATACGGAAATAAATACAACACTTTTATTAAATGGTTACCAAAGAACGAAAGACGAGACAAACTGTAAATTAAAGTAGGCCGAACTAACTTCCTTTAGCCGTGAGAATGGCGATGGTAGAACGACCCCAACAATAGGAAAAATTTTAACCTGTTTTATAATCGAACTCTTATACACACACACACACACACACGCGCGCGCGCGCACACACACACGCAGCGGTTGTTGCGCGTGACTCCAGCATGTCTCCAAGTGTCCTCTTCTTTGCCGCAGGTGGCACCGCTTGCGCCTCTTCCCCGACGAGCCTTGATGCGCTGGTACTGGCCCCTCCTCTCACTCCCGGCATCTCTTCGAGCGCTGTGTATTTTGTCTCTCTCTGCGTCGATGTATTTTCCCCCTATATCCAGGGTCCGGCAGGCAGAACTTTTCCCAAAATATTCTGTAGAGCAGCTGGTTCATACTTCTCTTCCAGAACAAGACACATCTTGCGCTTGATGTCTCTAGTCGGGGCGGAGTCCTCATCTGTTTCCTTTGAAATATCTCCAGCCAGCAGTCCAAGGATGGGTTTGACTGAGGATACGGTGACGTAATGTTCGCCAGACAGCAGATCTGTAAACACAGCCGTTGGTCTCAAGGCCGCTTTTCACAGACTCTGAAATAGCCATGTCCCGCCAGGTCGGAATGAGGTGCTGGTTATTATAAACCCCTTGGCCAGGATGAGCTCCAGCACTCAGTCCACCCGCTTTTGTTTTGTTCCCCATCTTGTTGGGCCGTCCTGCAGAGAATACAGCATTGGTGTTAATTTATTGCACTGGAATAATTATTTATTTAGTAAAGCCAAAATTACAACGATGCTCGTGGGGTGCAATAGCTATAGTTTTTTAGTTTTTTTTAAGAAACTGAGGAGCCTTGGAATGTGTGGCGTCCCAAGACAAGCCCCATCGTCATCAAGATAATTACTAAGAGACGGTGCCAGGGGTCCCGAGAGAGAGAACACATCACCAGGGGTCCTGGTGTCTGTGGGCAGGCCTAAAAGAACATGCCCAATTGTCATTCGACAGAGAATCCATCCGGCTTGGTTCTCTCCTGGACGTCCTAGGCAAAGTCTGGTCTGATGCTGTTCTTTTGTAATAAGTGTATTATTTTACTCAAGTCAGCGTCAGCGGTCACTCCTTCTTCATCAACACATCAAATTCATCAAGAAACTACAAAACGACCAAACATTTTGGTATCACGCTAAACCTGAGCCATCCGTTTAAATGTTACATATTCATTATTATCAAGGCATCATTGCTATATTGCTGTACATAATAAACCTAGGCTAACTTTATCAGCCGAGCTCACCAGTGCGAGGCGGTGCTGGGGGATGCCGAGTTCCACTTGCCTCTTGGCCAAATCTCTTCTCTTCAGCCAGCTGTGAGAGAATGCCGTGAGCAAGCTGTGACAGAGGCCCATTGCGCGGGATGTGCGGTCCTTCGCACTTGTCGTGGAGTTGGTCGCTGCCAGGCGTAAGTTGTGGCCAAAACAGCTCGGCCACGGCCACTTCAGCTTATCCACCACCGCTGATTTGATATTCGAACCGCTGTCGGTAGTAATGCAGGTCTCGAGGCACCGGGATTATAAAACCCAGTCCTTGGTCACATAACGCACAGTAAGGCGGATGTATGGAGTCCTCTTTATGCTTGACCACACATCTGTGGTGGCAGAGAACTAATCAACATCCTTGATCTCACTTTTGATGATTGCCTTAAACTCATTATACATCTTCGGGACAGCTGTCTCAGAGAAATAGGTTTTCCCAACTCGAATTGGTTATCCCACTTCTGTATCATGGACAAGATTGCTTTTCAGCTGTGCGGAAAGGCACCATCACATCTCATCATCAAATAAGCCGAGTTTCTTCCCAAAAGCCATAAAGACTGTCAACACTTACCTCACCAGGGGTCCTCACTGAGTCACACAGGCCCCATGGCCTTACTGTACTGTATGCAGCATACTGTACTGCAAGTTACTGTATCACTGTTCTGAATTAGGTGAGCTATTATGTTATTTTATTTTATTTTATTCTATATATATTTACTTTATTCTATAAGTATTCGACTTACTGTATTACGTTTTAGGTGTCAGTTAGTTGGTCTAGTAGGAAGAAATTTTCCTAGGACATATTGTGTGTTATCACCGGGTGCGTTGCATTACATTTCACTGCATATATGTATGAAAGTATGTATATGTAAGTGACGAATAAACCTCTTGAATATTGAATCTTGAATCTTGTGCATAATCTCCAGGTGCGTTGCACAGACATTTCACTCCATATATGTATGAACGTATGTATCTGTATGTGACAAATAAACCTCTTGAATCTTGAATCTTGAAATCTACAAGACATCATGTAACAGCAGATGTGAGGGACTTGTGGCCTGCACTGTCACGGCTGTATTTTGTAACTCGCCTGAAAGCTTCCGCCACTGCCGTGTGTCAGCGAGCACCCACCTGAGCAGAGGCTGTTACATATGCTGCTGCGGGGTGCAGGCGCAGCAGCGCCTCAGTAGTGGGATGGTCCTTGGCTCGATGGCTCCTCAAATTTGACGTTTTGCCCCGTTTTACCTGGACCCTTCTGGCGCAGATATTACAAACGGCCTCGTCAATGTTCTCTGGTTCTCCCTTTTCATTAGGCACAGAACCAAAATATGCCCGAAATATAAGTGGAGACCTTGTGTTTGATTTTCCTACTAACGCTGCAATATTATTTTTGCAACAAAATAACTAACTTAACTTGACTGGAGGAAAACGAATTGGTTGGAGTCGCCAGAAAGATAAATGTGGGCTAAACTATTGTTTTAATTCCTCAGAATTGATTTCACATTAAATACACATAGGCTACAATTAAATGGGAAAACCCCCATGAAACATTAAAATAAAATAATAATAACAATAATAATAATAATAATAATAATAATAATAATAATAATAATAATAATAATAATAAAAATATCATGCAACACCCGTCTCTGTTTTGGGAGCCCTCTGCATGCCTGCATAATGTTCACTGCAGCAAGAGTAATCCGTAAGCTGCTATTAAGTCCGCCCATTTGCAGCAATATGAAATGAATGCTAGGGGGGCTTGGTAGCACAACATGGACTTTCTTTCACTTGGTTCAAGACATATGTGATCCACCACATATTGTAGGGTCATTTGGTGGCTTTTTTCCGCGTCATTTGAAAGTGGAGAATCAGAGCTTCCAAACAAGCTGTCACTTGTGCAAATCAAGCAAATATTTTCAGAGCCATGACTTGTTCATGACAAGAGCGTGGCAAACTGTGATTCTGAGATAATCACCTTCAAAGTTGCACTTTCACCAGGTTCATCCATTCCGCTCCCAGAATGCAAACGGGTTGGCAGGCAAACAAAGCCTCATGGCTGCTTAACATACTACTGAATGGGCCAATCACGAACAGCTAAACAACACAACTCATTTTGTTTTAAAAAATATTTTATTCAACAATAACAATATACATGTTTTATAAAAGTGGAATGAATTTGGAGTTTAAAAGTACGGACAACACAACAAAATGTAGAGTCTATCAATATTATTAGTCTCAGAAAATCTGAAATCTGAAAATCTGTCACCAACCTCAACAGACTTCATCACGTCATCAACTTCTTTCGTTGTAGCAACAACGGACGTATCGTCGCTCTCCTCCGGTGGTTCTTGAAAAGATTCAGTTTCATCGTCACATTAGGTTTAAAATCCGCTGTTTGAAGTTGTTCTCCTAGTCCGCCGTAATATCAGATTCAGCGTCGCTGTCGTTCCGCGCGTCGCCGTCAGAAAACTGACTATCATCGCGGAAAATGAAGTCCAGGACGCGCCGCTAACACTGACTTCGATCTATCGCACTGGTCAGATTAAGGCCCGAAATGTGATTCTGAGTTTCCGCCAACCGCTTCACATAATCCATAACGATACGGAGAAGAAAGTTTTCACTGACAAGTAACTGACAAGTGAGACCGAAACACCTCCGTGCTGCGCTTTAACTGTCTGTTTACGGAAGTGAGGTAGATGCGTGACAGGAAGGGATTTTCTTCTTCGCCGCTTCATTAACAGTGGCTCTGTGTGTGTAAGAGCAGTAGGATTTAAAGGTTGACTTCTATCAAAACGGTTTCACATTGTGACTTCACATCATATGGAATATGGATGAATGATCTTCACCTGGACGCTCGCTTTAAAGGAAACGATTGATCGATTTTATTCAGCACTGTTCCCCGTCCCGGTAAGTGAACTGCGCGTACCCATGTAATCTAACGGGAAGATTTAACTCCACGGTTTAACATTTTTCTACTATTTATAAATCAAACTCGGTTTTGAAAGTACGTTGAGATAAAAAAAAAAACACAAAGGAGCACGAATCTAGAAAAATCTAATTTTCCTTCAAGAAAGGTTTTTTCAACTTATTTGGCTGCTCCTGGCAATTTTAGAACTGCGCGAGATGGCGAGTTTTGCTGTGGTGGTACACATATTTCTAGACTCTCAAGTCTGGGAAGTTCAAGATTTCAGCTCACTCGTGACCGCCTTGTTTACCTAGGAACTTTAGTTTACTGTCGCCTTGTCATGCAGCCTTCTTTCCCTTTATTCTCCTTTTTGAAACCATGTTTTACACACCGTGGCCCTGCCTGGTCATCGAGATACTCAGAGACACTTTGTGTAGTTTTACACCTTCCACCTTCTGCCCCAACCGGTACAGAGCACCATGCGCCTACAGTAACGGAGTTATTTTTGGATGAGCCACCAACCTACAATTACACCAAGCCCCAGGGGATCCCAGCTGAACACCCTCGCCCAAATAATACATGGGGATCAACAATATTATCAGGTATCCAAGACGAGACTATAACCAGCTGGAACCAATCAACGGTGACCCAGGAAGACACCCAGGACACCGTAAGCTCATGGAGATTTGATGTGGGTTTAGGCACGGCGATTCCTTTATATTCATTATTCAGCTTAGAGTGAGTTAGCTAGTTAGTTTATTTTCCAATTGTTACAAAATGTATAGTGCCCAACAGAACTAGGTCTTTATCACACTACAGATATGTTTATTTAATGTGCTACAAATTCCAATCAATGTTTTTAATTGAGTGACATTTTGATGGTAAAACTCATTATTGTTCAGAGCCATAATTCCCACATTAACACATTTTTTCCTGTGCGGTTAGACTCATTGTCATTTTGTCATGGTCAATCATTTCAGTGAATAAAATGATTTGTATCATAATATGATGTAGCCTATTGTAAATTGTCACTGACTGTATTTGTGGGATTATATACAATAGGCTAAGCATTAAGACTTTATTATGATTGAAAAACTAGGGTATTGATGGATGTTATGCACACTCACGTATGCATTTTTACCAATGGTGTCGTGCAGCCAAGATGTGTTCTAAAATATAGGTTCTTCCCTTTGCGCGTAATAGATTTGGAATCGAGTAAAGAATGCAATCACTTGATCTGTGAAATAATTGAAAATAATCATCCCAAGAACAGACGTATTTGTTTACAACAACTTAAGTCATCACATCCCACTTCTGGTTGATTGAGACAATGCACTTCACGATGAGGGTTAGAAAAACACAAAGTCACAACGAGTGGGAAAACATCACAGTATGTATTTTTTACATGCAATACAAGAACACTTTTAGACAATAAATAATCAATACAAAATCCAAAACAGCTTTGAACGGAGAGCCCACTTTCTCCCTCTCCGCTAGCTGGGAATCAGTTTCAGAACACGGTAAACCACACGGTGCACTTATACCGTTTCAATGCACAGATATTTATTGGTGGATAAAAAAATCTATACTTCATCAATCGCGGATTGCAGATTAAATCGTCAATCTGCCTAGTACCAGGTACTATCCACAACTTTGCCCGACGGAAAACCAAAAAGGCGAGAATCGCGTCCAGTTGAGCTGGTTCCCTGCAGTGGAAAAGCCCAGGACCGATGGACAAATTAAGACCAAAATCATGGTCCTAATAAGGAGGACCAATGCAACAGATAGAGAATGGCATTTTAACATGACTGGTGGTGAAAGCTAGAAAAATTGGTATGGGACTCAGAAGAAGGTATTTTCACTGGTGTGTGTGTATGGGTCTAATAAAGTGCCCCCCCGGCCAATGGTTATAATAGCAGGTGTGTGTAAATTTCGAAGTGCACCCCCTCTGATCAAGTTATGTATTTGCAAGTATGACTCAAACCTCAAAATGAAATATAAGTAATATTTCTACAATATAATATTTAAGATTAACTTACCCTATTAGCTTCTAAGTATATTCTTTTTTTCTGACTGCATACAATAATTGCTGCCATGATGTAATTTTCTTCATCATTTTGGAAATAAAGACTAATTACAGCAAACACTAAAGTTAAAAGTACATTTCTGGCACGTTTTTAATTGACAGCATTTTTAATTACTTTTTTTTGTGAAATATTCACATTTTGTTTTTTTTACTTTTCAAGTCGCACATAAAAAATAAAACATATCTGGTGAATCAGCAGGCTTGTGCAGAGTTGCAATGCAACAGTTACACATCTTACAGTTTTGTACAAGTGAAAATAAAAGCCCCAGGGAAATTAATTAGGGCTGCATGTTTATACAACAGAGATGCAGCTCTTATCTTGTATAAATGTATAAAAAGTATAAGCGTATAATTTTCAGCATCTTACTGGTACTGTATATATCTTTAATAAAAAGGATCATCTTTTTTCCTTTACCAGACATAAGTTATCTTAACTTAGTATCAGCACAGTCACTTAACTTTATGTAAGCTTAAAAGGATGATTCGCTGTGATACATCAAATTCAAGTTCGTAGCAGTAAAATATTGTAAAACAACCTGTTAAATGTTATTCCCTGTTGTTTGGTTTTGCCATTTAATTTGTTGTAACATCAAAAACCAGCACAAAACTCCGTCATATTCTGCTGTTTGAATGGGCGGGAACGAGGCTTGTGCCGTTTGGCGATCGGCTCGTATATCGACGACTGGATTTTCCCACGCCGATATTAAGGCGATTTTAACAAACTTACTATGAGAACTAGGACGTTAAGAAAAATAAGCTCTAGAATCTGCACTCTCCTGTGCATTTAGAGACGTGTCTGGTGGAGCGGCACGTCCGTCCGCTGAGCACCGTTAATCAGCACGAGGGACCAAATCATTTTGAATCCTTCATTCCAAACCCGTTTGCCGTCTCTTTTCCACGACATCCATACACCTGCTCAGCAAAACTTTGCTCCGCGCTCCATAAGAGTAGTAAGTGTTATGGATATGATTTGGATTGTGATGTTAAAGAGGAGACAATAATGTTAAGTGGAACTGTGATATTGTCACACCAAGCGGACACTTTTAAAAGAGATTAAAAAGAGAGCCGTTGTCTGAATAGAGGAGACGTTGTTATTAAATTGATTTGCACGAAACAAAAAAAGCCCGAACGGGGAGACCTTCTCAGTCACTCTCTTAGAACGCCGCACCCACCCCCTCCTACACCCGCTTTCCCGCCCCCTGGTGATGGGATCACCTGTCGGCGATCTCGAGTAGCCACGATTGGACGATATGAAAATAGAAACGATTGCCCAGCCCCGGCCAAAACACTGCCGCAAGATGGTGGCGGCAGAGGCATCTCACAAACGCGGATGTGGGATCTACTGTATGTATGCTGTATATCTACGGCCATTATCTGCCTGGCGCAAGTAAGCACTGTTTGAATGTTTAGGAAAGAGGTGCCATTGGAATTTTTAAATAAAGGCATATCTTAAAGATGATGATATGGATCAATGTTGTTATAATAATAATAATAATAATAATAATAATAATAGAAATAATAATAATGGTGATGATAATAATAATAACAATAATAATAATAATAATAATGGTGATGATAATAATAATAACAATAATAATAATAATAATAATAATAATGGTGATGATAATAATAATAACAATAATAATAATAATAATAATGGTGATGATAATAATAATAACAATAATAATAATAATAATAATAATAATAATAATAATAATAATAATAATAATAATAATAATGGTGATGATAATAATAATAACAATAATAACAATAATAATAATAATAATAATAATAATAATGATAATAATAATAACAATAATAATAATAATAATAATAATAATAAAAAAAAAAATAATAATAATAATAATAATAATAATAATAATAATAATAATGGTGATGATGATAATAATAACAATAATAACAATAATAATTATAATAATAGTAATAATAATAGTAAGAAATATAGCTCTGGAACATGTCAGTAAGCACAGCCATGGCTTGGATCTTGGTGTTTAGATTAGTTTCAGGAGCGGGGCGCTTTGTGACATCATCATCCGAAGTTATAAGTCTGGGCTTCGTCTCTTGGAAGCCTTTCGCATCCAATGACTTGCCCCCTGACTGCATAGCGGTTCAATGGCAACTGTGTTAAAAGTGCTGCGTTTCACAAAACCCGGGAAACTTTAATCGGTCACAGAAGCCGCTTACGCGCCCCAGGAAGTTCGAAGAACCTTTGGAGGAACGAGGGCAATAAAACCATCATTTTCCAGATGAAATCTTCCACGATAACCGTGATAAATTTGTGAGATTTATTTTCGATCGTGCGATACATAGTTTGTTTTCCTCTCCCCACTGTACAAAGACGCAACACCAACAGCCAATCAGTCGTACAGCACGCAGAAGATGGGGCCCACCAACTTGACCTTGAACTCGCCCTCCTCCAAACCCCGGCCCGGCACCGCCCCAATTCCCACAAAAGGAGAGCGATTAAAGAATGAATCTTTTTTTCATCGACGTCTGCTCCGACACGGTCGGAGGGAGTACCTCGGTCCGCTCCAAACGTCCCCGCTGACAGACACAGATCGCAGATTCTGGAACTTTTTGGACCATACTAAGACGGCAATGATTATTATATTATATGTTTAAATGTAATATATGTTTAAATAATATATATTTTGATATTATTTATTTTATTTATCTTTTTCGTTTAAGTGTTTTTTTTTTTTTTCCCTGTTTAACTTAAAGATCCAAGATTCAACAGGTTTATCTGTCACATACATATACATACGTTCCTACATTTATGCAGTGAAATGCAAGATTATGAGATGATTCACAATAGCTACTAAACCGAACATAATAGCTTTATTAGCCTTACTCCTACCTAGCTAACTCACTGAAACTAACTGATTCCTAAAACGTAATGCTGTTAGTCAATAGAATAATATAAATAAATAAAAAAATTTAAAAAGGCTCAAAAAGATAATACAAAGTGAGGGAGTCGAGGAGAAGGGAATCGAGTTATGAAATGGGATTGGCCATGAGAATACACTTCAAACTGTAAATGGATCATTATCATTATTATTATTCGATATATATCGTGATAATTATCAACCAATATAAAAAAAAAATGCTGTGATAAAATTTTTGGCCGTATGGTCCAGCCTGAGGAGGAACCGTCCTTTCTTTTGTGGTGAGTTAGAGAACCTCGGAAAAACCTCTAATATGTCCCTCACATGACTGGACCTTTGCTGTAGATATCACAAGGGCAGGGAGGGACTGGGGGAACGGGTCCCGGGCCCCGTCCTCGTTCCTCCCTCGAGCCCCCCCGTGTGTTCTTCTTTTGGTAATATGGGTTCGTTTCAAAGGGATTATTTTTGTGAAGGTTAATTCAATTGCTGTGGTGCCTGCATAATGGGTAGAGGAGGTGAATGGGGTAAGGGCGCACACACACGCGCGCACGCACACACACACACACACACACACACACACACACACACACACACACACACACACACACACTAAGACATATATTTCCTCAAGTGTTTCTGGTTCTGATTTGCTATTCGCCCCGTGGAAATGCCAGTGGCATGGCCTCCCAAAGGCCAGATGAGGAGCCCCGGAATCGATATAAGATAAAAATCACCTCAGAAACTGATATGTGAGAAACTGAATGAAGATAGTTACACGGAGATACACCGCATTTAAATACTCAAAACGATTACAAAAATGACAACCACAGCACAATGTTACCCTGACCAAAGATGACAAGAAGGCCGCCGGAGAGCCAGCCAAAAGAGCCACCGAAACCTCCGGTGTGGACAGTGAGGAGGAGGAGGAGGAGGAGGAGGAAGGGCGGTAGAAAACTGTCCCATCTAGATCCAGGACGGATAGTAGTTAGTAAACACGACTACTAATTCATGAATTACTTGACTGTTAATGATAGAAATCATGTCAATACCATGCATGGTTAGAGATAGCTATAATACATACCATGCATACTGTACATGACATCATAGTTATCTCTGTAACCCCGTGTCTCTGTTGCCCACTGCCGCCCCACCCCATATTTTTATTGAGAGAAATTAAACCTGTTTAGTTAATTTTCGCATATCAGCGCCCGGGTTCATCAAATCAAAAAATATATAATTTGTAAAATACTAAATGTGGTATCAATAATTAGTCGGATGCTGCAAAACTGAAGCTGTAAGTGGCGGCTTCATGTGCACACAGCGGCGTCGCAGCACAGTCCCCGGAGTCACATTTCACTTATCAGGGGAGGGTAGGAGCGAAACAAGGCTGCAGAAGACCTTACATCAGGTCTCCGACCAGATCTCCATGCCTAATTTGCGTCCGCAATCTCCGTCCGCTGCTCCGATAACACATGGGGAACATTGTGTTTTTTTATTTTTTTATTTTTATGTATTTTATTTTTTATTTTATTCCCAAAGAGAAAATGCAGCACCGTGCAAAGCGGGGGGTCACCCCGCTATACACATGGACAGGTGGACAGAGCCAGATGGCATGAAAGCAGTCATCTCTGGTATTGAGGGAACACTGAGAACAAACGTCTTTATCCACGAATCCCACTTTGAACATTTTGTGTTGAGTGATATGTGCTCGGTCCAAAAATCTTATACTGGATGAGTCGCGTTTTCGAAATTGTGCGTCAGAGAGAGGGTGTTGCAAATTGGCTTCCAAAAGTTGATATCGGTGGAAACAGCAGGGCCGCTTTCCCATTCCACGCTTGGTAACGACAAAGTGTCATGTGTTTTTAATAAATGTTTGTAAATTCTGGAGAAGGGATTTTTCAAATTTGCGAGCTGAGTAAGATGTTCAATCATCGGAGGTGTTTATAGGATGTTGTTTGTTAATTCGATTTTACTTTTAGAAACTGCTGCAGTTGAAGGAATTGCAGGAAACTGTGACCATTGATATTATACCTTTGGATTAGGGTTGGGAAAGACATGTGAATTGTCTTCAAAATGCGTTCCAGATGAGTAAATACTCGTCATTTCCAAGACTTGAAGATTATTGGATTGTTTTTTTAAACCAGAAAATAAGGGTTGCGCCAAATTGGAATGAATTTGTCTGGAGATAACGTAACCACTGAGTTTGTTGAATTTCTACCGGGCTGACAGAGTCGTCACGATGAATGGCTTTTTAAAGCAATTATGTTTCTTTATAGAGTAGAGAGTAAGGAATGGGAGATCACATACTTGTAAATGCTCACATTCTGTTTGCTCAATGTCCATCCATGGCCCAATTGTAGCTCTGGTTGTCACAATTTAATATCACATTTAAGATGGTTCGCTAAATATTAGTATCTGAAGTTTGGGGCTGCTAGGCCTCAAGATTCAAGATTCAAGATTCAAGATTCAAGATTTTTTATTTGTCACATACATATACATACTTCCATACATATATGCAGTGAAATGTAATCCACAGTCTATGTTCTTCTGTAGTGTTGCTGTTTTCATTTCTCGGTTTCTTGCGTTTCCAATATAATTGAATGATTACAGAGTCTAGAGTATTAAACATATTGACTTTTGGTTGCAATTGGGTCATTGAGAATATACAATTTATTTTTGGTAGTGTGTTCATTTTCACCACTGCTCTCCTGCCAATTAGGGAGATTGGTAGGTTTTTCCATGGAGTGAGGTTTTCTTGGATGGATTTCAGCAATGGATTAAAGTTAAACATAATGAAATCTGACAGATTGTTGTACATATCAATACCAAGGTATCTAATGTTGCCTGTTGTGATGATTATGGGAAGTTTGTGGGTTATAGCGTTCCAGTTTTCCCAACTGAGTGGTAAGATTGGGGTTGTAGTCCAGTTTATTGAATAGCCTGAGATGGCTGAAAATTTAGATATAAGATTGAACACTTCCGGTAGGGATAATATTGGGTTCTGGAAATATAACAAAATGTCGTCTGCTTACAAACTGGTTTTGTGAACACAGTTTTCTGTTTGTATGCCAATGATATTATAGTTTTGACGGATGGCTGCCGCGTGGGGTTCAATGGACATGGTGAATAGCAAAGGGAAGAGTGGACATCCTTGTCTTGTGCCATGTTGTAAAGTGAAAACTGTAAAGGGCAACCTCTGGTGATGACAGAAGCAGATGGGGGGTTGTACAGAATTTTGATCTGTTCATTGAATGAGTGACTCTCCAAAGCCAAGTTTGTTGAGGGTGGAAAAGAGATATGTCCAATTAACTCTGTCAAATGCTTTTTCGGCATCTAAAGAAGCAATAACAGTATTTCAGTTGTTCCTTTGAGATATGCTGATCAGACTGAATAAACCGTGCATATTGCTGGATGAGTGTCTGCCCTTGAAAAAGCCTGTTTTGTCCGGGTGAATTATAAATGGAATTCCTTTTTCAAATCCGGCGGTTAGTGTTTTACTAATGATCTTTGAATCAGAATTAATAAAGCCTATGGGTCTATAACTGCAGGTGAGGGTTGGGTCCTTATTGGGTTTGAGCAAAACCAAAATGAGAGCAATATTCATGTGTGGAGGCGTGGTGGAGGTTTACATAATCTCATTAACCACTTTAATGAATAATGGGTATATGAGTGGCCAGAAGTGTTTACAGAATTCCATTGTCTGATCCGGGTAATTTATTGTTGGGCATAGAGAAGAGAGCATTCCTGAGTTGTGGTAGCTTGCTCTGTGGATAGTTTAGGGAGGTCAATATCATTGAGGAATGAGTTAATGTTTGATATATTTGATTCATTATCTGTGTGATACAGCTTATTATCAAAGTGTCTGATATACTGTATATACATTTTATTGATGTCTTGCGGGGTGTGTATTACCCTACCCTGTGGATCTTTGACGCCGCTAATAGGGTTTTTTCTCCATCCTTCAGCACATTTACCTGATTTGTCATTGAATTTGAAATAATTCACTTTTGTTAGTTACATGAGGAATAGCTTCGTTTGACGGATGATGTTATCAAGTTGAGATATAATTGCTTTGATCTTGTTTCGGATTTGCTCAGGGGGTGAGTGGGCTTATCGGGAGTGAGAGTCTTTTTGTTGTTGTTCTATTTAACTTTGGCATTCTTGTCATTGTCATTTCTTGTGAGTGAAGAACAAAAATAGTACTACTACTACTGTCATAACTGCCTTTGCCATTTTCAAACACAAAAAAAACGTACACCTATGTTCCAGCACCCCTTGCATGGACCCCGCCATTCCAGGAGCCATGGAATGAGTGCTTGCTATGCCCTCTCTGCCCGCGAGAAGGCCCCCTGCTACCGGCGTGACTGTGGGCAGCACGCTCGAGTAACAAACCCGTGGAGCAATGAAAGTGAGGGCCAGTGTACCATCAAAATGATTTTGAAGCTGTAATTTTAAGGTAAAACCGTTACATTATGTTGCTTGCTTTGATATGTCTCTTATAGTCAGTACTTATACACCTAAGCGTAATTAAAAGCAATTAAAAATGAATTGGTACATGTTATTTATGAATGTGTCAGGCAGCGGGAAAGGACCTGGGACACCTGCTGAAGTCTCGCTCTCGCTCTCTCTCGCTCTCTCTCGCTCTCTCGCTCTCTCAAATAATTTATAAGAACTGCAATGCTGAGAATGTCTTGCATTAGACAGGAATGTTTTATGTGTAAACATGTTTTGATGGTATTTCAAGATACCAATTTTTAGTCCCCTTGAAGGTTTGCAAAAGTCCCTGTAATGTTACTAAAAGTTTTGCAAATGTTCTGGGAAGGTAATGCAAGGACCACAAAATAACATTCTTGGTTGATCCCGTAAAGGTTCCTGACTTCTGAGACGATCACCCTCAAAGTTTTACCCCCACACTCGGCTTCATTCCTCCAGCTCCCACAATGTAAATAGTTTGGAGAACCAACAAGACCGCATGGCAACTTGTTGCATGGCCACTTGGCACCCTGCTGAATGGAGTAATCTCTGCATTGTTCTTTTGTTTTGAGGGAATATTGAACAGCGTCATCGACACAGTTTTCACAGACATGTGAGACCGAAGGATCCTAGTATTATTTATGGAAGCGACGTCAGCTTTACTTCTTCTTTGGTATACGCCCCCTACATAATAATGTCTGTGTGTGTGTGTGTAAAAGTAGTACGATTTGGAGGTTGAACTCTATCAAAACGGTTTCACATTGTGACTTTACATCGCACGGAATATGGAGGAATGAAAGACAACAATTGATCGGCGTTGTTTGGCGCTATTCAGCGTCTCGGTAAGTGAACTGTGTTCCCCCAAGTACATAATTTAACAGGAATATTTAACTCCACAGTTCAACATTTTTCTACTATTTATAAATCAAACTCAGTTTTGAAAATACATTGAAAGATAAAAAAAAACCCACAATGGAACACAAATCTAGAAAGATCTCATTTTCCTTCTAGAACGGTCTTTTCAAGTTATTTGGCTGCTCCTGGCAATTTAAGAAATGCGTGAGATAGCAAGTTTTGCTGCGGTGGGTCACATATAACATAAATGACAAAAAAATAAAAATAAAATAAAAAATATTATTGAAATCGTAAAGCGCATACGAACAGTGGTTTCTAAATGAAGTTTGCAAGTTACAATGTGAAATTAAATTACGGAGGAAATGCTATATCCTTATATATACACAAATAATTGACTTAAAAGACAGTTTAAACTGATTTACAACACATTCAATAATTTGAGTGGAGCTGAGAAGTTACCCCCCACTTCCTGGTCTGCAACCAGGAAAAAAATAATCCAAGCAACTTTCCACCTTCATCGTGTTGCCAGGAAGTTTAAAATGTATAAAATTAAAAGTACCAGGTTTTGACCAAATAAAAGTACCATATGAGCATATTTTGTCGAACTTCATTACATATATTGAACATTATTTCCTTTTCGGTTACTCTACTTTAGTTAAGGAACTTGAACTGGTCTGTTTGTTTTGTTTTGTTTTATTTTTTCTCCCACACATCCTGTAAGAAATTGCTCCCTCGTGATCTACTTTGTTCTGTTTTTTATTTTGAAAACATTATTTACATCTGCGTGGAATAATTAAGCATTGTGATTAGAAAAACAATTTTCGGGCCAGATTTATCAATATATTATCGCCACGTAGCGGGCCACATTTAATTGTCTCGCCGGCCGGATGTAGCCCCCGGGCCTGTAGTTGGACAACTCTGGCTTCGCAGTTAGCGTACCTAATATATTCTTTATAATATATATTCTAGCCACTATTTTGGGATTGTGCGCCCGCCTTTTCCTCTTCATCTCCTCCACACTGCCAGTTTCCTTTGGCTTCCAAAGCAGACATCCTCTCCTCCACAGATAGCAATTTGGTGTTCACTGCGGTCCGTTGCAATTTCATTTCAGTCGGTCTCCATGAGACCATGACCTTGCATGTGATTGGACGAGCCCTTTAACACAAGAACGTTAGCGTCTAACATAGCATTTCCTGGAAGTAAATATTCAGATGAATGGCAATCATTCATTTTCATTTCATTTAGATTTAAAGATTTAACGGCAGTCTTGTTCTTTGAAACAATTAATGATTAAAAAACAGGATATCTTTTCTTGTGTTCACTCCTCCTTCATAGCTATATACAGGGTGCCTGTGGGGTTTTAAAAGTATTTAAAAAAGCATTGAATTTAATATATTTTCGCAGGATTTAATAAATACCGTTACTTCATTAATAACTTCCAGATGCATACATAAAATTGGGTAGCTTAATCCTCTTGTTGTTGTTATCATCAGCGCTCCCTATTATAAAGGGCCCAGCCCCAAAGGGCAACACGTGCAGACGTAACTGACGTCAGAGCTTGATAGATGTCATGGATCTAACGAACAGACAAAATGAGACCCACCGCGTACTTCAGGGTTATTTGGTGGCATTTGACTTTTTTTTTCCTCATCATTTGCAAAGTGAAGAATCAGAGCTTCAAAGGAGGTGTCACTTGTGCAAATCAATGACGTTGATGACAAGGGTGTGGAAAACTGTGAGTCTGAGATAATCACCTTCAAAGTTTTCCCCACACTTGGTTCTTTCAGCCAGCTCCCAGAATGCAAACGGTTGGAGGACCAACAGAGCCTGGCTAGTTGTCACATGGCTACTTAACACCCTGCTGAATGGGGACTTGACAACCTGGTGAATGGGGCCATCTTTGCATTGTTCTTGTGTTTTGAGGGAATGTTGAACAGCGTCATCGACACACTTTGTTTTTAAAAATGCTTTTATTTAACAGTAAGAATATGCATGTTTTATAAAAGGGGAATTATTTAGGAGTTTAAACGAGCGGACAACACAGCAAAATGTAGAGTCTATCAATAATATAGAGTCTCTGAAAATCATCCTCTGTGTGTCATTCAATATATAATTGATAAGCTGTGTATTCGGGCCAGTTTCAACATGGCGTTCAAATTGTTGGAATTTAATGAAAGGAATATGAAATAACACTTAACTGTACAAAGTTACAAAGTGACAGGTATTATTTAATGACTATTAAGACAATTGGATTAAGCAAACTAGACTTGGGCAATCGTGCAAAATTACAATCGATAGACAATGTAATCGTGGGGTGGGTGCGCACGCACATAGAAGTGCAAAATTCATTATTTATAAATAAAATGTTCACACAAAAACATCCAGTTTTTACTAAATTTAAGTCCAATAGCAACTGAAAGCCACTGGGACGCGTGTGTCTCCACTGTCCCCACAAGGGGTACGCATCGGTCCTTTTGGATACGAGACGAAATGGTCCTTTAACTCAGTTGTGTTAAAAACTTTTGTTTCATACATGTAGAAAACAAACTAAAATAAATAGATGTAAAATAACAGGACAGGCACGGGAGCCAGAGAAGACTGTCTGGAGGAGAAACAAACAAAACAAAAAAAAAAGTACGTTTTTCATATTCCATACAGGTAAGAAACTAAATCTTTCTCTATGAGATTATATTATATATTGTTATATTATAATCATCATTGGGGTTTTTTAACACCTACCCCTCTTAAAGTCTCTGCACAGGACTGTAGAGCGGCGGAAGTGAGATCCTATCACCAGCGGTTACTCAACAGCCCCGAGTGGAGGGGGGGGGGCTCCGCCCCCCTCTCTTCCTCGCCCCCTCCCCCTCTTACCTCCGCTCCCGGATCAGAACACTGTAAACTGCACTGACACCGGTCCAATGCTTGGATTTTTTTTTCCTGGCCGACTAAAAAAGAAATAAATATTGTCTGCCGTCAATGTCAATCATGATCGATGGCGCCGATCGCCTATCGACAACTTAATCGTAAGTCTGCCCAAGCCAAAAACAAAGCGCAGCGTATTAAACGTCATAAATATATTATTCTGAGGACAACTGACACACACCAGATTAAGTTCTACAAAATAAAAACACAATAACATCACTGTAAGAATTTATAGACATCCCAGAGATATCAATGTATACAAACTTCCTGAATTATAATTAATGGTAACAATAACCACCAGCAATTACATAACACAAGGAACATTTATTTATTGTGTATGTGTGTTCCCTTCCAGGTGTTTCATAGAAGTCCAAATTCCAAGGCAGCAAGGCAATGATGCGCTGCTTCAGAGGTTAGCCACTCTCCTCTTAAAAAAAGACAAATACTTTTTAAAAGCTCTTGACAAAACTCTAAAGTAAGGGCTGCAAAAAAAATAAATAAAAATAAAAACTCAGAGAGAACGACCGGAAAAAGACTTGACAACATTTAATACGGATGAAGATCCTTGAAAAATACCTGTTGGTACTCCACACAGTGTTAAGAGGCTCATTCCATCAAGGTGATGCACGGTTTGGAGGCTCCAGGAACAAGCAGTGTGCAGCCGTCAGCTTGACAGCGGCACTTACTGTAAGAGAAACATCCACAATGTTTCGACGCTGACAGCATCGGAATTGCAATGGCAACATACCCTCTGTAGGACAACTTTGCATTAACGTACAGTATGCTGGAGCGCTTACTGGCTGTATTGGTGTTGGGAATTATGACATTTCTTTTTTTTTTTTTTTTATTAGATTCAACTTTATTTTTACCAGCAGAGTACAGGTACAGAACCAATGAAATGACGTCTAACCAGAAGTGCAAAAGAAGCATTTAAATTCCAAAGTGCTATTTGAGTACAGTGTTTCTGTGCAGTTATGTAGGCAAAAGAGAAGTATTATGTACAACAGTGTAAGGTTATAAATACAGGTTTGTCAGGAGTATAGGGGGATTATGTACAGAGAGTATAAATAGACATTTTATATAAATACTATTTATATACATGTAGTACATCTATGTATATTGTGCAGGTTTAGGTCAGGTTATGGAATATAAAAAAAAGTTTAAAAAGTATTGTGCAGTTTTTAGGTGATAGCAGTGCAAGGGCAATTGATGAAACCGTGCAGTAGTGAGTGTAAACAGTTA
This sequence comes from Zeus faber, assembly GCF_960531495.2. Lineage (NCBI taxonomy): Eukaryota > Metazoa > Chordata > Actinopteri > Zeiformes > Zeidae > Zeus > Zeus faber. The sequence continues at coordinate 9,112,694 of NC_137208.1, forward strand.
TACAGTGCAAGGCAGTAAATGTAAACAGGTGAACATTGCTGAAAGTGAGATGCAACAGGTAAGCAGGCAACAACAGGTAAGCAGGTAACAACAGGTAAGCAGGTAACAACAGGTAAGCAGGTAACCATTTAAAAGTCCAGTGCTAGAGGGGGGGGTGGGGGGTTTATTGAACAGTGTTACAGCCTCTGGAAAGAAGCTGTACTTGAGCCTGCTGGTGCGGGAGCACAGGCTCCTGTATAACTTGCCAGATGAGAGAAGGGTGAAAAGTCCATGGTTAGGGTGGGTGTCATCCTTGACAATATATTTGGCTTTGTTTAAGCGGCGGTCATGGTATGTGTTGTGGATGGGCGGGAGTATACAGCCAATAGTCCTCTGGGCAGAGTTCACCACTCTTTGTACTGCCTTGCGGTCGGCAACTATTTGTGCTACGGAATTTTTGCCATGCCAATTGGTACATCCATTGGGGGTCAAGTGCCTTGCTCAGGGCACTTCAACAGTGGGCGTTGAGGAAGGGAGAGAGTTACTTACTCACTTTCCGGCCGCTCCGGGGCACTGAACCAGCGACTTTCTGGTCACAACCCCGTGTCTCTATTCTTCGGGAAACCGCCGCCCCCAGGGCAACCATTTCTGCCTCTACGGCCAACCATTATTGACGACATTTTTTTTTACATTTTATGCATTTAGCAGACACTCTTATCCGGAGCCACGTACGCAACAAGTGCAGCAGCAGTGTAAGTCCAAGCTCCAGCATCGCCAACATAGCAAGTAGCCAACAAGAGCATAGGAGCGAGTAAAGCGCTGCTCAGTCATTAGTTTGAGGAAAGAAGCTTGTACCATAAGTGCAAGGAATAAGTGCATAGTTAAAAAAAAAAACAATACTACTAGTCCTACTATTACTGCCACTACTACTTCTACTACTACTGCTGCTACTACAGCTCCTACTACTGGTGCTGATACAACTACTACTGCCACTACTTCTGCCACCTCTGCTGCTGCTACTACTATTACTATGGCTACTGGTACCACAACTACTCCGCCTACTACAAATACAACTGCTACTACTACTACTCCTACTCCTGCCATTACTACTACTGCTGCTGCTACTACTGCAGATACTACTACCATTACTATGGCTACTGCTACGACCACTACTATTGCGCCTACCACTACTACTACAACTGCTCCTACTACTACTCCTACTCCTGCCACTACTACTACTGCCACTACTGCTACTACCTCCGTTGCTGCTACTATTGCCTCTACTTCTACTCCTACTACTACAACTACTGCTGCTTCTACGATTACAACTGCTGCTGCTACTTCTATGACAACTACAACCAGTACTAGTACTACTGCTGCCTGCTTCTACTTCTACAACAACTACTACCAGTACTACCACTACTACTGCTGCTGCTACTTCTACAGCAACTACTACTGGTACTACTACTGCTGCTACTTTTATAACAACGACCAGCAGTACTATTATAACTGCTGCTGCTACTTCTACAACAACTACTACCAGCACTACTACTGCTCCTACTTCTATGACAACTACTACCAGTACTACTACTTCTGCTGCTACTTGTACAACAACTACTAGTAGTACTACTACCACTACTGCTTCTATGACAACTACTGTTACTGCTGCTGCTACTGCTACAACAACTACTACCAGTACTACTACTACTGCTGCTGCTACTTCTACGACAACTACCACCAATACTACTACTGCGGCTACCACTACTGCTACTACTACATGATACTACTCCTAAGACTGCCACTGCTACTACTACTGCCACTTTTTATTATCGAATATCAGCCCAAGCCAAACTAGTATCAGTGCCACCAGCAGCTGCTTATGTCACACGAGCGAAAGCTGAAGGATGTTGCTTTGGAAAGTATCCGGACAGGATCGCACAAAACCTGTGTAGCTTTTTCTGTGGCGCTACAAGACCTCACCTCCCCCCATTACAGAGCCAGCATGAGAAAACACATTCACCACTTGTCCCAAAACGGCCCATTCCTATTCACGGACAGCCTTGTTCCTTTGACTATGGATTGGGACGAAAAATGAACCTAGATCCAGTCGTCAAAGTACCAAATTATTAAACCGGTACTTATCCTGAAAGGAATGCATTCTAGTAAAAGTCAAAGCCCTCAATCCAGAATTAAGTTAAAGTATTGAAGTACCGGATATCTGATTTATGGAAGTACTAAAAGGGTAAAAAAATCTTTATTGTTATTTGTTTTGAAATGTAGCTACGTATAGCTACTATGCTCGCTAAGTATAGCGTTTTCTGAAATGAAAATATTCAAAATGTGGGGGGGTTAAGTTCCTTGGTGCGTTGTAAAACTTGTAAAACAACGGCTCGTCAGCGAGACCCTTTGTTTCCAGAAAGCCGTTCAAAAGAACAGGATTGTTCGTGAACAACCCACAACCCTGGAAGCGAGAAAGAGAGAGCGAGTGTCTGAAGAGAAGTTCGTAATAAAAAAGAGAAACGGCCATTCCCAGGGGTTTGTTTTTTGACTGGACACCTCAAACCCGGGGTAGTTGTAATATATGTTTGCTCTTTGTTCAATTTAAAAAGGGGTCTCGATGAATAAGCAAATCTGACAGCAGCTCTAGCTCTCTGGTACGAGCTATACTCTTATAAGACGTTTAAATTGATTGCGCTCTTATCTGAAACGTTTCTATGTGGTTTTATCTTGTGTTTCCGTTGAAAAGGCTGCGTAGCTGCGTAGCAAAAATGAAGAAATACCGCGCAGCTGCAACAGTGGAGCTGCGACAGTGGATTCAGTAGGAAGCGTGCGCCCGTACACTGCGCCAACCCGGCCAGTGGACTTCTTCCCGGTGTGTGTGTTGCACCGTAGGGGGCGTACCGAACAGTTCCATATCATACCATGTACCGTTGCACCCCTAGCAGCACCCCACTTTGTTCTGGAGGTGGGGAATTTTATTTTATTTTTTCAACGAAGGACCTCGGTGGCTTCTTGACTACAGTACACACAAGGCTCTCCGTTTTTCGGTAAGTAAGCTATCAGTGTGTTGTATTTTTACTTAAACACGGTAGGCTTGGGCGATTATAATAATTTTAAGAAGTACACTCCGACTCAAATTTGATATATTTTATAATACGTCCACTAGATTTGTCCACCTGAGAGGGCAGAACAGAGTACGCAGCTCACCATCGAATATGATCTGTGTAAATAAGATTATTGCAATTATATAAATGTTAATCCAACACATTGTACAGGGGTTTATATTTCATGTATTGTTGTATAAATAATGATAGTTAATTTACGAATCCAAATTTGGGTTTTCTACTTAATAACTTTACTCCATAACTTCACACTTAATTCACACAATCTCCATAAATCCTATTCTGTCCTATTCTGTATTCTGTCCGTCTACTTGTAGCATCGACTAAAACTTTGAAAGCATTACTTTCCGATGTAATTTATAAATGCTGTAAAGTGATTTATAATTAGAGCTGCCAAGTCTGAACAGCCACGAGCGACAGCGGCAGAGAAGCAGAGAAAACAATGTTTTTATTCCGAACTTTAAGTGAAACTTGGCAGCCCTATTTATAATCTCTCAGAGAAATATCCCACTTGATAGAAAATAGCCCAGCAGTGGACAAATAAATAAAATTTGTTGCATTTTTTTATAGTGATATTAAAGCCTTTGACACAAGGTAGTAATTCCTGCTCATTTTTATTACAGGTTTTCCTCATATCTGATCTATCTGATGTTGGTGTGACGTGGAAGAGAACCGAGCTCTCCTTGGGGACCTCATATTGTTTTGGTAAGTGCATCTAACAAACAAGCTCTCACAGCTATAGTGATCACAGCAGTATGCGAAGGGGAAATGCTTCCAAACCGTGTGGTACCAATTTAATCTTCGTCTATTGGGGGGGCTTCCCATGGTTATTGGCAAATTGCAAAAGTAAATTATAGGAAAGATAAATAAGGAATAAGGAGGAGCTCAACGCCGGTACGTCTTGGCCGTGTAATACTTCGCAGAGAAGGGCCGTTGTAGTCATGCTGAAAAAAAGTACCAGCACACGTAAACACTTTCTTCATGTTGTGTCAGTTGACACGGTGAATGCAGACCGTCGCCTATTTACGATACAATCCCAGCTCCTCCGACTCGAGCGTTCATTTGGAGCCGTGGCTGTGTCCACCCGATGAGTGCCACTCCAGTATTCGCTCTCTTTAGGGCTGAGGCGGTCCTCCAAATCCACGGTTTCCATGTGACTTTCGTTGAATTTTTTTCCATTTTAAACATGCGAGTTCACGCAACGCGGCCCGTGTCCAGCGAGCAGGAAGGAAATGGGCGGCGCCGAGAGTGACCACCAGTGTCCACTGCGATGATACCAAAAAAAAAAAAAGGAGCGCATCCCAGCGCGTGGAACTTTTCCCGACGATTAAGCGCAGGGAGGCACACTTTGCGAGCAACGCTTTGGCACGGTCGCAAGCACCGCGAGGCAGCACCACGAATCCCTCTAATCACCGTGAAATCCCATGTGACTTAGCGGTGAAGTACAAACAAACCGCATCGCGAAATCCCAGCCGCAAGAGCACGTCAACCTCAATAGCGCAGACGTCGCAGGGCGCGTCGCCGTGCCCGTGGAGCGCCCCAAGGCAACAAGGAGATGACAGACGCCGACACCTATGGCTGGGCTAAAGACGGGGCTGCAATCAACACCGTACAAAACGAGGGGTTTGGGAAAACGACGACGAAGCTGGACGAGTTCTACTCAATGCCCTCTCGCAACAATCTTTTCGAGACGGACCCCGACGCACAACGTGGCGGCGGCAACGGATTGGCGGTCGAGCGTACACGAGCCTGCCGGTGCATTTCGTCAGCGGGGACTCCGCCGCGAGAAGTCGGTCCACCGGGAGGACCGGCGTCTTCCCGGCGGACCGGGCGGCGGCGAGGCACTGGCACCGGGACTGAAGGAGAGTCTCACGTCCCGGAGTTTGGGAGGGAAACGCGGCGTACGTCGTTACGGACAGCGGATCAGACATTGTAAAAGCAGACTGCCAGACTTGGGCCAGAGGCTACATCTGGCTATAGGTGAGCTGTGTGTGACGATTGATTATGTATTTGTGTTTTAATCTATGCCTTTTTTAACTAAACACCTTTTTTTTTTTTTTTATCGTATATACAAATATTAAAAACCATGAGCGTGCGCACACACACACACACACACACACACACACACACCAGGGCTGTCACCTTTTGTTCGAACCTTGGGAAATAAAATAATAAAATAAAATAATAAAAAAAATTTTTTTTAAATATATTTACTTATATTATATTATAAAATATAGGAATGCCTGTTCGTATCAAAAACGTACAGTCTATAAGTGCAGCGGGCCATGCCAAGTTATTCCACAGCTGTCGTTATTCTCTCCTGTTGTCTGTGATTTGACATTTTCCATTCAGGAAGGCTTTTTAATTATTTTATTCATTTCAACTCGTATTACTATTTTCTTTGTGCTGTTGTTGTTCTTGTTGTTATTGACACTTTGACTGTCACGACGAATGAAAAGTGCAGCGGAAATGCATCATTGTTCTGATGCGTTAAAAAAAAAAAGTTAACATCGACGAATGTTGACGAATGTGATGTTAGAAATATTGATAAAAATAAGGAATCAACGTCATTGTCATTTCAACGCGGATGGGGGGGGGGGAGTTGCGCATTTGTATTCAATTCGAATTGCGTGTCATTTCAAATTCGATCAAACTGTGTACGCTTGAACGGTTATGCTTGTCCCATTTCATTGGATTTGTAATTGCTGGTTTTTTTAGTTTTTTTTTTTTACGTAAGAAAATGTATTGAATTGTGCAAAGTTGATAATAACAAGGATTTTTTTTTTTTTCCCCTCCAGAGAATACAACGAAAGATCCACGAGTCGAGCGCGCGCCGCGGGCTTTTGCAAGAAGCTCGTGGGCTCCTTCAGCCACACTGTGGTTGGACGGCGGAAGAGGGAGCCGGCTGACGCCCGAAAGGAGCCCAAACTACCTGAGCACAAGCTTTAAACCGGCCGCCCGACAAGCTGTGGTCCACAGGATGCTTGACCAGCGAGCTGCGAATGGACGTGTTCTCTCCTCTGACCGGAAAGGCGGACACCCGATTCCAACATGGCGGGACATCTGAGTCCTGGAAGCGATCAACGAGACGCTCGCCCCGCCGGCAGACTCCGCTGGGGAGCCAAACCACGGCACGGCCCCAACTGGGGATCCCAGAGTCAAACTGGGGTATGTCAGCGAGCGCAACAAAAACGGTGTCGCGGCCCCATGGGATGACCAGAATGACCGTGGTAATTATGTCCACGCTACATCCTGCCGTTGCAAACGGTTGGGAAATGTGACTTTTGCGACAGTGATCCACCTCAGTTTTCAAACCAACCCCACAGCGCGACGTCGACATGGAGGCGGGGTCGTGTCCACTCACAAGAAACACTGACAGCGGAGAGGACCCCTTCGTCTGGTGGATGGAACGCGAGGGAGAATATCCATATAATATATGGAATATCCTTGTCTGTGCCGGCCAGGAAATGCCTTCGTGTTCCTGCAACCGGTTCCCCGTCAGAAGGGGTTTTCAGTACAGGGGGGGGACTTCGTAACCTGCCTGCGTTCCTGCATGACGTCTCAAAATGCTGGTAGGCTAGTGCTGTTGGCCCAGGACCTTTAACCACAGTAGTTGGTTGTCCAAAAAGGACTGGGTGCTAGGTTTTTATTGTGTTCAGCACACAGCATTTAATTGTATCACTTTAAGTCTTCTAAAATAAGAGAGGAAAAGAGACTATTTTTTATGTGAGAAGACACTTAAAGTCAAGCACTTTGTCATGTTTTGGTCATTCCCTTGGATTTATGTTGTGTTGTGTAAGAAAGAGTACAATAAATGTTTTGTTTTCTTATTGAAAGAATAACGCGCGAGAGCATCGTGAGCTCAGTTCTCAGGGAGAAAAATTGTGATTCCTATTTTTGCAAGAACCGTGCAGCCCGACTGCAATGGGGCCAATCCAATCCCCCATTTGGGATCGTGAAAGAGCAGCACCAGCTTGAGCAAGGCACTTAATCCTCAGCGGGCGGCAGATCAGACTGTGGTTGTACGAGCAGCTCCCAGGTGTGAACTGTTAAGGAGAGAGCATTGCTCACAGTGAAACTTCCCTGGATGAGTACAAGCTGCAACAGCTTTATCGCCCTACACATTCAGACCTCTGGCATTTTGCGAAAACTAATTCACAATTCAATATTGAGATATTGAAGAGGGCAGTCATTTACGTAGGTATAATGAAGTCATTGTATGTATATATCTATGTATATATATATATATATTTTTTTTTTTAATTATTATTATTATTTTTTTATTCAGGTTACTGCAGGTTGTAAATATTCTTCAATTTCTAGACATTTTTTGTGATTATTGATGTATTTAGCAATATTTTAATAATTGTTGTCCTTTTAGACAGGCTACAAATGATGTCAACCTTAAAGTATATGGTATATGGTGAGTATGGGTATATGGGAAGTCCTTGTAACTGCAGTCACATGTGCTGTCTGATATGATAGAAATCTTTTCAGATCCTAACGTCACTCGCCCACTAGTTATTACATGGTAGAGAAAAGGGCTTTCACAATGACATTTAGAGGGACGGTTGCCAAAAATGAAAACAGACCTAATACCTCACACTCAGCTGCATAACAACAGCATCACTACTGTGCTAATGCACAGTATGTAAGGATCATGTTGTTGTTTTTTTATGTTTTATGATGACAAATGCATTAACATTACCGCTGACCATTTTCCAATGCATCAATTGTAGAAACTGTATTTTCACCTCATTAGGAGTCACAAGGTTGAGAATATTTATATAAAAATGAACAACTTGATGCACAGTGAAGCAAGCAGCTTCCATTTTCTAAAGGCTCAGATTTCAGTGTGCTCGACATCCAATAATTAATTGACGGCTGCAAAATAGTATGGCTTTGACAAGCTTTGTGGTGTGGAACTGAAATACAGAAGAGTAAAACAACATGGTTGTCGTCATAGAATTATGTAAATTTGTCTTTTTCTGGTGAGTCATTAAATGATGCTGTGGGTCATTAAAACACTAAATCATTTAAAACCATCAGTTTGGTGGCTGGCTGGCATTGTTTTTCTTATCATACGATGAAAAGACCAAAGCCAACAATGTGTTAGTCAATCTCTCTGATATCGGGCTTTGAGCCCCAAGCTCTGTGGTTCTTACTAAATGATGTAGATTAAAAAAAAAAAAAAAAACGCGTCACAAATAAATAGATTTATTCAGAAAAATATGCAATATGACCAGACTTATCCGTAAGGATTAATAGAAACAGTATGTGACCAAGATGAACATTTATATATCTTTTTATTTAAATTAAATATATTTGATGAATAGATGTTTTCTTTTATTTTTCTCTCCTATCTTCTTTAAATATACAGGACTTCCAATGAGATGGCATCCTGAGAGACATGCAGAAACGCACCATGGGCCTATACAGTATGTCATCAACAAGGAGGGTGGAGAAACCGGAGTTTGTGATGACATCATTCATGTTGAAGGAGTAATCAGTCTGGACATTGGACATTGCCCCATCTTGTGCAATGATGCCGGGAGTCATCTATGCGCTGAACGTGGCTTAATCCAGAGGATTTAGATATTACTTTGAAATTATTTAGTAAGGGCCCTTGGAAATGAAAGTGAAAGGCTTTCCCCCCCAAAGTCCTTGGACTAAAGAACAAAATCGGGGCTGGACTGTACGATTTCTTCAGCTGCTGTTGTGAACCCTTTTAAGCTGCATTGTTACTTTGCATGATAGAGAACATATACTATGATGTGAAATGCAGCTCCAAGTGAAGAGGAACTTCTGAACCGCTCCTTCCCTTACCCCACCTGGGGACTGAATTGGCACCTTTCCAGTCACACTCCTGCTCCTCTAACCTCTATGCCGCTATTGCCTCGTTATGACATCATCAGAGTTCCTTCGAAAATGCGTCTTGCACCTCGCAAATGATCCAGGCCGAAGAACCAGGTGGGTGGTGTACTGGAGTATTACCACAGCCACTGGTGTGAACATTTAAAGCTGTGCCAGGGATTTTGTGGAATTATTCAATTGAAATGAAAAATTGCAACCCTGGACATAGGTGCTTGTTTTTCGGGTATTAAATTCACTCAATGTGTTCTCTGCAGTATTTTGTAATCTCAGCCTCAGGTCCTCGGTGTTTGCCGTCTTCCAGCTATGCATGGTTATGGTACATTTTCTTATTTTTTAATCTTAATAATGGCACTGGTATTTTAATTTTTCTTTTGCTCGGGAAGGGGTTCCCACTGAGTTACATTACTGGCACTCTTGTTTAGGAGGACAACCATTGCAAACCATCTACTGTAGTCTCACATCAGGAGAATGCACTGACTATGTTGGTGTATGAGCAAGACACTTAACCCCTAATTGCTCCTGATGGCTGCGTCCGTCGGTGTTTGAACAATTGTAAGTCGCTTTGGATAAAAGCGTCTGCTAAATGACTAAATGTAAATGTAATGTAAATGTTTTATGTTCATGTTTGTGTTGCTTAGTATAATCTGAGCGTTAGATATTATTTTCCTCCAATTTATACATTTATATTACATTTTTTGCTTTAATTTGCTTTATTTGTCTGAGTATTAACTTTATCGAAAGTTAAGATTCTAATAATAGCTAAAAATATTTAACTAGATTTAACTTGATTTTAGTATGTAGAAATTAAACCAATTAAGTTATCTGAATGTCCATAGTTCATTTTAGTATACTAACTTAGCTACAGTCAAATCTTGGGTTTCTTTATGGAAATAGAACCTGCTTTCCCAAGTTTAGTACTATTGTATAACTTTCTGTCTTGGATTATGGTGATGTAGGCATGCTGCTGTTACCACCCTTGAACCTTTAGACGCTTAATATCACTCTGCTCTTTGATTTATTACCGGTGATACAGTACCCGTCACCGTACTCTATGAAAAAATTGTCTGGCCCTCTCGCTTTGCAAGACGAGATCAACACTGGTCTGGTCTTTATTTACAAGGCGCTCCTTATACAATTACCAATTTAAAATTATTTCACAATGACACCTCAATGATGGCGCTTATCAAACCCGCTCTCAGGACTGGATTACACTCGATGTTGCACGGGTCAACTCCAAACTCAGAAAGACTCGAATTGTTGTGCTCCGGATTTGTGGAATGACCTACACTGCACGTTCAATATTCATTCCTTGATACTATTGGGACCTTTTAGAAAATATGTTTACAAATGTCATTGTTTTAGAATGTTACCGTCTGATTGTTGTTTGTGTTCTTAATGTCACCCTCACTTATTTTATTTATTTTTTATTTTTTAGTATTTTCCTGCCTTATGTAATCTCAGCATCGTTGAAAAATAGGGTCCACCCCTTAATGTATCCCCAGAACTCAATAAATGTGAAATTAAACAACAAATACTGAAGACAAGAAGTACACACTAAGTAATTCCAGCTAAACCTGTCACGGCCCCAGTCCCCTGGTCTCCTTATGTGTCTTTCCTCCCTTTCCCTCTTGTATTTACTGTCTATATCTACGCCTGACAGTGCATCGTGGGCGTGGCTCCTGGTTCCGCCGGCACAGCTGATCCCCGTCACGCTCATCACCGCCCTCCATAAGGAACCCCGGCTCCTCGTCCAGACCTCGTCTGATCGTACCGTCCCCTTGCGTGGTGTTCTCCTGAACTCTCTCCAGGAACGCTAGTTGCGCCTGTCTAGACCACGTCCGCCCCTTTTCTCCAGAAAACCGCCCTCCCTCCCTCCCTGCCCGCCCGCCTGCCTACCCCATACCACCAGCCTGTCAGCACTCAGGGCCCTGTGCCCTCAACCCGCCCGGCCGGACCCCCGAACGACCCCCCTGTCCTTGATCCATTCCCAGATCATTATTGTTCCGACTCTTTTTACTCTGCCCCGGAGTGTGTGCTGCGTTTGGGTCCTATCCCTGTCGTTCATGACAAAAGCCCATTTTTGTTGGAATCTCTTATTAGAGTTCAAATTAGAGTCGACTCGACTCTAAATCTTTTTTTTTTGCAACCACTTGACATAATAGAATAGTGTATTGTAGTAATAATAATAATAATAATAATAGAATGGAATAAATTCAACGCAGCATTTTTTTCGGCGCTTCAATGACCGTAGCCATGGTGACATCGTCGCTCAAATGTGAGGAATGGGAAAATTACAGAAATTTAAAAGCTACATTGCATAGAAACAAGGAATTCATTATTGTGTTGTTTTTTTGTTTTTTTTTTACTAAATTGTTCACCTGATTTAATATTATTTTTGTACTAGGCAGAGTTTGCATGAGCGCTGGCCGCTTTTAGAAAGAACAAAAGAAGTACTGCACTAGTTTGTATTTAAAGCTGGAGAAGAAACATTAAAGGCTAATGTTCTGGCAGAAGTATCCTTGATTTAATTTTGTCTTCTTAAGATTGGTAGCAGTTCCATATCTGTCCGGTCTTAATTTATTTGACCATGGTATTAGCTCACACTTAAACACACTTTGGTCTCCCGGATGGCAGATGTGATTGTTCTTCGTGCAAGCTCGACATGCTGTATGACTATGATCAAAATCGTCATCTTGACTTAACAACACTCTTCATTACACATGAGAAAACATATTTCACATTTTCCACAAGAACCTGGTTCTTTCACTTGTTTCAAGACAAAAAACACCATTAAAAAAAAAAACGTGTCGTCAATTAAAACGTAGTTGCTCGTTTGGACCATTTACTCAGAAATGTAAAGTAGACTAAAAAAATCATGCTACATGCATGTCACTTTTTATTTTATTATTTTTTTTTTTTTTAGTTGTGTCATGTTGTTAACGGGGTATTTTGGATTCACTCTATGAAATTGATTCAACTCATAAGAGCCAATGCAGAAAAGTTACTCAGAAAGAAGTGGAGACCACTTTTTTTTGTCAGACATTCTTAACAAGTACGGTAAAAAATGTGGTCAATGAAAAACAATAATTTTCCTTCTCTCAATTAATATCTCAAATCTGGAACGATATTATTAAAATGCATTGTTTTTCAAGTTCAGGGTTGTAATTCCTAGGTTTCTAGGATCTCTAGGGTGGAGAAAGTAGGGTCCTAACAAGGTAGGCATTTTGATGAGGTCCTAGGAAGGTAACAAATACAAGGATGTGTGTATGTGTGTGTGTGTGTGTGTGTGTGTGTGTGTGTGTGAGTAAGAGAGACCGAGTGTGTGTAATTGGACAAACAAAGATCAGAATAAGGCCTTCTGTTCTGACAGAGCATCGTATTTTCTTTTTGGCCTCCCGTCCCCACGAAAACTGTGTTTTAGGTCACTAAAAAACGAAGCGTTGGAAAACAACCTGAGTGTTTCCAATTTTTTTGTGAGTTTATGCATCCACCCTCGCAAAAAAAGAAAACACATTTGGATTTCACATATGAAATTCAAATGTGATCACATGTCGAAAAGAATGAAATGTGACATTTCATATTGAACAGCACGTGCTTGTAACACACACTGTATTAACCAGGCATGAGTGCTCATAGGTGACAGGATTGATATGTCTCGACTTTCAATGTATGATGAATTTGACTTTTCCTTGAAGTGTCTTGAATCTTTATTAACTACAAAACTCATGTCCTGGTATTAGTTTAATTATTATTATTGGTATTAGTATTATTTTACGGGAGAAAAGTGAAAATTGAAAAAACTGGTAAGGAAGTACATTTTATTTACGAAGCACCTCTCAAAACCAGAGTTACAAGGTGCTGCACAATAAATACAGTAAAGAAAAAATAAATCAAAAATAGAAAGTTTGAACCAGAATTTAAGAAAATTACAAGAAATACATAAACATAAAAAAAATTGCTCAGAAGGAAAAACACCGATTACAAGACGAAGTGCGATAGATAGAGGTGGGGTTTTCTAAATTCTGATTTTTTTATCACGGAGGGAAGAGGGTTCCAGAGAGTGGGAGCTGTACCAGGAAAAAGCTCCGTCACCCTCGGTTTTTAGACACGATTTTGGTGCAGCGAGAAGACCTCGGTCAGAAGACCTGAGAGAGCTCAGAGATCTCACTCCCTGAGGCCAGGGGACACAAAAGTCCCGATATCAGGGAGGGGCAAGCCCGTGTAGTGCTTTGTAAGTAATTCAAATCATTTCCAAACCAATTCTGCAGTCGATTGGTAACCAATGAAGAGCGGAGGAAGTCACTGGAGGAAGTTCCATGCCATCCGGTCCTTGAGGGCTGTTAAGCGGTCCTGCAAGGTGAGAGGGCACGCTAAGGTCATTTGCTTCGAGTGAGAAGCACAGCTGTGTATCGTCCGCGTAACAGTGATAAGAAATACCCTTAAAATGACGTAGAGACCAAGCATATACTGGGAGAAGAAAAGAGGGCCAAGTATTGAGCCTTGCGGCACACCACGAGTCCGCGGAGCGGATGAGGAGGCAAAGTCATCAACAGCCACAGAAAAACTCCTATCCGACAAGTGGGAGGTAAACCAGTCAAGAGCATTCCCAGTCACACCGTTATTTAACTGTATACAGTCACACGGACACAATCCCTCATTACAAGGAATAAGTCCAATTATGAAATGGGGAGTTTGGTCATTCCCTAAACCATAACGCCATTATTTACCCCTGATTGTTTCTATTTCTTTTATCATTATTATTGTTTTTTTTTTTTATAAACAGACACGCCGTCAGTTGAGTACCGCTCCTTTCTCTGGACGTCAACCTGAGCGAAACGTCGGCACAAACGAAACGCTTCATCTTGATTCTGGCGGGTCGCTAACTATCTCTCTCGGATTGTTTAAATTCCAGCAGATCCAACCATTTAAACGCCATCAATCACCTCCATATTATTTAACTGTATGTTATTTATATTAGGGGGAAAAAAAAGCTCATTATAGAGCCAAACTAATGAATTTTTCCTCATTATCGCAGCAGATCTACGTCTGTGGACATTTCGCAGGAATGGGTTCATTGGGGATGCAAACCGAGCTCCAGGAGTTCAGCCCGGGGCCGAGGCCTGGTCCCTGAACACAAACAGTCAAATCATCAATATGCACGCAAATAATGCCAATACCCATGTTTGCAATGACCTTGACTTTTTCTCTCTTGTAATTTAAAAAAACCAACATATTTTGTGTCAATAATGTCATTGCATCTCCCGTATTCAACCTCAGACAAAGACGTGCGCGCAATACATTAATGGGGAGCTAAAAGCGGCTCTTTGAATTAGTCGAGGAAACAAAGCGCACGTGGCGTCGGTGCTAATGAGACTTTCACCTCGTGGTCTGCGTCGGGACTTTAATTATGAATTGTTGTGCGGCACAATTTTTTAATGACTCTGGTTTTAATAGAAAGCACAATATTAATTGTGTACATCTTGCTGCCATGCCACATTGAACACCTGGAATTGGAATAATGAAGAATCAATGGAGCAACATATTGGATGGAGATGTTCATCAGCACGGCCCGTAGCCCGCAAACAGCCACGCTGCCGAGGAACGCATGTGGCGGAGGAGGAAGTATGTGTGCGTGTGTGTGTGGACATTGGGATCGTCAGGACGCATTTAATACCTTCATGATCCAAAATGGCTTCAATAGTAAATACGTATATAAAATCACAATAATTAATTCTAATATATCTGCTGCTCATTAATTTATATTTTATTTTTTAAATATTTGCGTTGCATAATCAGACCCTACATCCTGTCTGCTCCAGCTTTAACTTGGCTTCTCCATCCCTTTCCCGACCAATGGGATGCGATGCAATTTTCTGAAATAACACGTGCCCACTTCTAACACACAACCGGCAAAAAACAAAAAAAACAACACAAGAGAGCAGAGGCTCACTCTGAAGTGCCGGAAATAAGCCATCGGTGGCGCTGAAATAAGCCATCGGTGGCACTGATAAAGGGAGGGAAGGAAAGAAGAAAAAGAAGAAGAGGAGGAGGAAGAAGAGGAGTAGGAGGGACGAAACAGGGTTCATTCTGGCATTAAATGAAATTCAAGGATTTTCAAGTCGAGGAAAACAAATATAATCAATTTTCAATGCAATCTTTATTGATTCAAATATAATCTAATCTAAATCTCATGGTCAATTTTATATATATATAATTTCTTTTTTTTCTTTTGGCCTCATTGTCATCTACTATTAAATGTGTTTCCACCCAGGCTTGATTAAATTTACATTTCCCTAGCATCTTCTAAAAAGAGAAATGTTTTATTAAATTAAGATTTCATTACCAAAATCAGGCGGAATATCACAGGTGTTCAATGATCGGGGTTTTAAAATTTTTTAAACTTTCCAAACACTTAAGGGGCTATTTTCAAGGTATTCCAGTCCATTTCAATCCAGCCCAGTTCAATTTCTGGAGGACGAAAGTCAAACACCTCAAGCACCTCAACAACATGGCAAGAACCCTGTTAAAAAACAGGGTCAACAACCACGCTGTAGCAACCTTCGTAGCGTCCGTCCAGATTTGGAGCAGGTTAAAAAAAAAAAAAAAAAATACCCAAATAAAAAAAGGCCCCGGTGCTTATCGAGGTGAGCCTTCCCACAGACTGTGACGGATCGCATTAACGGCCGTCTGCTGCTTCTCATTTCATGCCACAACCTGTGCAGCGACTGGATTTGGTGGCGTTTAGAATCAGGAAGTGGCCAGAGGAGTACGGGCCGACACGAAGGAGTCTCCTCTATCTGGAGATACGATCCCACAGAAATGAAAGGCAGGTGTGTGTGTGTGTGTGTGCGTGTGCGTGTGCGTGTGCGTGTGTGTGTGTGTGTGTGTGTGTGTGTGTGTGTGTGCGTGTGTGTGGAACCGCACTGCATGCATGGATGAATGAATGCAAATGGCCCCAGCTGTGCGAGCATGTGCTTACTCATGTGCATGTTTACACAATCAGAGGAGTGAAAAGGTTTGTGTTGCTCACAGCCGGAGCCGAGGGGCCATCGGGTCCCCGAGGTGGTGGTGGTGGTGGCGGTGGAGCCCGGACGACAAGGTGTTTGGAGACGGAGTGTCACTACACCCACCTCGGTGAAACGGCGCAAGGGCTGATTGGAAGCCAGCAGGAAGCTGTGTTGCCGTAGGGTAAACTGGCTTCATGTTTTCGACCCGGGATCCGGTTTGTAAAGATGCTGACAGCAAAAAAATGCCAAAAGGGCTTTCCCTGCGGGGAGGAAGTGGTCGGGGGGCGCTCATTTGTAGTTCAAACTGCTTGGGTCGTTTTCTTTTGCACATGCAATGTTGCACAAAGTCCATACGATAAAGAAATAACACGTTTCTTTGGAGTCAACGGGTCAACGGGTTTAAAAAAAAACCAATTTTTTAAAGGTAAACTCTTCCTTCAAGAAAATACTCTGTTGATGGAAAACTGTTCCTTATATTGCAACTGGGCAATCACAGTTGCCAAAGGAGTGGTTGCCGTTGCCCCGTTACGTGGCACACCCATAATGCGAATGATCTCAATACTGGCAAGATAATGTTTTTAGTCACAATGCTTTCCACTGGGTATGGATATTAATGAATAAGGTTTGATTAAAGACCTCATGCAGCAACAATAGAGCGGCCAAAATGAAAAGATTTGTATCTTGTGTATAAGAAAAATGTATATCTTATCTTTACACTGTTCTGCAGTTATCAGGTATAAGACATAATAACTGCAACTAAAATAATTTTGTGCAGTCGTCCTCAAACTATTTTTAGTAGTTTACCCCATCTAAGTTGTTTTTTTCAGCTGAGTACCCCCTTCACTGGCATTGAGAGTAAAGAAAAAGAAAATGATAGACTGTATGTGCATCATATGTGTTTTTGTTTTTTTTAACATTATATACAACCAATATCTTTCAACACATTTATTTCTCAGTACCCCAAGGTACCCCTAGGGGTACGAGTACCCCCATTTGAGAAACACTGCATTAACACACCATTATTCACTAATTTATCGAAATAAATAAATACAATTTATTTAATAATATTAAATTATTTATATTATTATATATTTATAATTATTTTAAGAAATAATCAATAAATATAATAAAATAAATATAGGAGTCAGAAATAAATATAAAGTGGAATACATGTAAACAGATGGAAAAATCCAAAGCTGTTTTCACACATGAACTCCTGAAAATGTCCAGATAATCAGGTCCGGACATTGTCCGAAGTTGCCCTTTCACACATGTAGCACACAACCGGAGATTGTACTTTACTTTGACGGAACTCTTGTCAGTTATTTTTTTATTTTTTTAGAGAAAAACTAAAACAAATTAAGAGCAGAATAAACACTTTATTTTCTGCGCATGGAGAGGGGGCAATCGGCGAGCAATCTGCGCTATGGTCTCCTCATCTAGAACCACTCTACTTACATTTGAACTTATGGAAAAATATATAAGCCTTATATATAATAATATATAAGGCTTTGAACAAAAGTGCCAGCTAAATGACATAATGTAACACACACACGCACACACACACACACACACACACACACACACACACACACACACACACACACACACACACACACACACACACACACACACACACACACACACGTGAAGATTACGTGTTACTCAAGCTTTTTTTTCACATAACAATGTCTGAATATTCTTAAGGATTCATAGTCGATTGCTATCTGAAAGATTGCTATTGCTATCACTTGCAAAATTAGGATATTATATTGTCTGATGTAAGGGGCAAAAAATTGTCTTAAAATGACAAATAATATAGTTTATGGCAAAAATTTCTGGGACAATATATAGTACAACAACAGTAGTTATTGTGACAGGCCCAGGAAGAGGCAGCCGGTGCCGCCCCCCTTGCGCATATCTCTATTCCGGCGATGGAGCGGGAGGGAGAGGAGAGATGTCCCTTCTGATAATGGCCAAAATGCTTCTTAGACGAATATCTTAATCTCATTGCAAGTTAGAAACGGGTTATAAAGCATAAATGAATAGAAAATCTATTTTCTTACAGTAATTTCTCCAATACAGTTTACAGTTCTGGTAATGTCCCATCTAAACGATACTACGGTCTTTAATAATTTAGCCCCGGGGCCCGTTTAATACCGGGTCAGTCGGTACCCAACCCTAAGCACGAGCGATCCCTGTGCTTCCTCCCCTGCCGAATTGCCGAATACTCGCATTGAACAGCTGAATCCGACTGGACTGACAAAATCGGGTACAGCCCTAGAGTTTTACAGCACACCCAAGATGGCGGACAAGGCTACCGACTTATCAGTAATTGTGACTTTTTTTTTCGTTGATACTCCATGTATTTGGGCGTATCCACGATATAAATGTATATTATCTCCAATTTCTTTGTCCTAGCACGTTATGGCAGTGAATGACCCTTCTTTACCCTCTGCATGTGGCCGTTTTTAGTGTCCGGTCCAACTGATTCGGACATTTGCGTTCACACATACAGCTCCTCCAGGTTAAAACAATTTCAGGGTTGCGGTTAGGGCTCCACAATTAATTGTTTATTAATCACAATGTCGATATTGGCCTCCACACCATCACCATGCGACCCACCATCAGGACACATTTCGAAATTTGACATTTTTGTTTTTTCACATAATATAAAAAAAGAAACAAGGTATCGCTTGTGGAAATCAAGCCAATATTTTGGAAGCTATGGATTATCAAGCATTTTGGTTTTGGGAAAGAAGTTCTGAGAAATCAGGCTTAAAAGTTGTAGAAGCATTTCCAGACTTTTGCAGCACAAAATACACACTTTAAGTGTCTACATTAAGATGGGGCTGTACTCCTTCGGAAATAATATTATTTGAATCACTCATTTATAAAAAATATTGGAAAATGCATTATTCAAGTTAATCCTTTCATTTTGAGTATTTTTTTCTAAGTTAATGCTCACTATAGTAGCATGACCCCTCTATTATTCTGTAACTTAAACATTCCCATTTCCTGCATTAATTGTTTTAGAACAATGATAGTTTGAAGAATGTAGCCTTTTTCAGATCATCAGGGGACAGCAATTCCCAGAATGCAATGGGTGAGGGCCCTCCCAGCCATTTGCATTCTGGGAAGTGTTTTCTGGGCGCACCCCACCGCCCGCTGGCGGCCGCGTTGGTAGCCATCGGTGATATAATAGAGCATCTACCATCATCTTGTAATCCACGACAAATGAAATTTCTTCTGACAACTTGAGGGATATGAATCTGCTATGATCTCATTTTGGACGAAAAAGGGAATTTCCAATGTTTTTCACGTCTAAAAAACATTGGAAACGCCAAAAGCAGGCTGCCCCCAAATGCACCAGGTCAGCATGTGGTGGGTCATAATTGATCGTGGCCAGGGACAATTACATTTTTCAACTTGTCCACTATTTGAGGCGTCTCAGCGTGCGATTGACAAAGATATTGCGCTAATGATATGACAGCGTCAACACGCCCATAAGGTTTTGCAGCTGAGTGCAATTTGCCCTTGTTTGTTGTCTGATCGCATTTATCAATGCGTGGCAAAGGCAGGATAGGCTGTTTAATTTTTTGCAAAGGACCTGCAGGTGTCAAGTAACTGACCTTCTTGTTTGGGATAAATTATTTTTATTTGGTGCCATGTGGTGGCATTCTTTTTTTTTTTTTTTTTAGCAAAATGTAATTTATATAGTCTTAAGAAGACAGAATTAATGTGAAGAAAGTCCTATTTTGATTCAAAGATTTCTACATTTGAGTTTATTTATAGGTTTATAGAAGACAATTTTCTTGTGAAGACAGGTTTCTGTTGCTTTACAAAGTGCAATTATAAAATTGTGTTTCCCAAAGTGGATGAATAATTGCGATAAATTATCGTGATCACAATATTGAGCAAAAAGAAAAGGGGGCTTGTAGTTTTAGCCATTATCGTGCAGCCCTAGTTGCAGTGCATGTGAGAAAGCAGCTCCAATGTGACCATGCGGAGACTGAACTAAATAAATAAATAAACAAACAAACAAATAAATAAATAAATAAATAAATAATCATAATAATAAAAGCAACACTGCATCAAATGCAGAAGTTGGGGCCTATAGCAGACTTATTATTTTGACAAGTAGTTGTCCTTTAATAACGGTTGTCATTTGCATGTGTGCCGATGTTCTCTTAATCCTGTTTCATGCTTCGTCCCCGGCGCTGTATCATCCCCAGGCGGTGACAACTCCACCTACACCGCCGAGCCACCAACCTCCGCTACGACTGATGTATTCATCCACTCTCTGATCAAATTCTACCTTTCCTTATGCTCAATCTATAGCGCTTAACACTCAAACCTCTGCGGTGCTGCTGTAAAATTATATGTTTATATTTTTTGGGGCTTGAAGGAGAGAGAGAGAGAGCGAGAGAGTGAGCGAGAGAGAGAGCGAGAGAGAGAGAGAGAGAGAGAGAGAAGGATCTCCTGCCTTCTACTTGACAGCAGCATTTTTCTTCATCCCGTCGCGTATCGACTCTAAACCTCTTGCCGGAGTGTAGAGGGAAGAATGGCAATAATCTACTTTGAGGAATGCGCAGCGTGGTTTTGGATACCCAAACTACTTCCTGCCGCAGAGGATTTCGACGCCCGGGAGGTCGGAGCAGGAGCGCAGATTCAATAACACCTACACGCCCCCATCTCGGTGGGAATCGGGGGAGAATAAATGGCGGAGTCTCCCCACTCATCCCATTCCCACCCTGATAAGTGGGACTTTTCGGCGCCGCTCGATGGCCTGAAAATGTACGGCGTGGATGTCGGCTTTCAAAAGAAGACAAAATGATTCTGCAGATAACAGCGACGGCCACCCCTCTATTTCTCTGCTGATGCACTCTGCCGCTCCGAGACAGAGGTTGCCTAAGAAGGAAGAGAGGATGGAGATGGAGAGAGAGATAAAACAGCCTTCTGTTCGGCGCCGTTTCAGATTTCACCGCGGCCACCTCTGACAAAAATGGATGATTTTTTATTAAGAATCCTCCAGCTTTTAGCTCCCGCTTCGTATATTTCCCTGAGCGGCAGAAGGCCATATTTGTCGTGTCCATAAAAGACGCCTCGACACTTTTGGGAGTGTTACCTGGAGTTTTAAATTGTGAAAGATGGGGTGTCGTCATTTTTTTTTGCGCATCTGGGTGCTTGGATTCTTTCACTCCACTTGCGGGGTTTTTAGGTTTCTTGGGAACGGCCATTTAGAGCTGTCGCCAAATGACAAGTGACTTGTGTGGTCTTCTAATGGTTTTCTGCCTCGATGTGTTGAAATAACGGTGATGCTGAGGGATCCAGGGGGCCGCTGTGGTTCAGAACCACGGACAGCTCCCGGTGCGGAACTCTCCGCCACAATGTGCTGTTAGCTCCGATTTAGCTTCACTTAAACGGGCTGAAACTGTTCAAAACTGGAAACAATATTGCGTCGACCCACTTCTTACAGACACCTCTGCTCTTTATTTGAGTTTGGCCTCTGGGCTCCACGTCTCATCACGTCCCGGTGAGGTCCATACTGAGTGGGCTGGAAATATAGGGGTGATGAGCTTAAACTCAGCGATTTTTGAGGTGATCTTTGTCCTTTGATTATTCTAATTTAATGTTCTCCTCGAGAATTCAACTCGGCAAATAATTTAAAAGTCTTTAAAGCCTTGTGTGTCGTGGCAGACAATGACGCGCTTCACTCCTGTGTCATTTACTTCCTTCTGGAATCACATGCATGCTTATTTTATTGGATGGTCCTCGCTTATGTCCCAATGAGTTATGTCCACTCAGCCAATCAGAAGCTCGATTACTATCCACCAATCAGAGGAGAGATTATTGGACAGAGCCAATCAGCTTCAAGTCCTCCTCAGCTTTGGGATTGTGTTGACGCTTTGGCCAGTTTTAAGGCCAGATTCTTTTCTGCATGATGGCTGCAAAGGTCTAACGCCAAGTGAAGTTGGAGTTTGGAGACTTTCTACCCCAGCGTTGGAAATTAATTTTGCAGACAGAGGCAACAAGGAGTAGGAGATATATCCAAGCCCGATGGGTGAGAGTGGTTCACAAAACACGCTCAGTAACCGCCCGTTGTTGGGCTGGTAGGACCATTTTGACATAAGGCCCAACCTAAATATATATAGGAATGCAACGGTACATGGTATGTTTTTTTTATTTTTTAACGGTACGTGGTATGTTATCTCACCATTCGGTATGCCCCCAACGGTTCATTAGCACACATGAACCGCGGTATTACGGCATTACGGTATCACGGCATCACGGTAGAAGTCCACTGGACTCGTTGGTGCAGGGTAGGGTGCGGTGCTACCTGCAGTAAGTGCTGCTTCCTATGTGACCACCGGCCACATCAGCCACGTGGGGCCATGCAGCATTTCTCTATTTTTGCGGTGTATTTTTTTCAGCTGCGTGCAGCTACGCAGCCTTTTTCCATAGAAACACGAGATAAAACTAGATAGAACTGTTTTTTGGAAAGAGTGCAATCAATCAAGGTGTCCAGTTGGAAAATAACACCCTGCGATGGTCGTGTACCTCTTTATCACGAACTTCTCTTCAGACACTCGCTTCCACTGGCACCGCGTCGTTCGCGAAACGATCTGATAATTTTGCACGGCTCTTTTGTAGGAATGAAGGGAACCGAGTCTCGCTGGGTGACGAGCTGTTTGTTTTTTTTTTTTCGTTTTTTCAGTTTTATCTTGTGTTGATTGTTAAAGTTGCCATCTTTTGCCGCCGGCAAATGTTTCTCCCTCCATGTGAGCGATAACCTCCCTCACCGGGAGGTGTCCTGGCTGAAAAAGAGCGCACCAACTGTCATGTCAGGTTCATAAAGCGAAGGCACACACACTCTGGTCTCACTGAGCTTTTTTTTCAATATGTTATTTTACTATTACTATTTATGTGTGAAAAATAGTGTTTATACCTGTTCTACACAAATATTACAAAATATAGTCCTGGTTTTATATATTTTTTTATTGTGAAACATTTTTAAAATATGATATACGAATAAATTAATTATGAATGGAAATTAATTTCTGAATTATCCACTGTCCTGGACACACTTTTACATTATTTCTTAAATATAAAGATATCGAAACCGTACCGTTACCGTGGCCCCAAAACTGTGATACATACTCAACCGTGAGCCCACGTGTTCCAGCTCTCTGTATATTAAAATGTTGTATTTACTAACATGCATCCCTCTCAAACATGCATAAATTTCACATTTTCACACCTAAATTAGCACATCACACCTCCCACCCAGGGATCCGAGTCAGGGAAGTCCCAGCGTGCTGTGCTCACAACCGGTCCCTCCCTCCCCACCAGCCTACAGGGGGAGGCACCTGGTTTGAGGCCTGGTGAGCCAGGCCCCCCCAGAGTGGGG
>NC_137208.1:9141086-9258586 GCF_960531495.2 Zeus faber
GCCGACCCCCTCCGTCGCCTTGATCGCTTTCTCCCCCGTCTTCTCCTTTTCTCTGCACGGCAACGCTCTCTTCCTCGAACCTCTCCATTAAGCCCAAAACTCTTCCCAAACCTGCCCATAGCTCTCAACTCCTGCTAGCTGTAGCCTCGGGGGGGGGGGGGGGGGGCTGCAACCTTGATTGTGCTTGAGGAGCGTTCAATGAGCCTTGAAGCCATTCACCTGCTCCACTTGTCCAGCGCGTGTGGCAGGTGCTGCAGGGTCGGGCGGAGGCTTTGTGCGGCTGCAGAGCTGGGGAGAAGGCGGTGCGGCATCGCGCCACGCCCTCACGCACCGCGGAGCTCCAGTTCATTCCAGTGATGAGCGTGAGGAGGTGGGTAATGGCTGGGATGGAATGGTGTAGTAATGGCTTGGAATGGAAATCAGCCCTCCCACGGCACGCGGCTGGCTATCCCGGGTCTAGTGTAACTAAACGGCTCCGGTATGGCACTAACACCGCCTGAGTAATTGGTTTAATCGCCAGTAGAGCAAACCATGATAAAACAGAGTGCATTTCGTCGTGCCCTGTAGGCGCTCCGGGCCGGGCAGGTAATTCCCTCAAGCGCCTCCAGCGTCCTTTATTTCATTAGACGTGCAAAAGTGTTGGATGGATGACGTGTCAAAGATCATGAAAAGAAAATTAAAGAAAAACCCCACTGAATTCTGCATTCCCTTCCGCACCGCGTGGAAGTCAGTCCCTCCAGGAATTTTCCATTTTCTGAGATTTCACGCAAATTCAATCAATCCTCGCGTCAATGCAATCCCCCTAAAAGTCCCATGGCCACGGCGTCTCCACAAAAAATGGTATCGAGTCGAAAAACGTCGTACGCTGGTGTATCTTTGCAAATAACGTGATCATGACATCACCAAAACTTCCTGCCTAGCGACAAGCTAATCTTTGTCTAATGGTTTTTTTCTCTTGCCGACAATTTCCAAACGTGCAGCCTGCAATTTCATCTAAAAAAAAGGAAAACGTTTGCAAACAGCATCACGGGCATTTTGACGGCCGTTAATAACGTGACGCATTGATAATGAGTTCAAACACTGCTCGGGGCTGAGGAAAAAGAAGAAGAAAAAGCACAAAACAAGAAATCGAAAGAGTCCACAATCGGTGTGAGTCATTACTGTGGCATTTCAAACTATTGACATTAATTACTCCAAAAAAAAAAAAGTCATAAAATGAATGGCCTAAGGCCTCCATGATTGAATGTCACATAAATGCATGTATTTAATGTTGCATATGACAAGAAAATCATTGACTCCAAGACATATACACGGAATAATAGACATAAAGGAAACGATTGTGGGCACCTCGGGATTATAGTACTCTGAAGTGAACAGTGATCGTCAATGATGACTGCGGCAGTCGTTCAAATCTGCCAAAAGTCACTTTCTGAACTGCACTGTCACAGGAGCTGACGTATTGAGCTGTGGAGAGAAAGTATTCACATGATGGGTGAAGAGGGATAAGGCTCATTTGTTTTGTAATTTATCTGCGTTCTGTGCATAGAGCACATTTTGCATATACTTTATATATTGCGTTTCTTTTTTTTTTTTTGGACTGTCAAGCATCCCATTTTTTGTGGTACCGTCATTTGCTGAGCTCAACATAATTTGATTCTGACTCTGACACATCCTACAAACTGTTTGTTTGTATGAGTGCACGTGCGCTTGCTTTAGTATGGGCGGTAGTCTAAGCATGTCAGACTGCCTTTTCATTTCATCATTAAGATTATACCGACACTCATCTCCAGAGTAACTATCATGTATTTAACGTGGTCGACAGCAAAGACGGTTTTTGACGGTGCGGTATCTACCAAAATACCGCGGTATACGGTATTTCAGGGTATTCATTTTCCCCACTTTGTTCTCTGTAAATACTTAATTAATAAATAGTTAAAATAACAAATAAAAATGGAAAAGCCTCTGACGCGGCGCAGCACGGGAAGGCGCTTGTCGGGGCTCCTAAATTGACAGGAGAGGCAAAATAAGCAACAAAGACATCAAAATCCGACCTATTCGCAAAATGAAAGGCTTATTTTGGCCAGCTGTTGTAATAATCCATCCAAGCGCCTCGTTCCGCCATCTTTCTTTACCCGTGCGCCCATGCGCACGCAAGTACCTTTAAGCACTGCATCTTAAAATATAAATGTACTGTAAAGCAGGGTTGGCGAATTTAAACCACTCATTGGATGGATTACCACAACATTTGGCCGTCTTCTACCTAAGGTGAGGGTGAATCAAAGTTTGCACCTACAGTTTTGCTCACGGTTTGGCCTACGACCCAGAACCGTGGTTGCTTGATACCGCGGTAAACCTTAAAACGGAGTACCCTTACATCCCTAGTAGGAGCATGTACCATCAGCTGAGTCTGAGTTAAAAGCAGTTATCATGAATGTTACGCCGTACCGCCGGCGCTCACACACAACCAGGGCCTGTAAAACAACAAAAATAGGCAACAAAACGACGAGGCAACAAAACAACAACCTGATTTTATTTTTTTTGTTGCTTTTTACTGTATGCCAACGCGGGGAGGCTACCAGCTGCCAATCAACGGCGGAGAACAATCTTCCTTCCTGTCTCGGCAGCGAGCAGACTTTGTCAGTACACTTAGCGCCGGAGGAGAAGTCAGTGTTTGTGAGCATTATAGATGTTCAGGCCCTCGCTTAATGAGTCAGGGAAACAGTCTTTCCTGACTCTGACAGGAAATCTTTACTAAAAGCATATAATGGAAAACTTCGGCAAAGCTCCACACAAATGCCAACTTTATGCCGTATGCATAAGTAATAGCCGCGGGTGGCAGGGGCCTGTGCCATTCTTACCCTTTGATCAAATAAATATTAATAAGGTTGCCAAAGCAACGGCATGCTGCTTAATTGTGGCATGCTGAATGATAAATGAGGTAGTGTATTTAAAACAATATGAAAAATAAATAAATATGTTTAAAAAAAAAAAAGCTTCCAGCTAATTGGCCTGTCATGCCTCGGAAGTGGACCTCACTCCAGAGGAGATGAGGAGAAACGCTGGGCGGCCGAGGAGCAGGAGCATTTGGTTTGTGTTTTACCCTTCAAAACTACAAAAAATGAAAAATTAACTTTTACTACCAAATGCACACGCCGTTACCAGGGTGTGATAACTACTCTTTTAAAACGTTCGATGCGGTAAACCCTGCTGCAGGCCTCGGTGCTGAGCAAAGCTAAAGCAGCCCAAACACCCCCCCCCCCAAACCCCCAGTCCTCCTGTGCCTATTCAGCATAAGGGGAGGAGGAACGACAATAAATCAAATCCCCCCGTTCCCGCGAAGGTACTCCACAGGTCCTGGGAGGACAGTGTCCACTTCCTTACATTAATCTTTTAATGGACTCTCCTCCCTTTCTCTTTGGCAGCTGCACTTCCCAGACAGGTCAGCGAGGATTGTCGGGGTCATTAGTCCTCTGATAGGCTGCGAGATAAGATCAGCAACACTGGGAAGGCGGCGTGGCGGGGGGAGACTGAGCTGACTTAGCTACTTAACCCGGCGGGCGGGGAAGAAGAGGACCGTCTCCGCAAGGTCACCCCGCACTCAGCGAGCGGAACAAAGCTCGCCGGCAGGCGCGGCGCCGTCCCGGTACTTCGCCGGTTCTGATAGGTGGAGGTGCAGACCACCACCGCAGATGAGCGCCTCGTCAGAGGGGGCTCCTCGGAAATCGAGCTGTGTATTTACTCAGTGCGCGTGCTGGAAGGGTAGGAGGGCCTGTCGGCTTCCATATGCATAGCTTGAGAAGGGAACAGGACGTTTAATGTAAAACATTAAAAAAAAAAAACGCTCTGAACCTTTTGGCAAGTAACGGACTCCTTATGTTGCTTTACTTCGCCAACGGAAGAGATTAAAATCTCCCTTCGAGTTGTTTTCCTCTTGATCGCACAAGGCTTGACAACACTGGGTTTATCGTATTATGAGCCAAGATCTGCAACGTAACACCATGTGTAAATGAAAGGGGGGGCTTGAAGAAACTGTGGAAAAAAAAAACATGGGCGTCAGAGTTGCGGTCAAGGGCTCCCACTCAAGCCCTTTGACCATAATGGGCACTTTGTGGTGTCTGCAATCGGTCGGCATTGTCAATAAAGTTGGCAAGGGTGGCAAGTTTCAGGAAACCTTCGGCAGCGCTGACCAATGGCGCCATCGCAGTCACGAGATTGCCTGGAAAGTGGTCCGTTCTAACGCCAAAGTTCCAAATATGAACCGCTTCAATGATTCAAGATTCAAGAGGTTATTTGTATTCAAACACATTTTTGTATCTTTAGAGTTGATGACATTTCACCGCATATACAGTATGTACGACCGTATGTATATGTATGTGACAATTAGATCCATAAATAAAATTCCACCATTATGCCTTCAATTGAATTGTCTAACTTAAAACAAGCTACACATATACATGGCGATGACTGCACGTAATGTGCCATTTCTGTCAAAGTTTTCGCTGCTGAGATTCGTCCTTTTTCGGTGCGATTTGAGCAAACCCGGTCCGTTGCCCAGGCTCCCTTGGAGAGAAAATGCGCGCTGTGGTGAACTTGACCCGCATCATTTCTGGATGTTCGACGCTCTGTGAAGTAGAAAGTTCTCCATCTCGTTTCCATGGGGATTCCCCGAGGGTGAGTCGGGGTGGGGGTTGGGTTGGGTTAGAGCTGAGGGCACAGAAATAGCATAAATGAAACACGAGTGCTCTCTCGCAAGGGAGTGTCAGTCTGGTCAGGTGATTTGTCTGGAATCGCTTCTTCTCTCTAAAGCGTGTTGACAGGGGCCAGCCGGAGCCGCTCCCTGGCCGCCGTGAGAACTTCTGAATAGGGGCGTCACGATTCTCCAAATCCACTGTTCGACATTCCATCTTGAGGTCGTTTTTGATTTAAACTTTTTTTTTTTTTTTTTTTTCCCCGCCAACCGGCACTGACGGATATGCCATTGTTAGACTATCGTGTGTCGATATGTAAACTTGAAAGAAAAATTGTTTTTCAATAAGTAACCTTTTTTTTAGTCATACAATATAATAACATAATCATAAATAATAACAAAAATATTAGAATAGTTAAACAACACACCTAAACATTTAAGAGCTTGAGCAAAACTACACTTTAGAACAACAAACAATTCGTTTCTTTTCACACTACTTTTAAGTACGTACATACGTACGTACGTAAGTTACTCCCCAGAATAAACGCAAAAGAAAAAAAGGTGCCGTTTTTGCCAGAGGGGAACGCTGGTAGTGAAAGTCAAAACGACTTCCTGCAGCTCTGATCAGAGCAATCCTTTCTCCAAACAAAGCAAATAAAAACCCTAGATGCATTTAATATACTCCATTTCCTGCTGCTGCTCTGCTGTGGAGCAGATCGCAGGTCGCCCCCCGAAGAAAACCCCGCCCGCGCGCTCATGGCCCGGTGGCAAATGCTCCCCAGGCCCGGGCACGGTCCGCGGTCAAAGGCGTTCTTCTCCCCCTGCACACGCGGTGAGGAGCGGGAGGCGCTGCGGGGCGTTGTGCATCTCCGCCGACGCAAACTTCACTCACGGAATACTTCTCTCTAATGTGCAACAAGCTGGATGAATATTCAATTATTATTATAAAAAACTTTATTTATAATTATTATCTTTTTTTTGTGATATTCAAATTCGATTTAATTCTATTTGAATTTCGTTCCTGCAGCCCTAGTGCCACCTGACAAATGCGGCACGCGCCCCAATATGGCGACCGCCTCGGACAATATTACCCCGCGAGGATACGGGGAGAACCGCGAACCTGCTTGTGATTTTCGAAGTTCGAAGACGAACGCTCATTTTCGATTTTCCCACCGGCATGGTGACGCCCCTCCTTTTGAACGGTACGTCCTGTAGACGCAAAGGAGGAGGTAGGGAAAGGGAGGAGGCGCTGCAGGCAAGAGTTGGGGCCGTTTCCTGTGTTTTGGACTTTGAAATCTCCAAAGCCAAAATCCATATAATGCCTCGCCCCATCGACTGCTACTCTACATGTTAGAATTATACCTTGCCGACTTAACAAAATGCCACACTATTTTTGACCAAATATCGATAAGTCGATAGATTTCACAATGTTGTGGTGCTTTAATAAGACGTCACCGCACAAGATCTATTTGCAAAGCTATCATTTGGAATGTGGACATTATGACCAAACAGGTAGAGGCTCGCCTGGACCGTTATCCCAAAATCCCTGACAATATCTATTGTAGTCTCATCGCAATGTTGCGGATGAACCTTCTGGCCGCAGCCTCTCCAGTTTCTGAGCACTTTCTTCTGATAATGAACTCGCTCATGAATTTAAGAAAGACCGCTTCGGTCTGTTGTCCGGGGAGAACAAATTAGGCGGTAGTCGCTGCGGTTAAGCGGGTAACTGAGTTTTAATCCTGGGATAGGTGTGAGGGTAACTGGGTAAACGCGGCCCTACTACCGGCAACGAGTCCCTTGAGAAATTACACCAATTGCCATTTGAAAAATGAATTCAGTGACCTACGGTAATGTGAAATTCATTTGCACACTGTTTGCTGCCAGACCATGGTGTATGTGTGAACATTCTTATGCGCGCGTGTGTGTGTGTGTGTGTGTGTTGGCGTAAAAAGTCCGCCCCGCCCAAACCCCCCTTTGATGACTGATGACCGGAAGCATGAGTTTACAACCCAACCGCGCGTCTCGCACGGACACAAGATACGCGTAAATAATGTGACGGCGGATTAGATACCGTCGCCCTTCACTCAGATTCTTTGTAGATCTTTATTTGGCGCTTAATTCAGCGTTCTGCCAAAAACAGGAATCTGCCTCTCTCTCTCTCTCTCTCTCTCTCTCTCTCTCTCTCTCTCTCTCTCTCTCTCTCTCTCTCTCTCTCTCTCTCTCTCTCTTTTCGTGATTAATGCCGATTCCCCCCCGTTCCGTCCTGACCGACGCTATCAGCTGAATGATAACACACCGTTCCAGATATGCGACGCACATGCGAATGCTTTTTAATGCTGGGCTTATTCCCAGTGTTTATTTCCCTCAGATTTATGAAGTCAGCTCTTAATGGGGCCGCGCGCGGCGTGCGAGCGCGACCTTGCCGTCGCGCCGCCGCTGGGTCTTCACGCGAGTCAACGTTCATAAAGACGAATAGCTCGTCAAAGGGAATTACGCCAGGCACCCTCTTGCGCTAATTATATTCCTTAACGATAATCAGGTTACGCCGCAGTTTGCGCGACGGAGGGCCCCGAAAAAAAAAAAAACAAGAAAAAAAACCCCCAAAAAAACAAGGGCGGAAATTTGGAAAAATAGGAGAACTTGCGAAGGGGCCGACCAACAGCAGAGGCAGCAGCATTAGTTAACTGTGTTATTATTTTATTATTGAAGGCACAGAAAACACTTTGGACTGATTAGTTCTGGGAATAAATGATCTATAATTAGGCTGAGTGCTTCACAGGGAACCTTCTGGAGGAAGAGGAGGAGGACAAGTAGGAAGAGGAGGAGGAGGAGGAGGAGGAGGAGGACAAGAAGGAAGAAGAGGAGGAGGAGGAGGAGGAGGAGGAGGAGGAGGAGGAGGAAGGGTGGCTCCCAAGAGCTCCTCACACCAGAGGGAACCACAACCTCAAAGAACAGAGACAGATGGAGAGTGAGAAAGGAACGGATGGAGAGTAAGAATGGGTTAGATGGGAGTATAGATGGAGAACGATAGGTGGATGGAAACAGAACGATACAGATGGAGGAGCGATGGATGGAGGGCAAATGATCGATATAGATGGAAGGAGAACGATAGTTAGGGATGGGAGGATAGCGACGGAGATAGAAGAAGGATCAAATAATGAAAGAAGGAGAACGATAGAGGGATGGAAGAAGGATAGATACTAGATAGGAGATAGATAGAAGGATAACAATGAATAGAAGAATGAAAGAAGAAGAACGATAGAGGGATGGAAGAAGGATAGATACTACATAGGAGGAGAACGATGAAAGAATGAAAGAACGATAGAATGATAGAACGATAGAACGATAGATAGATAGATAGATAGATAGATAGATAGATAGATAGATAGATAGATAGATAGATAGATAGATAGATTAAAAGAATAACAATAGATAGAAGGGCAATGATATACAGGAGAATGATAGATACAGACAGGTTACCATAGAGTTGATCTTAGATCTAGATATTCTACATGAAATATTATAGTCCACATTAAATCTCTATATTCTATAAGAAACAAATTATTTCTTCCACATTCAATCTATATATTCTATATGGAACTTATTATTATATTACACATTAAAACTATATATTCTATATGGAACTTATTATTATATTACACATTAAAACTATATATTCTATATGGAACTTATTATTATATGACACATTAAAACTATATATTCTATATGAAACATATTATTATATTACACATTAAAACGATATATTCTATATGAAACATTATTATATTACACATTAAATCTATATATTCTACATGAAACATATTATGATATTACACATTGAATCTATATATTCTATATGAAACATTATCATATTACACATTAGATCTACGTATGTATTCTATATGAAACATTATATTACACATTAAATATATATATTGTATATGGAACATTATTTTACAAATTAAATGTATATATTTTATATGAAACATTATTGTATTACACATGAGATTGATATATTCTGTATGAAACATATTATATTACACATTAGTTCTGTATATCTTAAATGAAACATTATATTACACATTAGATCTATATATTATATATGAATCATATATTACAAATTAAATCTATATATATTATATAAAACAATATTATATTACACATTAGATCTATATATTCTATATGAAAAATATTACACATTAAATCTCTATATTCGGTATGAAACATCATATAAGATACAAGATCTATATATTCTATATGAAACATATTATAATTAACATTCGATCTATATATTCTACAGTATATGAAACATAATAAACATTCGATCTATATATTCTATATGAAACGTATTATATTACACATTAGATCTATATGTTGGGTGTGTCAACGTGCTCAACAGCATGAACTGATCCCACTCAGGACCACCGCTGGCAGAGTGAAGCACCCAACCGCCCCATGTCCTTCGTTTCGTTTCGTTCAACTCCAGCCAAACTCTCTACTTACCATCAGGGTTTTTTATATTCACATTGATTTCCGCCGCCACCATATGTTCAATGCAAATGCACGGGATAAAGTAAAGTGGAAGCTTTTGTCCGTGCCTGGGAACAGCTTCTGCGTGGGCCATTATCACAATGATAAATCCTACCAAGGCCAATCTAGGAATGGATATACAATGCACATATAGAAAGAACTATATGCAAACCGGGCTTTTAAACACTTTTCTTTCCTTGCCGAGCACCATGTGCTGCCCAAAGCAGCTCGAGTCATAAATTATCATTGTGCTATAGAGATAATTTGGTTTTTTTAAATGCATCTTATTAAAACTTCCTTCATCTACCATTAGTAGGCTAGGACTTTTTCATGTACCTCCTCGATTGCTAGGAGCATATGATGCACAAAAAAAACAACAAAAAAAACAAAAAACTTCAGACCGAAAAAGGAAATAAATTATTTTATAATCATTTATAAAAGATAGGGATGAGTCAAAACATTCCAGGCCAGATACCTTCCTTGCTTTGCAGCCAATAACGTGGCAAGAATGTGGGGTTGTCTTCTGCAGGCTCTTCATTAAACTTTGGGGGAGTCAGGGCCCAGGCCCAGTTGCAGCTGCTTTGAGCACTGTAACATGGAATGTGTGGGCGGAGCGGTTCGGGTGGAGGAGAGTTACTGACGTTCCCCCTGAAATCGAACTGGATCGGTCGCATTCTGCATTCCTACAAGAGATACACCTAAGTCCTCCTGTGTTTTGTTTTGTGAGGATTATTTAAAATGCAAGAGAAGCTCTTCCCCTTAAATAAAAAAAGAGGAACCTCTCTTTATCTCTGGCAAGGACGGGATTAAAAG
The DNA here is from genome assembly GCF_960531495.2 of Zeus faber. NCBI lineage: Eukaryota > Metazoa > Chordata > Actinopteri > Zeiformes > Zeidae > Zeus > Zeus faber. The sequence goes on from NC_137208.1 coordinate 9,151,117, forward strand.
CTGCTTATCACCCTTTCCGCTCTTCCCCAGCGCGCTGCTGTTTCAAGCTAATTAGATGTCTTTTTTCACAGGCAGCGCTGTCCGGGCCGGGGCTGACGGCTAACATAAAGCGTGACCTTCCCCCGTACGTCGAATTGTAACCCCTGACCCGCTGCGGGACTGGGCACATGCAGACCTGGAATTGACACCACCGCCGCCGCTTGTTTTACATTTTTATCAAATTTTAGTTCACGGGGCCAGAATTTGACAAAATAGGACTTCAACTTCCTACTTTTGTCAGAATGTGAGTTGCTGATGAGGAGGTTTATTGATTGTCGTTAATTTATTGTTTTTTGTTATATTGCCCAATTTTTATCTAGGCATTTTTTTGGTCATTTTATAGGTTTCTTGTAAACATCTGTAATCATTTTAATATATATATCCAAGTTGATTTAAGGTGTGTTTTATGTGCTGACAGTTTTTCCTTCTATTGTATCTCATATCGGCAATTGATTTTATTCTCATCACGTTATTATCACCACCTGTCGTTTCGATGTTTGCTGCTGTAACAGTGCAGTCCCTCCGAGGACTAATAAAGTATCTGTTTATCCACCTATGTGCGCTAAAATTTGTTATTTTAAGGCTCGGTTGGAGGCCGGCTATTTATAAAGTAGTAATCAATCAAGGTGATGGAGCTTGTCAAGCTGCAGCTTATAAAAACATACCTGCGCAGTGTAAAGACGATCATAGTATTTATCCACACATGTAATGGTAAAAAATGGAGGAAGATGCTGAGTTCATACCAGATATCTATAAATAACTAGAATGGTATATAATTTCAGCATGAACAAAAAAATCTGGGGCTGACATTCATTGCTCCGTTTCCAATGCAGGGTTTTATTTTTAGACTGCATCAAGCACTGGAACACTGATAAATACTGCGGTTGAGTCACGGCGAGGAAGTGCGTGTGTGCGTGTGCGTGTGCGTGTGTCTATGTGTGTGTCTGTGTGTGTGCGTGTGTGTCTGTGTGTGTGTGTGTGTGTGTGTGTGTGTGTGTGTGTGTGTGTGTGTGTGTGACGTCATTGATTCATTCTAAATATAAGCTTTTCACATTTCTTTCTGACATAAGTGACTCCAGTCACTTAGTGTGGATGTATTATTTTAATTTGCAAAATATGATCCTTTGAAGACAGTATCAGTCCATTTCTTTATTGACTTTCATTCTGATTCTGGTCAAAGGTTCCTCATTGCATATTAGGAAACGGTTTCGTGTGAATTTGAGCACTGCATCAGCCACACACACAAACACACACATAAATATACACATACACAAGTCCTGGAAGTTGTGAGGTGGGGCCCCCACGGATCGGGCTTGTTGTTCCAGCACATCCCACAGATGCTCCATCGGATCGGACCCTAACCCCGCCCATCCACATGATGTAGAAGAAAACATGATTCATCAGACCAGGCCTCCTTCCTCCATTGCTCCATGGTCCAGCTCTGACGCTCACGTGTCCATTGTAGATGCTTTCAGTGGTGGACATGGCTCAGCATGGACACTCTGACCGGTCTGCAGCTACACAGCCCCACACACAGCAGGCTGTGATGCACTGTGTGTTCTGACACCTTCCTATCATAGCAGCATTACCTTTTTCAACAATTTGTGCGACAGTAGCTCTTCCGTGGGATCGAACCAGACGGGCTACACTTCACTCCCCACGCGCATCAATGAGCCCATGGGCGCCCACGACCATGTCGCCGGTTCACCGGTTGTCCTTCCTTGGACCACTCTTGGACCACTGCTTTCAACACATCAACTTCAAGAAGTTTAAGAAAATATAAAAATTAATGCAATACTCACATAAATTACAACCTTTTTATAAAAATGTATATTTACAAAAATATATTCAAAATGTAAGCAGCAAAATATAGCAGCATTTGGGGTAAAGTAATCAGAGTGAAGTTCAGTAAATGTAATGGGTGGGGAGGGGGAGGGTTAATAATTGTATTATTCCAAAGAATGGCTGGAAAAGCAAAAAGCATTTTGTCGACAACAACAGTCAATCCATCTGGTGCTCCGTCTACATTATGGTGATTATGATTATGATGACGGTTCTGATTCGTGGGATTATCACGGTTTTTAGTGACACTTGGACGAGCTGCAGTTTGTACGTGTTCCTTAGAGACGGCGAGGAGGCTGAAACGTGGATGCGACGCGTCTCCTCGAGCTTCGAGGGGTCACGTGGTCGCGGTTCCATCACCGCTGATATCTGACGAACGTTGTCCCCGGATGTTAAAGTAAATAACCTTCGCCCCCGGGTGGGGGAAACAATGTGTCATTTTGAAATATTAGACAAAAGGCATCGTCGCGTGCCATTGTTTTTTTAAGCTTGACAGACATGGAGACCTTGGATTTTTCCATCTCAGCTGGCCTTGACGCTTCAATGGAGGGTTAGCGTTAGCATTAGCGTTGTTTGGATGTTTTGTTGAACATTCGCCTGCCTGGGTTCCCTCCAGTGATCCGTTGTGGATCTATCCCAGAAACATATTTCTGATCATGAACATTGAACCGAAGCGATAAGCAGATTTTCTTGATTTGTTTGCGCTCCGAATAAGCTTAAATGATCGTAAGCGCAGCCGCGAAAGGACTTACAAAGCATGTTGTTTACAAAGCCTATATCCGACTTGCACTGAGTTCAGTGTTTCCCGAAATATACTTGTGGTGGCGACCGACAGCGCTGTGCTAAAAAAAAAAAAAAACAATATGGAAATATATCGTGGCGCCACTGTCGCCATACGACCCCCGTTAACCGATCATTCAGACAAGATTAAAATGTACTATTTCGAAACGGAAGATCAGAAAAACATAATATCGTGATAATGCTAATATTCCGACTTGCTGACGACTTAAGGGGTGGGAATGAGCACCCGAGTACTCGATTATCTACTCGGTATTCGTTCAATGCGTAGAGTAATCGTATCATTACACAACATAGTGCACGCGCATTTGGTTGAGGAAAGACAATCACTTTAAATAAAACATAACTCAGTCACGCGCCGCTAATTCATTTTCGACAGTTAATTGTAAAAATAGCATTTTAACTTTGTCGCTCTGTTTCGTTTGTAAAAAGCTCAGCTTACCGCCACCGGAACTTCCAGGTTTGGGGCCCTCGCTTGGGAACTGCGTAAGCTGTCCTCTTACATCCCAGAAAATTTTTAATTAATTGAAAATATATAAATATAATATTTTTTTCCAACTGTTTGACTGATGGTATTAATTGGTAAAAATTCCTATTGTCGGATAACGGTTGATAATTAACACCCCAGGCAGCGAAGGCCAATCCACATGACACAAACAACGCATGTCTCAATACAAAACAAACATTAATTTCTGAAAGATGAAAAACTCTATCCAACGCCGGCAAAACTGAAAGCAAAGATGTGGGAGCATTTTGGATTCTTTGCAAACACCAGGAAGTCGGGAGTTGGACATGAGTCGTTCAGTATGCCGGCTATGCAAAATCAAGATACAACACCGCGGCAACGCGACCAACCCCCGTCTTCACATGTGCAGGACATCAAGATCAGCCGCAAAGCAACAAGGTACAACACCGCGTGGCCGACGTGTGTCGTCTCGACCGACCCTGGAAGAGGCTTTCAACTCAAAATTGCACTTTCGAGACACTTTCTATGCTTCATAGAGACGTGCGCCCGTCCAGCGCTGTTGATAACGAGGGCTTCAGACAGACGCAGCTCCCCAGTTGTACGCGGACATGAAGCAGAAAAGTCTTCCAAGCAGCCTCCTTGGCAGCCAGAGTTACATGGGACGTTGCATGCGATGCCTGGACGTCGAGAGCGGCCCCAGTCATATGTAACTGTCCCACGCCACCATATTTCTCCAGAAAGGGGGAATGGTCTCACATGTCCTGCAGAGCAGAGCTATGTCCGACCGCCACGCCGGGTAGAAAAATTGCGGATTTGCTCCCGGAGGTGGTGGAGGAATCGGGGCTGGTTGACCAGGATCCTGCGTTGGTGCCGGACAACGCCTCCGACATGACCGTCGCGTCACGGCTGGCGGAGTTCGCGCATAATGAAACGCCCGGCCCGGTTTGAATTAGGCCACTCAACGCGCACTCAAGGCAACCACCGTTTACCGTCTACCGGGAGGAATTTGCGGCATCGCGGCTTTTTTGAAAAGCACAATTGCAAGCCATGCCGTGAATGGGAAGCAGAAGCCACTCAATCGCACAAGCTCGTGACAAATGTGGCTGCGAGGTGGAACGGCGCCTGTGATACGATGGAGCACTTCTTAGAGCAGCAGCCCAGCAATTTGCGCAGCAATACTCTTCACTGAGGTGCGGAGAAATGCCGAGGAGTTGTGGTGCTTAAGTGGAGCGGACATAGCCTGAGCTGAAGATGTGGCCGAAAACCCAGAAGCCGCGAAAAGTTGCAACACACTAGGGCTCCTCCCTGAGAGTCGACGAGTCGAATCATCTGTCGAAAACCCGCCGGTCGACGGGAGTTAAGTCGAACTGTCGTTTTTTAATGGGGTTTTTTTCCTCCCCCAGTCAGTGTGCGTGACAATAACAGGATAAAACAGATAGAAGCTTACAAGATACACAGGGATACCATTTAAACTAGGAATTATAAATAAGGGGAATCATGAATATATTTGTAGATGTGTGAATATACATAATTGCCTATTCCATATACATAAGCATATTCCCTCTATCTATTCCATTTTATTTCATTTTATTTTATTGTATTTTATTTTATTCTATATATTTTTATTCTATTCTATAAGTATTTGACTTACTGTATTACGTTTTAGGAGTCAGTTAGTTGGTCTATGAGAGAGAAACTTTTCCTAGGACATGTTATCACCGGGTGCGTTGCATTACATTTCACTGCATATATGTATGAAAGTATGCATATGTATGTGACGAATAAACCTCTTGAATCTTGAATCTTGAATCTTGAATCTTACATCCAACACAGCTATCCATGCGTCCCGATGGCTGTGCCCCTTCCCTCCAAATAAAACAACTAAAAAGAGTGTGGGGACGGGGCACGGAGAGGTTCAGGGAGAAAGTGTGCCCATTACACATGGTTTCGCACCATAAGCAGACTTTAAATAAAATAACCTACATCTAAAATAAAAGCGCGCTTCTTCGCCGCGCTTCTTCGCCGCGCTAATCACGGGCCCCCCCCATCTCTAGCGAGCGCATCATCTGTGCCGTCTGGGGGGCAGACAGGTGCGCAAAGGAATCCCCGATGGCTCCCTCTCGGCGCCACGGTGCCCTCGGCGGCGGCCTATCTCCCCGAGGGGAGGAGCCGTCCCTGCCCCCATCTGTTACAGCACCGCTGCACGCCCACTTGTGCCGCGCCTCTCATGTCCAAGCAACAGACTCGGCAGTTATGAGGGACATAAAAATTGCCGTATCCAGGGATCCTGGGAAGAGATATGTGAGCGACAAACCCCTTCTGTGCATTGATTCATTCTAAATATAAGCTTTTCACATTTCTTTCTGACATAAGTGACTCCAGTCACTTAGTGTGGATGTATTATTTTAATTTGCAAAATATGATCCTTTGAAGACAGTATCAGTCCATTTCTTTATTGACTTTCATTCTGATTCTGGTCAAAGGTTCCTCATTGCATATTAGGAAACGGTTTCGTGTGAATTTGAGCACTGCATCAGCCACACACACAAACACACACATAAATATACACATACACAAGTCCTGGAAGTTGTGAGGTGGGGCCCCCACGGATCGGGCTTGTTGTTCCAGCACATCCCACAGATGCTCCATCGGATCGGACCCTAACCCCGCCCATCCACATGATGTAGAAGAAAACATGATTCATCAGACCAGGCCTCCTTCCTCCATTGCTCCATGGTCCAGCTCTGACGCTCACGTGTCCATTGTAGATGCTTTCAGTGGTGGACATGGCTCAGCATGGACACTCTGACCGGTCTGCAGCTACACAGCCCCACACACAGCAGGCTGTGATGCACTGTGTGTTCTGACACCTTCCTATCATAGCAGCATTACCTTTTTCAACAATTTGTGCGACAGTAGCTCTTCCGTGGGATCGAACCAGACGGGCTACACTTCACTCCCCACGCGCATCAATGAGCCCATGGGCGCCCACGACCATGTCGCCGGTTCACCGGTTGTCCTTCCTTGGACCACTCTTGGACCACTGCTTTCAACACATCAACTTCAAGAAGTTTAAGAAAATATAAAAATTAATGCAATACTCACATAAATTACAACCTTTTTATAAAAATGTATATTTACAAAAATATATTCAAAATGTAAGCAGCAAAATATAGCAGCATTTGGGGTAAAGTAATCAGAGTGAAGTTCAGTAAATGTAATGGGTGGGGAGGGGGAGGGTTAATAATTGTATTATTCCAAAGAATGGCTGGAAAAGCAAAAAGCATTTTGTCGACAACAACAGTCAATCCATCTGGTGCTCCGTCTACATTATGGTGATTATGATTATGATGACGGTTCTGATTCGTGGGATTATCACGGTTTTTAGTGACACTTGGACGAGCTGCAGTTTGTACGTGTTCCTTAGAGACGGCGAGGAGGCTGAAACGTGGATGCGACGCGTCTCCTCGAGCTTCGAGGGGTCACGTGGTCGCGGTTCCATCACCGCTGATATCTGACGAACGTTGTCCCCGGATGTTAAAGTAAATAACCTTCGCCCCCGGGTGGGGGAAACAATGTGTCATTTTGAAATATTAGACAAAAGGCATCGTCGCGTGCCATTGTTTTTTTAAGCTTGACAGACATGGAGACCTTGGATTTTTCCATCTCAGCTGGCCTTGACGCTTCAATGGAGGGTTAGCGTTAGCATTAGCGTTGTTTGGATGTTTTGTTGAACATTCGCCTGCCTGGGTTCCCTCCAGTGATCCGTTGTGGATCTATCCCAGAAACATATTTCTGATCATGAACATTGAACCGAAGCGATAAGCAGATTTTCTTGATTTGTTTGCGCTCCGAATAAGCTTAAATGATCGTAAGCGCAGCCGCGAAAGGACTTACAAAGCATGTTGTTTACAAAGCCTATATCCGACTTGCACTGAGTTCAGTGTTTCCCGAAATATACTTGTGGTGGCGACCGACAGCGCTGTGCTAAAAAAAAAAAAAAACAATATGGAAATATATCGTGGCGCCACTGTCGCCATACGACCCCCGTTAACCGATCATTCAGACAAGATTAAAATGTACTATTTCGAAACGGAAGATCAGAAAAACATAATATCGTGATAATGCTAATATTCCGACTTGCTGACGACTTAAGGGGTGGGAATGAGCACCCGAGTACTCGATTATCTACTCGGTATTCGTTCAATGCGTAGAGTAATCGTATCATTACACAACATAGTGCACGCGCATTTGGTTGAGGAAAGACAATCACTTTAAATAAAACATAACTCAGTCACGCGCCGCTAATTCATTTTCGACAGTTAATTGTAAAAATAGCATTTTAACTTTGTCGCTCTGTTTCGTTTGTAAAAAGCTCAGCTTACCGCCACCGGAACTTCCAGGTTTGGGGCCCTCGCTTGGGAACTGCGTAAGCTGTCCTCTTACATCCCAGAAAATTTTTAATTAATTGAAAATATATAAATATAATATTTTTTTCCAACTGTTTGACTGATGGTATTAATTGGTAAAAATTCCTATTGTCGGATAACGGTTGATAATTAACACCCCAGGCAGCGAAGGCCAATCCACATGACACAAACAACGCATGTCTCAATACAAAACAAACATTAATTTCTGAAAGATGAAAAACTCTATCCAACGCCGGCAAAACTGAAAGCAAAGATGTGGGAGCATTTTGGATTCTTTGCAAACACCAGGAAGTCGGGAGTTGGACATGAGTCGTTCAGTATGCCGGCTATGCAAAATCAAGATACAACACCGCGGCAACGCGACCAACCCCCGTCTTCACATGTGCAGGACATCAAGATCAGCCGCAAAGCAACAAGGTACAACACCGCGTGGCCGACGTGTGTCGTCTCGACCGACCCTGGAAGAGGCTTTCAACTCAAAATTGCACTTTCGAGACACTTTCTATGCTTCATAGAGACGTGCGCCCGTCCAGCGCTGTTGATAACGAGGGCTTCAGACAGACGCAGCTCCCCAGTTGTACGCGGACATGAAGCAGAAAAGTCTTCCAAGCAGCCTCCTTGGCAGCCAGAGTTACATGGGACGTTGCATGCGATGCCTGGACGTCGAGAGCGGCCCCAGTCATATGTAACTGTCCCACGCCACCATATTTCTCCAGAAAGGGGGAATGGTATCACATGTCCTGCAGAGCAGAGCTATGTCCGACCGCCACGCCGGGTAGAAAAATTGCGGATTTGCTCCCGGAGGTGGTGGAGGAATCGGGGCTGGTTGACCAGGATCCTGCGTTGGTGCCGGACAACGCCTCCGACATGACCGTCGCGTCACGGCTGGCGGAGTTCGCGCATAATGAAACGCCCGGCCCGGTTTGAATTAGGCCACTCAACGCGCACTCAAGGCAACCACCGTTTACCGTCTACCGGGAGGAATTTGCGGCATCGCGGCTTTTTTGAAAAGCACAATTGCAAGCCATGCCGTGAATGGGAAGCAGAAGCCACTCAATCGCACAAGCTCGTGACAAATGTGGCTGCGAGGTGGAACGGCGCCTGTGATACGATGGAGCACTTCTTAGAGCAGCAGCCCAGCAATTTGCGCAGCAATACTCTTCACTGAGGTGCGGAGAAATGCCGAGGAGTTGTGGTGCTTAAGTGGAGCGGACATAGCCTGAGCTGAAGATGTGGCCGAAAACCCAGAAGCCGCGAAAAGTTGCAACACACTAGGGCTCCTCCCTGAGAGTCGACGAGTCGAATCATCTGTCGAAAACCCGCCGGTCGACGGGAGTTAAGTCGAACTGTCGTTTTTTAATGGGGTTTTTTTCCTCCCCCAGTCAGTGTGCGTGACAATAACAGGATAAAACAGATAGAAGCTTACAAGATACACAGGGATACCATTTAAACTAGGAATTATAAATAAGGGGAATCATGAATATATTTGTAGATGTGTGAATATACATAATTGCCTATTCCATATACATAAGCATATTCCCTCTATCTATTCCATTTTATTTCATTTTATTTTATTGTATTTTATTTTATTCTATATATTTTTATTCTATTCTATAAGTATTTGACTTACTGTATTACGTTTTAGGAGTCAGTTAGTTGGTCTATGAGAGAGAAACTTTTCCTAGGACATGTTATCACCGGGTGCGTTGCATTACATTTCACTGCATATATGTATGAAAGTATGCATATGTATGTGACGAATAAACCTCTTGAATCTTGAATCTTGAATCTTGAATCTTACATCCAACACAGCTATCCATGCGTCCCGATGGCTGTGCCCCTTCCCTCCAAATAAAACAACTAAAAAGAGTGTGGGGACGGGGCACGGAGAGGTTCAGGGAGAAAGTGTGCCCATTACACATGGTTTCGCACCATAAGCAGACTTTAAATAAAATAACCTACATCTAAAATAAAAGCGCGCTTCTTCGCCGCGCTTCTTCGCCGCGCTAATCACGGGCCCCCCCCATCTCTAGCGAGCGCATCATCTGTGCCGTCTGGGGGGCAGACAGGTGCGCAAAGGAATCCCCGATGGCTCCCTCTCGGCGCCACGGTGCCCTCGGCGGCGGCCTATCTCCCCGAGGGGAGGAGCCGTCCCTGCCCCCATCTGTTACAGCACCGCTGCACGCCCACTTGTGCCGCGCCTCTCATGTCCAAGCAACAGACTCGGCAGTTATGAGGGACATAAAAATTGCCGTATCCAGGGATCCTGGGAAGAGATATGTGAGCGACAAACCCCTTCTGTGCATGGCCTTAGCACTAGATCCATGCTTTGAAGCGTTGGAAGAAGGGAAAAGGCAGGACACCTACACCACCTCGGCAGCAGAGGCATATGATATGATGATGATAGGTCAGAGGGACATTCTTACAGCAAATAGAAGTGCACTAAAAGTCAAGTGAAAGCAGAATATAATTGTCGCATCAAGAGCAGAGACAACCGAAAAAGGCCATTTTAAGTTTAAAAATGAGAGAATATTTTACAGTATTTGAATTTATTAATAACTCTGGGATTAGAAACAGAATATTTTATTTTACTTTTAAGGCCTCTGTGGGCCTGAATTTTAAGTGTTTCGAGTTGTATGATCCTTAAGGGTTTGCCTTCGCTGTTATGCAGAGTAGAACAGCTGTTGTAGTAAATTCTGTGTAGAACAACATGTATTGCATATCGTATCAGGGCCTCCGTATAGCGACAGGTATTGTATCGTGAGTTTGTAGGCAACACCCAGCTATTGCAGCCGACAGGCTTTGGCCGATCTTCGATAATATTGAATATGAGGATATTTGTCACCATATGCGATATTTTCACGGCGATGGAAATATTGCCTCTTCGGTACCGTCGGAGAGGGAGACAGGTGCGCAAATTGCGCCCTGATCCCTCTCCGGGCCTCCACTCAGGGTGGCGTGCTAGACGGCCGCCTATCTCGCCTATAGGAAGAACCTGCCCTGGACAGCCTGGACTGTCTCACATGAAAATTCTATATTAACATTTTTTTGAATTGCAGCCTTTGCGATTTGAAATTTGCGTTGAATTAAATTGTGATGACGGTTTGGATTTGATGAATCATTCAGCCCCAGGAGGGACTGCACCGCAATGTCAAATTTCGGCCATCGCCCAAGCCCAGTAGCCGACGGGGTTGGGGGCTACCGTCACGAATTACAGTTTTCACCAGGGAGCCGTGTCCACATCTTCTAATGTAATACCAGAGTTAATCGATCTAAATGGCTTCGTTCTCTCTAAAAAAAAAATGTTTCTTTAAATTGGTAAAAATGGGTCTGCAAATATACTGTGGCCATTAATATACCGGGGCGGCCTGCCCAACTCAAGTCTATGTGTGGCAAACACTGGAGTTGAAATTGCATGAATATGTGAAAAACTTTTGTAATAAGAATAGTGATCATATATCAATATCTCTGGTTTCAATGGGCTATTCACACAGAGTTGGGGACGAGTTTCCATTGTTTCACATGTTTCTATGGAACATCTGTTGAGAAAAGCCTTTTTGATCTACAGCCCCTCCGTGAGGCGTGGATAGCGGTGGGAGCCGGGTCAACGCCGTCCACAGCGACACCGGAGCGTCGCGGCTGTAAACTCACACAATGCCTCCCACCCCAAAAAAAAAAGAATAAAACACCCAGACAAAGGCGCCGCCGTCCTCCTGGAGGAGTCGTACCTGATAACTCGGTGCGAGAGGGAGGAGGTGGAGGGAGAGGAAGGTGGGGTGCGGCAGCCCGCCTTCTAATTCCTCACGTCGTGACAGGCGGGAGGGTTGCCAGCCGAGTTTCTCCCACTACCCCAGCATTTCTGAGAACACATAAAAAAATAACTAAAGAATCGCGGCGTTGCCTTTCAGGAACCTGGTGTGTCAGAATGTGGCATTGTGTTTACCATAGTTTGCATATTGTTTTTTTCCTTCTAGGACTGGTTTTAAAAGCAACTGGAGGTTCTACATGCACACCAATGATATTCAGTGGTTTCAATTTCTGAATTGATTTGCAAATATGCAAACAGAATATTTAACTCCTGCGCCTGCAAACTCTGTGAGACCGTCTCCCTTTGGAGGAGGGTGTCTGACGTTGAAAGGGCAGACACAGCCGATGGCCCCGCGTCGCACCACTGACGCCGATGGTCCAAGTGCTTCAGCAGATTTATTTATCTGACATTCAAGCCATTTATTTTTCAGCATTAGAAAACAAATCTCTGTGTCATGTCGGGTTTGGAGGAATGCAATTCATCAGCGCTCCTGTAAGGAAGTGCCCATCGATCCAGGACACTTGGTACAGATAGCACCGTAATTACACTAGTAGTCGGTAGGGATGCAACGGTGCACGGTATGTTATCGAACCGCTGCGCCTCCTACGGTTCAATATGCACAGGTGACCCGCGGTGTTACGGTATCACAGTAGGAGTCCACCGGAGGTGTTGGGAGGGCTACGGGGCGTCCAGTAAGTGCTGCTTCCGAGGCAGCATTTCTCTATTTTTTCTCAGGCGAGCTCTATTTTCATTCAACTGCGCGCGGCGACGCGAGGCTTTTCAATAGAAACGCGAAACGATCCGGATTCTTTTGAACGGCCCATTTGTAGGAATGAAGGGGACCGAGCCTCGCTGGGGGATGAGCCGTTCTTTCTTCGCGTTTTATCGGGTGTTGTTTGTTGAAGTTGCCGTCTCCTGCCGCCGGCAAATGTTCCTCCCTAAGAAGGTGAGTAATAATAGTGATAAGTAAGCGATGGCCTCTGCTCCTCCCTCGACCGGGAGGTGCCCGGGCTGGAAAGGAGCGCACCCACTGTCACGTCAGGTTGAGAAAGCAAAGACACACACATGCTGGTCTGACTGTGAGCCTTTATTTTAGTAAGTTATTTCACTAATATTATTTGTGTGTATTATGTGTGAAAAATAGTGTTTATACCTGTTCTACAACAAAATAACTAACATAGTACTGGTTTTATTTTTATATTGTGAATCTCTTAGAGAAATACACATATATATATATATATATATCAGAAATTTATATTAGAATTATCCATTATCCTGGACCCTTCCAGAAGAATTTAGAATTCCAAATTAAAACAACTCACCAATGAATGTGAACCCCTCCCCCAAAACTGTGATACTTACTTAACCCTGAGCCCACTGTATCGTTGCATCCCCAGTAGTGGGACAACAAAAATGGCCGCAGTACGACTGACAATGGGAATATATAGAAAAATATGGCAGCATCATCAAGGGAACCCCTTCAGTATCTTTTTTTATTTATCCATTTAGCAAAGGTGGGAGGACATCCACCCCCGTTTTACCCCCTAAAGGACACCGTGTACAAGCACACAGAGAAATGCCCACTAGTATGTACCACACACACGTAAACAGCAGGTTGCAGCCGGACTTTCCTCCACAGTCCCGTCCTGAGTGGGCGCTGTTCAACAGAGACCGTCCTTCATTAGCGAGAGCTGCATCAAGAGCCCGAGCAACCACGCTGGGCACACGCTGCTACGTGTATGGCCACTTGGCACTCACGCCCGGTTGGGCGTCTGGTCGGCTGCGGTGGGGCGGGCCTCCCCCTTGCGCGGGCCGTGGGTGGGCCGTGGGGGTTCTGCCGGCTCGCCCGCTCCTCGGGGCTGGGCGTAGGGGTTGCTCCGCGGCCCTCTGGGGGCCCGGGGGTCTTCTGTGGCCGCAGGGCAGGATACTCGGGGCTTTCCTGCAGCCCCGAGTAGGGTGTCTACAGGGCTGCGGAGTTCAGGGCCCTGTCATGTACACTCACCGGTGGACATCTTACATACACACACACACACACACGCGCGCGCACACACACACACACACACCCTCCTGGTTGCATTCCTCTTCTTTCCGCCCTCATTTATTGCCATAACTATGACAGGAAGAGGCCACGTGACCAGTTGTAGTTCCAGTTTTCCTGGACCTAATTCAACCTGTTTTTCAATACATGTTGTCGTCCAATGTTTATGTTTTTGTGTAAATGTTGTTTGTTTCTATGTTTAATTGTTTCACCCGTGGTGATTCTCCCCCTCTTGGAGTAGTGATCAGTTGTTTATGGACCCAAACATGATAAATATAGTTCTCCAAAGAGGGGGGATGGTGGCGGTTCTCTATAAACAAAAAGCTGTGCTCTCGTCATCCTACAGGTCGTCCACAGGACAGAGTTGTTGCAGCAGTTCTCAGTGATTTAAGAATTAATAAAGTGTTTCATTGCAGGTTGAGAACTTGAACTCCACTTGCAGACTAACTCTGTCCTAGACGCAATGGTACAAATACTCTGTGTTGTATGCCCAGCATGCTGCCAGCACAGGTAAAAAAAAAAAAAGAAGAAAAGCCAGAGCAACATAGGTCAATATCGTGGGGACTCATCACTTGGAGGAAAAAAAAAATACACAAAGACGTCTGTGTGTCGGATGAGGGGGGCATCCGCTTCCTCCCAGACGCCCCGTCGTTCGTTTGCTGTGTGCACCGTTCCTTTGAAATTACAGCCCGTGTGGGATTTCTCCAGGAATCCATTTGATCAGAACTCCAAACAGCGCGCACGCACACACACACACACACACACACACACACACACACACACACACACACACACACACACACACACACACACACACACACACACACACATACACACAATTTGGCCTCTTAAATCACGCCACAGATACCCTCCAACCCCACCTCCCTGTTTTGATTTACTTCAGCATCACTTGCAGGCCTCTCCGTCTAGCTGACGTAGGCACTTCACCACCATAGATACACATGCAGGTTACTGTATATATTAAATACACTGTGCAAAATAACAAAGTAGAAAAAACTATCTCTATGATTATTACGTTAAATATATTACACACACACACACACACACACACACACACACAATTTTTTTGTTATATCGATACCTTGTTAGTAGTAAACTATTTAAAATTTGACACCACCACAGTCACGAATGATTTGAAATATTGAGGTGTCTAGAAGGGTTGGGGTGATGAAGTGCTTCCATTGTTATACGGAGAACGGCAACAGTAGAGTGTCTATTTAGAGATCTCTATGAGAAAGGATGTGGAAGAGGCCCCAGCGAAGAGAGAAGTGGAAATGCGTAGATTTATGTCAGACAGGTGCTCAACTGTGACCTATGTATTGTGATCAGATGGGTTACGTTATCTCTGTACAAGTATAAAGGACAAGTTTTTTGCTCCATTCGAGAGAGAATACATTTGGCTCCCTTCTCTCCTGGACATCCATGGCAAGTCTGGTTCGATGCTGTTCCTTGTAATAAACGAATTATTTTAATCAAGTCAGCGTCAGCGGAGTCTCCTCCTTCATCAACCCATCAATGTCATCAAGAAACTACAATATGAAATGTGAATTTGTTCCGTGAAATTCTTTTTGTAATTCATGTGAGACGGTTAAATGAAGTTAGTATGACATTTAATCTCAACACACACACACACACACCATTATAACCACCTGCCTAATATTGTGGAGGTCCCCTTCTCCCACCAAAACAGCTCTGACCCGTCGATCGTTTTTCACCCCTTAACCGCCGGGATGCGATACGCGTTGAAGTTCGGGACGTTGGCACATGAATAGAAAGGAATATGCTGAGATTATTGCATCATTTCATATCAAATTTAGAATCCAAAATCCGAATCAGAAGTTATTGACTTTTTTCCCACATGGCGGACCATGAAATGTTTTGAGCGTGGGGACCGCTCCATGGGGGCCCGGGTGGGGAGCACCATCTGTGACGTCGTTTGTGACATCGAAGGCGACACCCCAGAAAAAAAAAGATAGGCGGCAATTGCCTTTTTTTAGCGGGTATTTTGGGTTGAAAAAGGAAAATTGTGCATTGTTGCCTTCTTCCCATATTGTATCTTGCTGCCATCTCTTCCACAGGTAAACGATGCACACGCACCCGGCCAACCACATGATGTAAAAGAAAAGTTATTCATCAGACCAGGCCACCTTCTTCCATTGCTCCATGGTCCAGTTCTGATGCTCACGTGTCCATTGTAGGTGCTTTGAGCGGTGGACAGGGGTCAGCATGGACACTCTGACCGGTCTGTGGGTAAGCAGCCCCATCCACAGCAAGCTGTGATGCACAGTGTGTTCTGACACCTTTCTATCATTCACTCTCACGGGTCTGTGTATCCAGAACTGGACCCTGTCTCCGGTTCACCGGTTGTCCTTCCTTGGACCACTCTTGGTAGGTACTAACCACTGCATAAAGGGAACACCCCACAAGACCTGTGGTTTTGGAGATGCTCTGACCCAGTCGTCTAGCATCACAATTTGGTCCTTGTCAAAGTGGCTCAGATCCTTACGCTTGACCATTTTTCCTGCTTCCAACACATCAACTTCAAGAACTGACTGTTCACTTGACACCTGATGTATCCCACCCCTTGACAGATGCCATGAAGTGAAATGTTATCACTTCATCTGTCAGTGTTAAAATGTTCTGGCTGGCTGGCTGGCTGGCCGGCACACACACACACACACACACACACACACACACACACACACACACACACACACACACACACACACACACACACACACACACACACACACACACACACACACACACACACACACACACACACACACACACACACACACACACACACACACAGATACATACATACATCAGTCTTGCAGAGCCGCATAGCATTTCTGTATTTTTGCACGAGGTCTATTTATTTATTTTCTTCAACTGTGAACAGTCTCGCTGGGTGATTACTTTTGTCAAGTTTTACAGTTTAATGTTGTGTGGTTTGTTTAAGTTGCCCTCTCCTGCCACCAGCAAATGCTTCCCTCTCTATGTAAGAGTTGGCCTATGCTCCTCATTTTCTGTCTCTACTGCCCCTTGTCGTTCCAGTAAATAGTTTTAGTCGTTCCAGGAAACGGAGTAAATTAAAGACACCTTGAGTTTTTATATTCTTTGTTTGGAGAAAAGATTGCTGTGATCAGAGCTGCAGGTAGTAATTTGCCTTTTCCCCTCCGGCAAAAATAGCATCCGTAATTTTGGTGAGTGACTTGAAGGTAGTGTAATAAGTAACTTATTGTTTATTATTCTAAAGTTTTGCTAAAGCTCTTAACTGTTGAGGTGTGTTGTTAAAATATTTTTGCTATTGTTTATAATTTTTAATTTTCAAACAATAGTTAATTACGTAACAGTTTTTTCTTTACAAATTACGACTCAATAGTCGAACAAGGGCATAGCCGTCAATGCTGAAAAAAAATACATAGGTTAAAATCGAAAATTGAATCGTGACACCCATACATAGTAATATATACTCAAATTATGAATAAATAATAATTCAAGTAATAACAAGAATAATAATATCTATAAATGTATAAAAATTAAATATATATGTAGGTACAGTGACTATGTAGGCAGTGTGCAACTGGGGACATAAATATTTGGCAAAAGGTATTATTCTCCAGATGTACACATAAGCAATATGAATGGAAAAGACAATACACTATGCCGAGCCATGCAAGTGCAGTGTGTATTGACCATCGGCAACCGCACATCAGCAAAACTACCCTCCCACGGACAAACACATCACCTCCCGTGTTGTGGACAGAGACCCGCAGAGAAGAGTCACCTCCAGTCACAGTCACACACACACACACACACACACACACACACACACACACACACACACACACACACACACACACACACATACACACGCACACCACACACATACATACATACATCAGTCTTGCAGAGCCGCACAGCATTTCTGTATTTTTGCACGAGGTCTATTTATTTATTTTCTTCAACTGTGAACAGTCTCGCTGGGTGATTTCTTTTGTCAACACACACCTCTTTAACTCAGATCCTCGACCCCCTGTCCGACCTGCTGTGGATTTCAATCTCCCTCCTTATGCATGATGGACAATATGATCTATTGCCGTGGAACCCTCTCCATCAATATCCTACTGCTTTTCCCCTCTACCCCCCCCTCCATCCGTCCATCCCTCTCTCCATCCCTTCCTCCCTAGCCCTGTCCAGGGGGGCGCGGGCTTCCTCCCGGCTGATTGATCCGCAGCCAGGCCTCCCCTCACATTGAGCAGGACGGCAAGACAGCCCCTTCCAGTTCGCCTGCATTCAGGCCAATTTCTCTCACTTCCCGTTCGGAGAGGAAGGGAAGAGGAAGCGTGGAGGGCAGAGGTTGGTTCCTAATGTTGTCCGGGGCGGTTGGCTTGCCGCTCGGTCCCCCTGCCTCTCCCCGTCAAGGCTGCCCTTCGCCTTCCTCCCGACTCTCCTTCGGGCGGGGACGCCGTTTCCACGTGAGCGCGCCCTCGCAGGCGCCGTGCAGAACACACAACCCACCGATATTGACTGGTGACAATGGCAATAATCACCTACACTAATCCATTTAGAGCCTTTGTCATTGGCATGGCTGCTGAAGAGGGATTGAGCGGGATTGCGCCGGCTCTCCGCGGCGTGATGGATTTCCGGCAGAGCGGGCGAGATCCATCAAAGTCACCACCAGACACCTTGTTAAACAAAGCTAATCTGGCCGGGGATTAGCGCGGGAGAGGCAACACAAAACTGAAAGGTAAACAGAAACAACCTCTGAACATTAGCGAGCCGAGCCGCACCTGCTGCGGCGGTGTGTTTAAGCCTGACCCTTAAGCGCCCGCTGGATGTGGCGAATGACAATGGAGGCGTTGGTTTACAAAAATAAAAAAGTCGCAAAATAAAAGAAAAAGCTGAAATCCAACTGCGAGAAAAATCCATAACGTCGCGGCGCGAGCCGAGCAGCTTTACAACCGGACTCACTTCCGGAACACGACAGCTCTCGATCTTGATATAAATGCAGAGTTCTGCCCGAATCCATCCATCCGTGCACGCCCGCCCGCCCGCCCGTGCGCAGACTTCATAAATAAAACTGAACTACAACGTTGGCCCTCAGCGTTTTGCTATTTAACGATTAATTCCTTACTCCTTACATCCCCCCAGTCTCCTCTCGGTGCCGTCTCTGTAAGCTTGATCAATACGCAGCCACCGGCTTTGTATCCATCAACAAATAACTATGCAAATAAAAATCGATGGCCCAGCTCCAGGAAAATCACTGGCGCGCCAATTAAAGCCTTCCCTGGCACACGGGCACTTTAGGAAAACTGCCATGGACTACAATGGAAAGTCACATGGAGTTTTAAAGAGCTGGGCTTGTATTGGTTGTTTTTTTTTTTTTGTTTCTTGTTTTTTTTCCTTTTCGGTTTCCTTTGTACTGTGATTATTGTTCCTACGGAGGCCCCGAGGGGCAAAAAAGAAAAGTGAAAGCCCCAAAAGGTTTATTTCGTCATAAGATGCGAGGAAAGTTATCTTTGTTTAACGCTTCGACTTTGCGAGACGTTTTAACGAGTTGGTTAAAAAAAAAAAAGCATCTGTTGTTTTTAAATGAGATAAACATAGACGTTGGCAAATGCTGTGTGTAAAGGAGGAAAATCACCTTACATCTGCTTAGCTTAAAGATCTCAGACAATGCCGCCTCTGAGATAATATGGATATATTAAAAATAAAATGCGAGGTGATTGGTGGTTATGTCAGCGTCACAGTATGTTTGCGTGAGCACACACACTCGCTGCCGCTTTTCGGAGGGGGATTCACTTATCCGTAAAAATTACCATTATCCACATAATCCCAAAGATATTTTCTGATGGGCCTGCCGTCTGCTTGTACGATAGTTTATCTGCTTGAACAAATTACACAGCTCATAGCCTCTCGAGTAGTTTCTAGCGATTGGAAAAACATCAACAAATCATGCAGTTAGGGTGGTGCAGACGAGCAGTGGACATCACACACACACACCAGTTTGATTCAACCTGTTGCCCTAGCAACTGCATGAAAAATGAGCTCTCTGGTATTAGGACTGAAAGACTACGATGACATAGGGCTGCACAGAGCGCAAACCTCAATGGGCGGCGATGGACGCGCCATACTGTATCCGGACACACAAACACACACACACACACACACACACACACACACACACACACACACACACACACACACACACACACACACACACACACACACACACACACACACACACACACACACACACCCTATAATTTGAAATAACCATGCACTCAGAGCAAATTGAGCTTTTCAAGACACTGACACAAACAGCTGTGTTGCTGGATGTGATAAGTGGTAAGAGAATTCACACCCTCCGGAACATCTTGCCCATTAGTCCCCATTGTTTTTGGTTTTTTTTGGTTGCAGAACACACTGAGCACAGGTGGCTCCGTGGGAAGCGCTCATCGATACGACACACCACTCGCCTCATCACAGGCAGCAACCAGGGGCGGGATGAGGGCAGTGGCACGTGACGGGCGGAATTCTTCGCGAACACGTGAGCCCAATTAATCCGTTTAAAATGCATGACGGTAAAATAGTTGATACACACAAGCACAATGTTTTCATCAAGAAGAAAACCACAAGCCCCTACACATAAAATAAGAACCTGCTCAATTTACAAGTTCTAAAGACATAAAATGTGATTGCACATCAGCGCACATTGCATGCGCTGCACTGACCTTGAGTTGTTCAGTTCCATTGTGCCAGGGGATTCCTAGTGGTCGTAACCGGAACTGCAGTTTAAAGCACAACTGCATTCACTAAAGGGTGTGGTCTAACGCCAAATAAAATAAGAAAAGTAGACACGGCGGTCTACGGCTACAGAAAAAAGAAGAAATAAGAAGTGGACACAGAAATGAGAAATAAGAAGTGGACGCAGCGGTCCATAGAAGTGGACATGGCGGTCGACAGCAAACCCCACAGCAGAAAGGGTTGAAATACGATGCCAAACACATTCATTCAACAGAATGAATGTCTAAAGACACGGCGGTCCAAGGGCGCAAACAAAAAAAAACAGCACGATCAGAGTCACACCTGTTCAAGAAAAGTAGTTGATGAGACCCGGCGGTCCCACTTCGCAGGTAGGCTACCAAACAGCATGAGGCGATGCCTAGCTCAGACAACAAGGTAAAGTGGTTTCAGTACAGTACTGGGACAAAAACTTAACCATGATATTATTTCATTTTTTTTCACAGGACTTCGGAGTATGTGCTGCAAGTATGAAGATAAATATACAGTGAGCTGGGTACCTCACACACACACACACACACACGCACACACGCACACACACACACATACACACACACACACACACACACACACACACACACACACACACACACACACACAAACCTATGTTCCCACGGCGGAGAAGAAGTTTTTTGACAAAAAATAGAATGGAGATAGTCAGACAATGTTCATGTTGAAATGAAAACCTCACACGTTGTAGTTTTAATAATATTTCACACTTTCACCGCGCAACATTGTGAAGATAATAACATTACACAAAATTAAAATATTGTGTTACCCACATTGATAATAGAGAGTAAAATACAAATTCAAACAGTTTGAAAATAAAAAATAAACAAATAAAAAAAATAATTTAAATATAAAAACAAAAAAATACAATAGTAATAACAATAAAACCATTTAAATAAAATGGTTTGTCACTTCAGGGGGAGTAAACACATTTTTCATAATTGTCCTACAATGTTAAATTAAATTATACAATTAACTAAACAATACATTTAATTAAAATTGAACAATACGTCAGTCCAAGCTCGTTATTATAATTATTTTGAGGATGTAATCAGCAAATCTCTCATTGTGAAAAAGCTGCTAGTCTCCTATTGAGATTGAGAGTGACAATAAGGATTTGCTGGGTTTCGGATAAATAAATAAAAAGTCCAATTACTGTGTGTGTGTGTGTGTGTGTGAATTTTTTAAAATATTTTTAGTTCTAGTTCATATAATCATTGTCGGCCTCGGAATGTCCAGAAGCTGTACATTTACTGGACTTATTTCTAAATTACCAGTCGTCAAAAGCTACTTTTGAAATATATATATTTTATGCTGTTGGCGCCTGACAGCAGAGTATAAACAAGCGTATAAATAATTGCGATTTCAAAGAGTATACAGAATTCCTCTTGATATGAAAATCAAACATTTAAATAAACGATTTTGAATGTCGTGAGGGACGCACGTGTTATCCCAAACTGGCAACTGTTCCTCGTGAGGAGTAGAACTTTTAATTGATTCTTGTTAGCACAATTTCAACGGTAACTGTTACCCTCAAAGTCTGATTTGTAAAGGATATGCCCAAAATTGTCGGTATGTAAAGTTTCGTTGTTCTCTGGATTATAATTAGGTATCTTGCTTTTGAGCCTGCAATTGCATTATGGGCAATTTGTGATGGAGAGAGTGCACAAGTTTTTTTTTGTTTTTTTTTTTAAACCCGCTCCTCGCTCCAGGCATATTTTCACAAAGCTCCACTGCTGTACTTTGCCTTTACTGGCTATAGGGCTCTCTTGAGGGGCTACAAATACGGAGGTGTATATCAGCACCCACAGCAGCTCAGATACAAAAAGAGTTGAAATAAAATCATATTTTACACAATGTTTTTCTACAAAATCTTGTATGAAGACTTGTTAAATATATTTCTGCTTTATGGTTAGGTTTGTTTCATGGGTTATTGTATATGACTACGTTTTTCTGTTACTTATAAGGTTGGATATGTTGTTCATCATTAGATTTACTGTATATTGGCATGTCTATATTATATACAGATAACTGCTGTTGTATATTTTAACATTTTTCAAAGGCTTTTCAGCTACACACAGCCACAAGATTAAAACCACCACTAATAACCACTAATATTCTGTAGATCCCACTCGTTCCGCCAAAACAGCATTCCAGCATCCTTTAAGTCCTGGAAGTTGTGAGGTGGGGCCCCCACGGATCGGGCTTGTTGTTCCAGCACGTCCCACAGATGCTCATGGCCATCCACATGATGTAGAAGAAAACATGATTCATCAGACCAGGCCACCTTCTTCCATTGCTCCATGGTCCAGTTCTGATGCTCACGTGTCCATTGTAGGTGCTTTCAGTGGTGGACAGGGCTCAGCATGGACACTCTGACCGGTCTGCAGCTACGCAGCCCCACACACATCAAGCTGTGATGCACTGTGTGTTCTGACACCTTTCTATCACAGCAGCATTACCATTTTCAACAATTTGTGCCACAGTAGCTTTTGTGTGGGATCGAACCAGACGGGCTACACTTCACTCCCCCACGTGGTCCTCGTCAAAGTGGCTCAGATCCTTATGCTTGCCCATTTTTCCAGCTTCAAGAACTGACTGTTTACTTGCTGCCTGATGTATCCTACCTCTTGACAGGTGCCATTGGAACGAAATGAACAATGTTAATCACTTCACCTGTCAGTGTTATTATGATGTGGCTGATCGGTGTAATTTCCTAACACCTGCATTTTCCAGCTTTCACTGTAGACATCCATCAATTTATTATTGGATATATCATTCATCATTGAAAATGAATAATAATGAAAAAACCTGAAGGAACAGCATCAAGGACGGAAATTATGAACCCACTCCTGTTGGATTTAGTGGGGGCGGGGGCGGGATCCTAATTTCTCTCAAAGGCGTCATGGCGGCGATGCCTCTCAACCTCAAAGTCGAAGCCTGCTTTTGTGCCCTCGCCTCAAGCTTCTCGGATGGGGCCGTGGCGGGGCTTCCACTCCCCGGCTGCATTAATCACGGTAAAGATCACCTCAGGAGCTCAGAGCCACAAGGCCGAGGCTGATGGAGGGCTGAGGGGATGGGGGCTGGCAGGTCAGAGGAAAATTGGAGGTCTGTCTACCGGGGAACCATGGGAGGCGCAGGGTAATAACGTTGGCAGGCCACGACGGCTTAGAGAGGTCCTTGGTGGCTGGGGGTGGCGAAAGGGTCCTGGAGCTGTTTTGAGAGACAGAAAAGGAGGGTAAACATACATTTAAGTGGCCGTGGTAAACAAAGTCCAAGGAAATAGTCAATCTACCAGTTTATTTAACCCCCCCCCACACACATACACACACATATGGGAACGGGGAATTTGGATTATTTAAAGTGCCGCCCATTGCCGAATTCTGATAGCGCCATTTTCCTCAATGAACTTCTCGACTTCAGCTTACCTTCCCCTGCATTTTTCCCATGCAGACGGCTCGTTGGATCCGTCCCAGTCTCTCCAGCTCCCTTCTTCTGCTGCCGTGTGTCAAAAAAGCGCCCGGGCACAGGCGTCCCCCGCCAAGCACTACAAAGGCCGCATAAAGCAAAAAGAAAATGCCTCCCCGACGTCTAGATTCTCCGGAAAAGTGACTTGTGGTAACTAGGGAAGCTACAGTCTGGTTCCCCCCGCCTCCCCCCTCTGGCTTGGCCCTGAGGCATATACTGTACATACTGTAGTGTGTACACACACACATGCACGTGGCTGCGGCTGCAGGCAGGGTCATATTTCATGGCTTTAATGAATAGCTTTGGTCCTTCCTGACGTCCCTCCGGTTGAGAGAGAGAGAATAATAGGCTCTGCATAATAACTGTCCCTCATCAGTGTTAACTCATCATAGCACCGTACCCACTCATCCTCCCCTTTCTGACTTATTCAGTGGAGGGGTGGTGGAGGAGGGGTGGCGGCGGCGAGGCGAGCTACCTGTGCTCCCAGGGGAGCGCCGGCTACACGATAGAGCCATTATGAGGAAATAGGCTCCTGCATCTCAGGGGCCAAAAGGGGGCATGCTTAAGTAAAGAATACCCACTATTCACTTTCACACAGGTGGCCCCGGAGCCTCGCCGCGTCGAGCGGTGCTAAACAAAGATTCATAGTCCTGCGAGCGGAGGCAAGCTGCTTGCACACACACACACACACACACACACACACACACACACACACACACACACACACACACACACACACACAAACAGACACACACACACAGTACAAACTCCTGTTCAAAGTCATAAACATACCAATATGCTGATGCACATAAGCAAAAAATGAACACACACGCAAACACATGCAGGGTCTTACACATACTGTACTTTCCGAATTTTCATTAAAACTCATAGAAGCAGACAATTGATGTGCTGATGCTCAGAATCTCAAAAAAATGTACACGCACACACACACACACACACTCACACACACACACACACACACACACACACACACACACACACACTGCTGGCATCATGAATAGAATCCCAGAACACTCTGGATCACACCCATGCAAGGTGGACAGAAATGGAGACGTGTACACACAGACACACACACACACACACACACACACCCACACACACACACCCACACCCACACCCACACCCACCCCATCTGCTCTCTCGCAGACAAAGGGGAGCCCATACAGAGGCCCAGGTGTTTTACTGCCAGGCGCTACCTTTATTCAATGGTAAATTTAAATTACCATCAGGCATTCTATTTCCACCGCCGTCGACGACGCAGACAATGAATGCATCGGGTAAAAGCATTTACATTATTCAATGCCATTTTCAGAATCAGAAAATGGTCCCAGGAGAGCGCGGTAATGGCAGCGATACCCCATTCTCTCTTTCAGAATCCATCGCTCGTGAGACGGATTGCCGACAGGGGCGGTTTGTTGTGTTCCAAAACGACAAGCGGGGGTTAAATAATTTATACAAATGCCTCAACATGTCATGGGACGACAAACTTTTCTCCCCCCTCGACACCCCACACACCTTCCTTTCTTTTTTAAATTCTCCTCTCTCTCCCTCCAGCAGGGGCAGTGTTAAGCTGCTTTCACACATGCACTTCAACCCCTGAAATTATCCAGACATTACCCGGAGGAGCTGCATGTGTGAACGCAAATGTCCGAGTCAGTTGGACGGGACATTAAACAGACTTTACCCGACCAGCACCCTAGTACAGCCTCCATGTAATGTCCCATTGAGTGGGATGTGTGAACGGAGCAGGTAATTGTCCGGAGCATTCACAGCGGTCGGGCGAGCGGGTGGGCGTGTCGCGTGTTGATGCGCCAGTCGTTTACCTTTGCGCAGAGCCGGGTGAGCATTTTAAAAGCGGCCAGGACTGAGCGTGAAGGCGACCTGGTGGTCATCAGACTTTCCCATCCCAGTCCTGTTCCTTGAATCAGATGATTGGAAGAGACCGACCAAGCTCACTGAGACCCGGCGGCACAGACAGACAGTCCACTGTAGGAGGAGCTTGATGACAAGTTTTTGGAAGCCGCCACCCCTAGAATTGAGTCAAATGGGTGAGAATTAGACGAGAGATGAGAATTAAAACAAATCATTGAATCAAACGATGCAGGATTGGATAATCCTGAATGGGAAGCGAAAAGTCGCTGGATGCCAACATCTGTGTCGGCGGACTCGGGGGTTCGATGCCAGGTGAGCCTTTGAAAGCCGGCAAAACACAAGCACCGCGGAGACCATGGCTCGGCACGAGGGCGACCCGGCGGTGAGATGGTGTTGTAATCTCTCGGAAAACCCTCTCGCGCCATCGCTCCTGGAGGCAAGGGAGGGGGCTGCCAAGTCCACCTCCGCAGACGGCTGTAGTTGTTGGGGAGGGGGAGTCAAACGGCTTTCAAACCTTCACCTGGCATCGAACCCTCGAGTCTTCCAACACTGGAGTCTTCATCCAACGACTTACCACTTTGTGTGTGTGTGTGTGTGTGTGTGTGTGTGTGTGTGTGTGTGTGTGTGTGTGTGTGTGTGTGTGTGTGTGTGTGTGTGTGTGTGTGTGTGTGTGTGTGTGTGTGTGTGTGTGTGTGTGTGTAGATAACACTTGTGTTGCCGGCTTTCAAAAGCCCACCTGGCATCGAACCCTCAGGCCCTCCAGCACTGAAGGGTGTATTGTGTTTGGTATAATTCTTGTAGTGCCGTGAAACAAGTTATTGTTATGCTTATTCACCTGGTTGATTTACCTTATGGAATGCATTCTGACAACATACACAACCTCTATCTATCTATCTACACATATCCACCTATCTATCTATCTATCTACACATATCCACCTATCTATCTATCTATCTACACATATCCACCTATCTATCTATCTATCTACACATATCTATCTATCTATCTATCTATCTCCACATATCCACCCATCTATCTATCTATCTATCTATCTATCTATCCATCCATCCATCTATCTATCTATCTATCTATCTATCTATCTATCTATCTATCTATCTATCTATCTATCTATCTATCTATCTATCTATCTATCTATCTATCTATCTATCTATCACCAATGTCAGTAAAAACACATTTCCCAGGAGTTTGCGTAATGTGTGTGTGTTTGTATTTGTGTGTGTTTGAGCGAGAGATGGACTCCTGAGAGAAAAACATATCACGAGTGGGAGACAAAGAGAGAAGAGAGAGAAAAAAAAAAAGAAAAAAAAAGAGTGATAGAGAAAGTAGAGGAGATTGGAAGGCTCAGCGCTTGCTCCGAGGTCTACAGGGCTTTCCTGGAACATCTTAAGCAGCGCTGCCTGGAGGGAGGACTTTCCTCCCAGGGTTCATTTCAACCCAGGACATTTTTCCTTGTCAGAGGACGAGAAGAATCATCTCCTCTATTTTTATCCTCCTTCCTCTTGTTCCCTGAGCCCGCAAGAGGGAGGCTTCGGCACCTCGCCTCCGCTTCCCTGATCCCTCCTGGATCAGGGCGGATCCATCCCAGCCCCAGGTAACGTGGCTATCCCTCCAGCTTCCAAACACGGTTTAAGGCTTTCCGTCCATCCATCCATCCATCCGTCCATCCATCCATCCAGCCGTCTCTTTTTATCCCGCTCCATCTCCACATGACACCATGTGTTTCCCAATACATACGGCTCAGTTCGTGCAAATACACTTTCAAAGTCTCTTTTTTTTTCCGTGCCCAGGGCCTGTGTTCTGCATCACATCACAACAATCAACATTGTGCAGTATTGGATGACGGAATCAGCAAAAAAAGAGAGACCAAGGTTATTTTTTTCTTTTCTCAACGTGTATCTGCGTCGTAGCTCCATTAGCCCCACCTTTAATTGCTCAGATCTGTCACAATGCGCATGACGGGTGAACCGTGGCGCTATCTATCCGTCAACCTTCAAAACGCGCCGCTGCGTTCCCCGCCGAGTCCCGCGAACTTTAGAGGCGCAGGGAGCTACACGAGTGATGCAACGCAACGCCAACAGAAGGAGTGATAAAACACGGTTTCCACCCCCCGCTAAAATGATGTGCGCACGGAGCCCGCCCGCGAAACCTGAATGTGTACACCGCCCTGCAATGTACTGGCATTGTTTTATTCACAAAGGATTCGGCGCCGTCTCAACTCCCCTCAGTGGTTCCCTTGTCGCCTTCTCTCTTCTGTTCCCTTTTCCGCCCCGCCCCCTCCTTTGCTTCCAGGGGTTATTGCTCTCCAAGACGGGAACGGCGGCGGAGATTTAGAACTTGGTGGGTGAGAAGAGGCGGCGTTGTCCCCCCGTGGCCATTCTCCCCCTCGTAAAGCGGAGCCGAAATAAGGGTCCGAGGGCGTCGCGGGACGCGGGGGACGATCCATCGCGCGGGTCGGGGACTCACGGAAGCGGCCACTTCGAGTGACATCCAGCAGGCCGTTTTTGTTTCCTTCGCCCGCGTACGAACCAGGTGATCTCAATCCTGAAAGGAAAAGGAAACCCAGTGGCATTTTAGACATCGCCGTGGCGACTGGTCTCGCCGGATTCTCATCACAGCCCGATCAAAGTCCTATCATATGAATCAATGGGGGGCCTTCGCCTCTGGGATGCATGCTAGAGCCAGCAGCGGTCCCCGCCGTGAGCGTTATCGCATCACCTCCGCCACTCAGGGTACATATGTACGTACACGTGGGTATACGTTTCAACCCGGGCACCTTCGTTTTTTGTTTTTTTGGCGGACTGTGGTTTGAGCTATAAACATTATAAAGGACGAACGGAACCAACATTTTCATGGGGTTGTAAACTAGCAAACCTCTCCTTTCACCACCCTATTATATTCTCCTCCATTCAAGGCACGGTGGTAAAGCAGAGATATATTACCTGCAAATGCAAGATATACTGTATGTACGCATGAGTGTATTTATCCCTATCATTGCAATTTGAGTGTGAACCCAGTGCCATTGGGTTCACCCAAACACACCCACACGCCCTAACCCATTTTCCTGTGGAAACTAAAAAAATAAATGACTTACCGGTACTACCTCTCTAAGTTATTAAACATTAAACAGCTTTTTTTTTTTTTTTTAATTTAAAGGACGCAGTGTTGGCATAATGGTGACACACAGACCACATAATATGTGCTCTGTGTTTTCCATAATATGTGCTCTGTGTTTCCCATAATATGTGCTCTGTGTTTTCCGTGCAGGATTTATTCATTGATATTATCAATGAATAAATCCTGCACAGAAAACCTGTTTTTTCATCCTTTTATCGATCTGGGGATTTCTTTCCGCCGAGCACACTTGCACTTTTTCACCAGCCGCCTTGCTTAACATTTATATAGCGCTACACATTCACACCTGGACGCACCCCCGCCCCCCCCCCCCCCCCCCACCACACTCCCGCGCCGCCATTGGCTCGCGAGCTATTCACGCCGCAACCGCTCCCCGCTAAAGGCCACCTCAACAATAACTCTTCGGGTGGCACGGGAGCGTGACTCGTTAAATTTGCCAGCCCTCCTTCTTTTTTTTCTTTTTTTTTTGCAGATTCAAACTGGCCACTTTCCAAAAACAACCCGCCCGCCGCCCGCCCCATCGTACGCTCCCACTCCGCGAGGAGTCGTCAACGCTCGGCGAAGCCCTAAACGGGAGAAATTGAAACCCTTTCACGGTTATTTGAGATCAATCCAGCAGCCGTTAGTAGAAGAACACGGCTTACTTTTTCTAGTCCTGCTATATCAACTTTATGGTCAAGCCAAGAGGCACCTTGCGGTGGACCAAGGGCGCGGGGCCAAGCCGCCGCTGCAGACAGGCGGTGCAGGCTCCCATCCCGGGGCCGCTCAGCTGCTGGGGATTGGGCGAATCAGCGGATGGACTCAGCTGAAACGCCTGATCCCAAACACAGGAAGTGATAATAGTGTGTGTGTGTGTCCCCGCAGTAGGGAGCCGCGTGCAGGCGAGTGAGAGACAGAGATAGGACACGGACAGCGGGAGATCAAGGAAGCGGGGATCCACTATTTATATATATTGGCCTGCGAGCCCTGAGTTTCCTTTTCGGCCCACGAGCCGCCGTGATTTGAAAAAGGACTTGCTAATAAACACGCCAACTGGCGCTGTTTCGCCTCCGCCTGCCTCCTCTTCCTCATTCCCTGGCCCTGAGCCAGAACACACCTTTAGCCACTTGTTCCAAAAATTTTATATACAGTATTATGTATATACTGTATATATATATATATATATATATATATATATACACACACCCATCAGCCACAACATAAAAAGTGAATAACATTGATAATAACATTGATCATCTCGTTACAATGGCACCTGTCAAGAGGTGGGATACATCAGGCGTCAAGTGAACAGTCAGTTCTTGAAGTTGATGTGTTGGAAGCAGGAAAAATGGTCAAGAGCAAGGATCTGAGACCCGTGAGAGGGAATGATAGAAATGTGTCGCCAGGGGTGAGACAAATAAACATAGAACCAAACAACAACATGTCCATGGAACAACGGAAACATCAGACGGCAGCATCGAAAAGTTAATTCGTTAATTAAGTCCAGGAAAACTGGAACAGCAATTCGGCACGTGGCCTCTTCCCGTGAGAGCTGAGGGATGTAATCTGGAGGGTGTTGGGGGTGTGTTCAAAGCAGGTGGTGGTGTGTGTGTGTGTGTGTGTGTGTGTGTGTGTGTGTGTGTGTGTGTGTGTGTGTGTGTGTGTGTGTGGGCGTGTGAAGTGTCCACCGGTGAGTGCGCGGGACCTGTCCCAATTAGTCCCGGTGCACAACGTCGCAATTATAGCGTACAGTAGGGCCTCCAAGCAGCCACAGAAGACATCAACCCGTCCCAGAGGGCGTGAGGAGACTCTGCTTATTTGTTTTAACGTGAGCTGTTTTCCTATCTAGATCTACAGTATACGCTTTATTATCTATTTGACCTATCCCTCTATCTATCTATCTATCCCTCTATCTATCTATCGATCTATCTATCTATCTATCTACCTATCTATCTATCTATATATCTATCTGTCTATCCATTTATCTATCTATCTATCTATCTATCTATCTATCTATCTATCTACCTATCTATCTATCTATCTATCTATCTATCCATTTTTCTATCTATCTATCTATCTATCTATCTATCTATCTATCTATCTATCTTTCTATCTATATCTATCTATCTATCTATATCTATCTATCTATCTACATGTCTACCTATCTATCTATCTATCTATCTATCTATCTATCCATTTATCAATCTATTCTGTATTATCCACCAAATGAAAATCCTTTCCAATGCTGTACTGCTTGGCTTTTAGTATTTTAGGTGCATACATTTTAGGTGCATAAAGAGCATCCAGCGGTGCAGATAACTGAAAAAAACATAATCCTTTGAAAACCATGGACAATAACACACACACACATACACACTCACACACACACACACACACACACGCACACGCACACGCACACACACACACACACACACACCAAACCGACTGGAGGTGGCAGACAGCTTACCACAGGAGAGGCAGGTAGTGTGAGCAGGGGGTGGATTTATTCAAAGTGCCGATCCAAACGGAACCGAGCGTGACCACAAGCGTCCTTTTTCTTGCTTCCATCGTCTCTGGTGTTACTTATGAGTGTGTGTCTGTGTGTGTGTGTGTGTGTGTGTGTGTGTGTGTGTGTATCTACACACACACACACACACACATGAAGGCACAACAAATAACACGCACAAACACAAGTGAAAATGTGGTTTGTTGCACCGTGGGAAGGGCTAACGTGCCGTGACGGCCGCTACAAGACGTGATGGAGGACGTGATCTGTCCTCTGCTGTCCCCCCGTTTATAAATACCTGAGATCTGATGGGTGTGTGTGTGTGTGTGTGTGTGTGTGTGTAGATACACACACACACACACACACACACAAATATACAATTATTATACGAAGCGACGATTAATTCAAATACTATTAGATAGAAAATAGAAACAGAAAATAAAAATAGACAAAAAGTAAAAAACATGGAAAACACCGTACACCGACATTGACAAAGCAAATGGGAAAAAGGAAAAATACGTCGATGTTAATGTTGCAGTAAAAGATTACACAATTATTATACAAAGTCACACCCCTGAAACATACACACAAGACCACAATCAAATGCACCACCGACACGTGGCAAAAACACTGCCCATTTAAGTACAGCATTTAAGAAACATCTGCACAATTTTTTTCTGTGTGATATTTCAGCGATTTCAGCAAACAATATGCCGCAAATTAAGACTTTGAATCAACTTGAGGGTTTGTGTGTGAGTGCGTCCATGCCTGCATGCGTGTCTGTGTGTGTGTGCACGCTCTCATTGTGTCACTTGAACAACCTGCTTGTCTCATTTGTGCCACTGCCAACCTTGTTATAAAATATTATAATGGAGAACCTGTCCTTAAGTAAGACAGCGAGAGAGCGAGAGCTGGAGAGAGAGAGACTAAATGAACTATTAAGTGCACACACACACACACACACACACACACACACAACAACACACACAATAGCAGACACGGTAATGGAAAAACACACTGAATGAGCACGTGGAAGGGAGGCCACCATAGTGGGTTAAGGGCCAATCGTCCTTAATTTCCAAAATAACAAATGGACAAGGGGACTTTCATCTCCACAGTAACCAGAGTTGCCCTTAGCCAGAATAGTTACGTCAGGAGGCTCCGTTACATTACCCGCTATGCACCTCACCTTTGCAGTCCGGCTAATGAGGCTCATCAGCTAATGCGTCAAAAATAACAAAAAAAAAAAAAGGTTTAAGGAATAGAAAATCCATTCAATAAGCTTTAGACTTTAGGCTTTTCTCCAATTCAAGGCCCAATATGTTCTAGAGCAGAGGTTCTCAACCTTGGGATCATGGCCCCATGCGGCGTCGCAGGGCTATGTCCATGGGGTCATGGGGCAATTTTTAAGAGGGATATATTGATTTTTGATTGATACATCTTTCAAATATTTTAAATATAAATTGTTTTATAATAAGTTTGAAATACAGTATATTAATTGTAATATAATATTTAGTATAATAATTTCTGTCAAATCAGTTCCCTCCATTTTCTGTGAAATATTAAAAGCAGCCCGATGTGACAGCTGATTTACTCTTTTTCATAATCTGATTGTTATTCCGAAAACTTCACTGTCACAATTCTGATGAATAAAGCAATGGAATTAAAAAATATATAAAAACGAAAATGGCCATATATGGAAAAATGTGAAAATATGTGGAATGGTTAACTTCACACAATATATGACAGAATATGACACTATACACTAAACCTAATGATAAACAACACAATATAACCCCAAAAATAAAGTAAAACAATAAATAGATGATTCAAAATAGAAGTGACCCCCCCCCCCCCCAAAAAAAGAAGTTCATGGTCATAAAGAACGACAGAAAGATAAACCTGAAAGATGAAAAATTGGTCACGGCCAATGAACCTAATGGAAGAAGAAGAAGAAAGAAGAAACAGTCTTTATTTGTCACACAACACACAACACTACAACACATGCTTGCACACACACACACACATGCACATGCTTTGGAAGGTGGCCGGTGAAATGGTTCCTCTGCATTTAACCCATCTGGGCCTGTCCTTCCTCTGGGGCCACAGCCAGGAGCAGTGGGCAGCATATGTGGACGCGCCCGGAGACCAGGTGATAAGTGTCCATCGCTGGTCAGACGATGATGTTGTGCATGTTTTTGGTGGGGGTCCTTACTGACGGGAGGTGGAGGAAACCCCACGTGAGCACGGGGAGAACATGCAAACTCCAAACAGCGTGCTCCCGTTCGCGCCGGGGAAGCGCAGCGTTACTTCCACAGCTGTGCCTCCATTTAAGCCGCTCTCTAAACTCGCTGACCATTTCCTTGGCCACGTGCGCCAATTAGTGTCTGAACAGCCGCCAACTGACACGACAGGAGCCACTCAGGGCTCTGAATTCACGTCGACTCTGACCGATGACTGCGTCTGCGCGTCGTGCCGACGGCGGAGCGCGCGGCTCCGTGGGGGCAGTAGGCGAATGAAACCGCGGGCCCACGGCGTGTATATCTTGGTGCGATGAGACGAGATCATGTCGGACTTTTGAGACGTTTGAGATGTTTTGTGCCGTGGCGACGGCAAAGAGAAACAAATCCAACTAAGACAAATAACACGTCATGTGCATAATGCATCAATAAGAGTTATTAAGGGAGTAGTCATAAGTCAGCTCAGTGCGGCGGCGGGCAGATAGTCTGCTGTCAGTACCGCTCACAGTATTGCAGCAGTACTGTGAGCAAATGAAAGCTGCTTATAATACTAATAGTGGTAAACGTGATGGTAAGAATAACAATGATCTTGAGGGAGAGCCACGAGGCTCAGAACGCCACCCTCCTGCTTTGTGAGAGGGATGTATTTCACCGACCTTCTCGCGTGTCGTCCTGCCGATTTATTTGGCGCGGCTCCTCGGCTTTCTTGGGCCTCGGCGCCTTATTTTTTGGTATTTTTTTTACGAAGAATAATAACAAGAACTTAAGGTTAAGGTTAGAGAGATTCCTTTTTTTACAGAACTTTCTATGAGCGAATTACCAGGTTGGGTCATGGTCTACTGATATACAGTATGCTGTATATACTGTGTATAAATATATATATATATATATTAAAATTTTTTTATAAATATATATATACTGTATCTGTGTATTCAACCCACGCAGCACCACTTCCAGGCGTGTTATATTTACGTTGACAGCCATGACGGTTGCCAGAAGAGTGGTGGGATGGCAACCAGCGATATCTCTGTGACCCTGATCACGGCAATAGTCTGTGAACAGATCAAGGTCCTGAGCGTCTCTGAATCTTTAAATCAGTTCGGGCTCATGCACGCGCACGTGCACATGCGCATGCACATCACCTATTGTTTTGGGTTGGGGGGGGGGGGGGGGGGCAGACTCAATCTCCATTCTGTGCACGTGGGGGGAGGGGGCTGTGGTATTAAATATTTTATTGACAATAAACACTGTTGTGATTGATGTGAGGTTCAGTCACTCAGAGAAAGAGCGAGAGAAAGAGAGGGAGAGAGGGAGGGAGAGAGAGAGGGAGGGAGGGAGAGGGAGAGGGAGAGAGAGAAAGAGGGGGACTGATAGGCCATTCGACAGGGAATAAGAGATGGGGGGAAAAGAGAGAAAGAGAGAGAGAGAGAGCGATAGACATACATGCAGAAAGACGGGAGGTGTATGGATCCTGCCCCTGGAGATCCAGATTAATGGAGGGTTTTGGAGGTCAGTGCATCCTCAAAGTGGGACTGCCCCTTTAATTTCCCACATCAAGGGCGGGGTGGCGTTAAACGCACAGCCCCTATTGACTTGTACCACTTAGAACACAGGGCTTGAAGGCCGACCAGGCAGAGCTGGAAGTAAAAGGCCGAGTGATTTAATTAGCGCAATCCAGGAGACAGACGCCATATTTCCCAAAAAAGGGACTTTTTTTGGGAGCGCCACGTGACCACGCTCAAGGCGTTCAAAGGAACGCCGCCGCTCAACCCGAAGGCCCCCCTCCATCTCAGCGACCGTACTCAACCATTTTATTACGTCTCAGTGTTTAACCAGTGAGCGCTGTTCGGGCCATAAATGGCCGGTGGTATAAAAGTCACCTCAAAATGGTGAGATATGCAGTTTTAACCCCCTCAAAGAAGCAATTATTTCAAATGATCGTCGTGTCACTGAATGTCGTTTCAGACTTGAGCAGATATTTCGGTTTTTTTTTTTTTATCCGTGTAGGACGGGTTTCCCTTGGTGTGACACCGCTCGTTTTTCATTGCAAAGCACGCTCCGCACTAATTATTCATCAGCCTGGCCGCGGTGCTCATAACGTGCCCGTCCCTTTATTTGCTGCCTTGTTTTGTTTTTTTTTCCCACCTCGTTAATGTTTGTCTCGCAAAATGTGAAACTCGCGTCGGCGCCGTCGTGAATAACTGAACCGAATTTGTTCTCAATGTTCCTAAACGATGTCATCGGCCGGCGGGGTTTGTGACCGCGCCACCTTCCCCCACCGTCGGCATCGCCTCCACTCCCACGCGTGGAACCTGTTTCCTTCTTCTTCATCCCGGGATGATTCCTGGTACCACGTCCCCCCTCCGCTCGGGACGCCCCCTCCTCTACTTCGCCGTCTGAGATTGGAGCCGTGGGCTTCACTGAGGGAGAGTGCTCTGCTCGTGTTCCTCGCTCCTGAGTGGCCGAGTGAGTAGATGCTGAGCGGGGCCTTTTTATGTCGGCCGCCGTCCGACGGCAGCCCCGCCCGTGCCCACAGCGCGGATCTGCACCTGTCTCGTGCGATGACTACGCGGCGTTGGGAAGCTTTTTAAAGATCACATATTACTTAGTGGCTTTAGTTCAAAATAAAAGCGGAGGGTCTTTATGTTTGTGGTGGGAGCTGTGTGTGTGAGAGAGAGGGAGCGGTCAAAAGGGACCTGGAGCATCAAAACGGGGTCCAAAGTCCTCCCAGACACAAAGACATCAAGGTGTCATTATTCTGTGTGGAAGTTCATCACCCCCAATTAGGCAAAGCCACCTCCTCAGGCTGAAACAAGCATGTTGGCCAGACTTTTAATTATTAAAAAAAACAAAACACATAACTAGGTCCTCCTATCTCTCTCTCTCTCTCTCTCTCCCTCTCTCTCAAAATCGGTCTCTCTCAAAATCAGTGACTCCGCCTCCCTCCTCCCACCTTCAAAAGATCACTGAAAAATCACCCTTTTCAAACAGCTCCTACGGTTCGAGTCTTTTCTTTCGGCTTTGTATTATTCCATTGATCTCCGTGTCTTTGAGCGCTGAGAAAAGCGCTACACAAATGAAATATATCATTATTTTTATTATTCTATCAAAAAAAATTGACATTTTCTCGAGAAAATAGGGATGTGGAATAACTGAGAAGTCTAAATAGAATATTACAAATGAAAATATTATGCACCTATCTTGTATATACATCTAAATATATATAATTGTATATAATAATTCATATAATAGAGTATATACATATATATATATACATACATACATACATACATACATATATATATATATATATATATATATATATATATATATATATATATATATATATACACACACATATCATGTTCCGTATATTATCATATAAATATAATAATTACTAATTACTAATAAGGTAAAGGCATTATCCTTTAATAGTTTATTAGCATACAATTAGTCTACACTTTGTATAAAAAAAATGATAACATATATATCTATACAATTACAATTATATGATCTTTATAGCAATATTAAATACAACGGGGGTCCATTCCTCAAAAAAAATCCATTCAAACTCTCCGGCTCTCTCTCTTGCTCACCCGCCTCCCCTTTCTCTCCCCTGTCATGAGGCCTCTTCCCTCGAGGCCATGTGGCATCGTGGTATTCCGGGTTCATGCGGCTACCCCCCCCCCACCACACCTCCCTCCCTCCCTGCCGTCGAGGTCATTCCGGAGGGCCGCGGCCAAAATCTTCCCCTTTGGCCTCATCCGTACAGTACGAGTCATGGAGAAGACGTAGACGGGCGACAAAGGCGGTGCCCATAAAGCAGCGCCCGCGACACATTAATAAGAGCTTTTATGTTCATCTGTGCCTCGGAGACGCCCGCGCCCCCTGCCGAGGCCGAGCGCAATTAAACCTCAAATGAACGGGGGGGGGGTGGGGGGGTGGGTGGGGGTGGGTGTGGGGACGTTGAGGGGAAAAAAAATAAAAAAGGTGTGAACACCAATCAATATTTATGGTGTGTCATGGGGGAGCGGGCAGGTTTCAGAGAGCTTCCCGGCTCTTTATTTTTTTTTCGTTTTCTTCCGGGGTTTTTTTATTTTATTTTTTATTATTGTTTTTATTTTTTATTTTTATTTTTTGCAATCGGTGGCGGTGGCGCTGCAGGGCGAGCTGCGGGAAACATGAAAAAGGACAGGGTGTCAAATCAGGAAGGCGACAACAGGAACATTATTCACCGGGATGGATGATGGCTGGAGATAACAAAATGCTCCGGGGGGCGACGGCGTCTGTTACACAGTATTGACAATTTGCACGGACGGCTTCACCCGACCCGTCGTATTTAACTTCAGAGTCGCAGCCGAGGCTGTAATCCAACCCTTTACTTTGGAGCGGTTTAGAACCTTTAAGAAAAAAAAAAACTCTGTCATTGGTGACCGTAAAATATTAGATTCGGTGTTCCACCTTTTAACTACACCTTTTACTTTGTCATTGTTATCGCAAGATATATGCTTCTGTTTGTAACATACAATCTCTGGCCCGGTGGTTCTCATTGTGGGGTCTGGGGGCCTCCAGGGGGGCAGCTCACAAGGTTTTAGGGGGTTTTCCCAGAAAAAGTGATGAATTATAAATACTGTGTCAACACCGTTATTTCACTGCTGAGCCCCATCAGAGTGTGGAAGGGGGCTAACAGAGGCACAAGAATGACTGTTGTGACGGTAGTTTCCCTATTATCTCCCTCACTACAGTAGAGAGAGGGATGGAAGTTTGGACCGAATCATATCTAACAATAAGACTCTTCACAGATCGGGGTCCCAACAAAGCGAGTCCGTGGCCTAATGTCTTTCAAATTCAGGGTCCTCGCTAAAAAGGTTGACAATCACAGCTCTAGGGCAGATTGAACTGAAATAGACAAATCCTTTTGAACAAAAAGATATTCTGAACATATAGTAAGATATGATAATAGAACAATACAATAATGATATGATAGCTATAGGATAATAATACCATAACAATAAGATACAGTAACAATAATATAATGATATGATAACAATATATTAGTATTATAATTACAATAAACTGTAATAATGATACAATAACAATACCATCAGATATGATAGTGATACCATAACGATACGATAACAAAACAAAAACAACACAACGACACTTTATTAATATTAGTTAATAAATGTGATGCGATAACAACACAATAATTATATGAAAACGATGCAAAAACCGGTCCAATGTGATGACACTATCAATCCCCGGGGTAGCGATAAAGAAGGAAAATATTTGTAATTTGTCTTGTGGTTGGAAATTTAACCT
Source organism: Zeus faber (assembly GCF_960531495.2). Lineage (NCBI taxonomy): Eukaryota > Metazoa > Chordata > Actinopteri > Zeiformes > Zeidae > Zeus > Zeus faber. The sequence continues at coordinate 9,189,942 of NC_137208.1, forward strand.
CCTGAACTTTGAATCGGGCTCTATTATCTCTGTCTTTCTCACTTATTCATTATCTGAGTGGGAACAAAGACAGACATCCCAAGTCGTAATAAAATACCAACTCTTCACTGAAAGCCCGTGAATATAAACGTAGTATGTTCTGATACCACGGGTGGAGGATGTCAAGAAGCCTTAAGACAATCAGATAAAATTAACTATATCTACCAGAGGAGAAAGGAAGCTCTGACAGATCTGACAGCGAAGTAATCTATTTATTTAATATCATAGCCGCCTCCGTGTGTGTGTGTGTGTGTGTGTGTGTGTGTGTGTGTGTGTGTGTGCTATATCTTGCGGTTGTGTGTGTGTCTCGCTGGGTCAAGCTTTCATTTAAACTTGTATTGAGCGAGCCCAGCATGCGTCCATCTACGTGCCGCCATTTCAGTGTTCATAAATCCAGCCGTCCCACCGCCGCTCCGCTGTCCTCCGGAAAGCGCCGCCTCTGTGGACGGTGGGTAAACACGTGGCTCCACGTGGGACAGTCAGAGCAGTAAGTCAATCAGTGTGCATTAAGCTCCCCCGCCAGGTGTTTGTCCCACTGCACCGAGGCGTAATGGAGTCGGACTGTACTGAGATTACCTGGATACACATCTATAACATTAAAACCACTGAGAGGTTAAGTAGATAACATTGCTCATCTTGTTCAAATGGCATCTGTCAAGAGGTGGGATGTATCAGGCAGCAAGTGAACAGTCAGTTCTTGAAGTTGATGCGTTGGAAGCAGGAAAAATGGTCAAGCGTAAGGATCTGAGCCACTTTGACAGGGACCAATATGTGATGGCTAGACGGTCAGAGCATCTCCAAAACCACAGGTCTTGTGGGGTGTTCCAGTGTGTATGCAGTGGTTACTACCTACCAAGAGTGGTCCAAGGAAGGACAACCGGTGAACCGGCGAAGGGATCATGGGCGCCCAAGGCTCATTGATGCACGTGGGGGAGTGAAGTCTTGCCCGTCTGGTTCGATCCCACAGAAGAGCTACTGTGGCACAAACTGGTGAAAAAGGTAATGCTGCTATGATGGAAAGGTGTCAGAACACACAGTGCATCACAGCTTGCTGTGTGTGGGGCTGCAGACCCTGTCCACCACCGAAAACGCCAACAATGGGCAGGCGAGCGTCAGAACTGGATAATGGAGCAATGGAAGAAGGTGGCCTGGTCTGATGAATCATGTTTTATTTTACCTCATGTGGATGGCAGCGGGGGATAAACCAGAACGTAAGCTGTGTGTGCGTTCATTTGTCCTGGGAAGAGATGGCACCACGATGTGCAATGGGAAGAAGGCAAGCCGGTGGAAGCAGTATGATGCTCTGGACAGTGTTCTGCTGGGAGTCCTTGGATCCTGGCATTCCAGTGGCGAATGACAGGACCCAAGTACCACCTACGTACCACCTGCCTCAACATTGTTAGGTGGGCCAGAGCTGTTTTGGTGGCAGGTCGGGGACCTACACAATAAAAGGCAGGTGGTTTTAATGTTGTCTTGTGTATATATATATACTGTATATGTGTGTGTGTGTGTGTGTGTGTGTGTGTGTGTGTGTGTGTGTGTGTGTGTGTGTGTGGGCTTGCTGTTAAAATTAAATCTCCTGATCTGGCACGCAAATGAATGGATGAAACCGAAAAGGAGATTTAACAGTGCATTAGTAATTCATAAACTCCAGTTTGTCCACTCAAATAATGAATACCCCGCTTTTTGAATGAATGAATCACCGAGCCCAATATTCACCGAAGATAAAATGTCAATGCGAGCCAGGATGTGTGATCAATGAGGCCATGTAAAAACATGTAGCGCACGAGTGAAGGAATGAAGAAGCTATAAGAGGCTAGTGCAGCACTTAGTGCCCTAATAGCTGATGCTGCTGCATTATCATCCATCACCATCTGCCTCCACCAACACCACGTGTTTAGGGGCAGCGTAATTAGAGCAGAAAATGCTGGACCCACTCTGCAGGGGGTCTACCTGTATGCGTGTGTATGGAGAAATATGTGGCTCTAACATGTATACTTCATATTTGTACACGGGAAATGATGCAGTGCAGTGAAATGATGAAAGGCCCTGCAAAACAAAGCGGAAGTCATAAAATCAATATTTTAATTAGAATTAGAAGATTTATTTAGAAGATATATATATATCTGTATTATACACTTATCAGCAACAACATTAAAACCACACTCTGTGGCTACCCAGCCCCACACACAGCAAGCTGTGATGCACTGTGTGTTCTTGACACCTTTCTATCACAGCAGCATTACCTTTTTCACCACTTTGTGCGACAGTAGCTCTTCTGTGGGATCGAACCAGACGGACTAGACTTCACTCCCCACGTGCATCAATGAGACCATGGGCGCTGATGACCCTGTCGTCAGTTCACCGGTTGTCCTTCCTCGGACCAATCTTGGTAGGTAGTAACCACTGCATACCAGGAACACCCCACAAGACCTGTGGTTTTGGAGAAGCTCTGACTCAGTCGTCTAGCATCACAGTTTGGTCCTCGTCAAAGTGGCTCAGATCCTTACGCTTGACCATTTTTCCTGCTTCCAACACATCAACTTCAAAAACCGATTGTTCACTTGATGCCTTATACATCCCATCCCTTGACAGGTGCCATTGGAATAAGATAAGCAATGTTATTTACTTCACCTGTCAGAGGTTAATATTGTGGCTGATTGGTGTTTATATATATATATATATATAATATCTGTATGTATATGAATATGTGGAATACGAGGGATACTATGTACAGCGGGATAATATATACTTTTTATCTACAGAGAAGGTGGTGTAATACACAATCCAAGTGCTTTACATCAGGAATAAAATCCATTTTAGAAAGTCAAAGAAGAATAAAAGGTTACAGGTTAACAGGTTAACAGTTGTTATCAATAGGTTGCACAGTGACGCACAGGCATATGTGCAAAGATGCAGATAAGATGTTACATGAATACAAATATACAGGTTAAATGTCAAATAACAGATTAATTAGTGCCCAGATGCATGTGCATAGTACATTACATATTATTTGCTTGGAAGCATGATGGTTTGCAAAGATTCTGCAATAATCTGAAATCATGGGAGTTTGTAGGTTGTTTGTGTGTTTTGCAGGGTGTGTGTATGTGTGTTTGCGTGTTTATGTGTGTGGTGCACACACCTGACAGATGAGGGGAGGGCCTGGACCCACCAGAGACCAATTTCCCTAGCCTGTTCGAGAGGCCTGTTCATTACTGCAAGCAGGAGGGAACAATACTCCACAGCCCGCCAACTTCATTTGCTGCCATTTTCCCCTCATTCTCTCCCTCCCTCTCTCCCTCTCTCTCTCTCTTTCTCGCTCTCTCTTTCCACCTGACACACAGCAGTGCGTCACTCACTGACTTCCCACAGTGCACCACTGCACGCCCGCCAAGCCGGGATCTGGTGGCTGCAGTGTGGGACTCTCTCTCTCTCTCTCTCTCTCTCTCTCTCTCTCTCTCTCTCTCTCTCTCTCTCTCTCTCTCTCTCTCTCTCTCTCTCTCTCTCTCTCTCTCCCTCTCTCTCTCTCTCCGAGGTTTCATAGCTGTCGGCGCCGCCTCGAGTTTCCTCTGCTTCTCTTTCTATTTTTCATCTGTCATGTTTTTTCGAGAGCGAAAATAAACCAGACGTGGTTGGTTTTTTAGCTTTGCTCAGCGTGGCATGTGGGCTCCGGCGGAAGAGACTCTCTCCAGTTGGAGGGAGAGAGAGAGAGAGAGAGAGAAGAGAGACAGTACAGCGGTGGAACAGAAGGTAAATGGAAATATTCAAAATCTTGCAGCAGATGCGAGTGATCCTCATCCATTCTTATTCTTTTAGTCCTCGGTGCAACGTTCAACACAGCGGACCACACGTGATCGATTGGCGGACCAAGACAATGGCTTGGTATTTCTGGTTCCCGTGTTGTGTATTTTCAGGTCAGTTCACCAGAAATAAGAGATTTCCCCGTATTGATAGGCAACGCATCTTCCACCCCTGCTCAGGTTTTCACCCCTGGGGTCCCGCAAGGTTCAATTTTGGGCCCCCCTCCTTTTCCCAATTTACATGATTCCACTGGACAAAATGATTTACATATTACAATATTTCCTTTCCATGCAGCTGACAGACAGCCAGGCAGGTATTTGTACACTTGCTGACTGCATAAGCAACATTAAATCCTGGTTGGCACACAATTTTCTCCAACTTAACGAAAATAAAACAGAAATGATACTCTACTTATACACTTTCGCCCCCCGGCTTCAGCTATCCACCCATGTCAGACCGCATACCAAAAAACCCATGGCGTTCGACCACGCACCGAAATTGGCCAACGTATCAGCTCAGTTGGGAAATATATTTTTTTCCAATTCAGAATTATTGCCAAAAATTGGGTCCTTTATATCCTTTTCAGATTTAGAAGGAATCCTTCATGCGCCATGACTGGACTATTTTGTCATCAATCAGGCCTCCAACCACTGTTTACAGCTGGTGCAAAAGGCTGCCGCTGCACCGCTGTACTCCTCTGTGCAGAAGCAAAAAAAGGCGAGGCCACATCACCCGTCTGCACTGGCTTCCTGCTCATTTTAAGGTTGCATTCTGACGTTATTTTGCTCATTTCTTTTTGGCTCTGCACGCTCTGCCCTGTAAAATATCTGAGCTTTTAACCCCCCCCCCCACCACCACCACCACCACCACCACGGTACTGTTAAGTGCTCTTTAAATGCAATAACATGGATTTGATTGATTTCGTGAATGTATCAATTGAGACAAAGAAAGAAAGGAAGAATGACAGCGGACGGCGGAAACGACAGCAACCGTGGTAAATGAAGCTTGAATGAGCGGGACAGGATGCTTTCATTGAGTTCACACACCGATCCTTCGACTACTCATGAATACATTTCTGCGCTTTTTTTTTCATTAGAGCTAATGTCCCCCAAAAAAAATTCAAACCAAAAAATACGTCCGTGGTTAGCGCTGACTGAGACGACGGAATGCAAAAATTGAAGACGCGATTGGAAATTTAATGGTAGCACACGGGACGCAAAAATTGCCGTCTGATGGATCCAAACGGAAAATGAATCTCATTTCAAATTTCTTTTCTTTTTTTTTTTTTTTTTTGGCGACACTTATTCTCAACGCGGCAGAAATACAGACAAATAGAAACATCAGATGGAAAATAACACTTTGCATTGAATCAGTTTTGCAGGCGGCTCGCAGATGGGTGTGCTCACAGCGGCATGGCGAATAAATCAGGTTTGTAATGGCTTCCCCAGCAAGCATGACAAGGAGTCTGAGAGCGGCGTCGAGTCCCATATGTGCTGGTGGATGAGACCGGTGACGGGGGCATTTCCTCTGACTTGCAGGCAGCCTCTTGAAATTAAGAGTTTTCTGGAAGTGAGATATTTCTCCGCGGATGCCAACTTCAACTGTTTATTCTGTGCTCAAGAGTGAATATCAATGACGTGCGGGAATTAGACCCGTTTCCCACAGAATTAAAAGGCTGGATGAGGCACTTGTTCTTGCACAAAGACATTTCAAAATAATACCAAAAACTAGAGGTCATGTGATTTAGTTATGACCCAAAGTTGAGTGGTAAAAGAGATTGGGAAGCTGTTTTTTTTACTGACATGTCAATTTAACTGCAGTAAACCACATTGGCCTTGTTCAATTAAAATATCTGTTTCCAGAGACTGATGATATTTTCCTCATAGTGACATCTCATGATTCCGCCAGTGTCTAGTTTGATTTTCAGATGTTTTGGGCCTATTTTCGACTTCATTAAATCATTAAAAAATTCATTTCAAAATAAGTTTCCTTCATCCTCCCGCCAACGATAGTACATGTGCAAAAAAATATATTTTCAAGCCCTTTATAACGTCCCCAAATCGAGGGCTCCTCTCCATAACCTCTTCTACACGTCGCACCACGACAACTCAGTGAATGTCTGACGGCTGCAAACAGTTTCCCTGCGGGTTCCGCATTTTGTCAAAACAATGCATGTGCACGTTTCAGGAGGGAGGGCGCGCACATAGAAAGCAAACATGAATGGATGCCGCCGCGCAACGACTTTGAATATCATGCTTCCTCATGAAACATTAAATAAACCCTCAACATTCAAATGAATCTGCCGGTTCGGCAGAGATGCAAGGGCATCGCTGATGAGTACGTCGACAAAATGTGGCCACCCGGTCGTCTGCGCGGGTGTTTACACGTGTATCCAAGGGTATGTACTACTTTGAATAACTCCTTCTTTTCATTCAAATAGAGTTTATGAATCCTCCAAGGGAGGGGGGGAAAGGAAGTGACACCCGTGTCCCTCCGAGAGGTGCCTGCCCGAGGCCACTCGGGTAGGGGCGGCTTTTTAAGTGGTATTGAAAAAAGCGGGAGCCGGTGGTTGGGGATAACCTCATTACATTTGGGCATCCTGTCACTAGGAGGCTGAGCTAAACGCCGGCTCCCTCGCTGACAGCGAGCGCGGCTCCCGAGCGCAGACTTGTTTTCGCCTTCCTGCCAAATTAATTCCATTGTGTGGCATGGCAGATCCGGAGCGCTATATACATCAGCTGGATTAGTATGCTCCTGAAGCACTCCGTGTACTTTGTCAGGGGGTGGGGGGGGGGGGGGGGGGGCAGAGGTGATGTAACAGGGGATAAACGGTTGCTGTGTGCCCTGACCTGGGGGTTTGACTTCTTTCCCTGGAAGCGACACACTGCCCCCTCTGGGCTGGAAGCAGATGACACTTTCTTTGCATTTCCAGCCGGAGCTGACGGTGGCGCCGCTGCTGGTGGTGGCGCAGAGGATTCTCCCCCCTATTTAGCCGCACAGATTATTTGGTCCACCTTCTAATTGACGACTGCGTGTTTTGAACGGTAGCTTGAGAACCGGAGTCATTAAAAGACGACGGCAGTGCTAAGTAACAAAACACATCGTTAATAACTTTGAGGTGACGTTCCCATAGCCAATGTCGAACTCCTTAATTATAATGAGGAAGTAGTTGAAGTAAATGAGCTCGGAGCATTCTAATCGGCTGCATATGGGGGTTGACTTATGATGCATCTTTGAGGAGGCGGTTTGAAATCCATAATTGGGGGAATTCAATCAAATGAATTAATGAAATACTTGGAGTTTATGGAACGATCATGAATCCATCAATGGCAGAATGGGGGTGTGTCGGTGAGTGTCGGTGAATGTTTTCCTTATTTTCGTTCCGGGTCAGGGAGGACTTTCTGCAGAGCTGAGATCTTTTGAATAAGCAAAACAATGTGGAGATCCAGGCAGAACACAGGATGCAAACAGAGAGGGAAATGGAAGATGAAAAAAAAAACTAAAAAAAAACGATGCACACGAAATGTGTGCTGTGGGAGTGTGCGCGCCTCACCATTTCACTGAATGATAGAACGGGCCTTAACTTGGCAGCTTATTAAAGGGATGGAAGAAGAGAGATGAAGAATGGCGCCCGGGAGCTATTTGAGTATTTTTAAAAGAAGGAGTGATGGTCAGTATCTGTATATTAATAAGGAGGTGAAACGAACTAACCAGAACATGCATAGTGACGCTCAGTGACTTTGCCCCGCTTGTACGATCAGAAATGGATTGATTGACTGATTGATCGAATAGGCTACAAATTGTTGCTGTTGTTGGAATTGCTGAAAAACATCTCATCTGACTTCCTGCTTCATCCATTCAAAAGGTATTCTGGCACTTTCTTCTCTTTCGTACAGAACTCACCCCGTACCAATCGCAAAGGAGCATTACAACAGCATGTCCTTCGAGTTGCAAATGATTTAAAACATCCCACGTGTTTCGACTCGCGGGCCAAACACTGCAGTCCACATACCAGGTGGGTAAAGTGGGGACCAAATCGAATTGCAATTGGCCCACGAGTAAAACATTTTAGAAAGGGGAGAATTTCGTCGAAACTTTCTTCTGATACTGCTCACTCGACCCCGGATGTTGACATCCGAACGCCATTTAACACGCATTCCCGATTCATGAGGAGGCCCAAGAGGACGCAAAAGCAGATAGAGGATATGTCGGCCGTTGCATGCCATTTCCCTTTAAAATTAGTGTTACCTCTCCCCCTCCAAATGTTGCCCGGATACCATTTTCCTTGCTGTCCTCATTGATTAGGAGACCAGAAAGGTGGCTGGAACGGGACCCTGAAGCGCATTCAGCAGCTTCAGCATCGGACGCCTCGGAGTTTCTTACCGCCAAGAGTTTGGGAGATTGCTTGTGACATCACTGGGAAGGACTTGGACTGGTACACCCCCCCCCCCCTGAAAAATTGGATAATAATGCTGAAAGTCCAACATCGCTGCGCATTCAGATGTGGACAGAACGGGCCACTGCAATGTTCCTGAACAAAATGTCCTTGGCTACACTTGGAGGGAATAATTTGTGGGAAAGTTGGGACTGGGTGACACCAAAGCAGCTCTCGTGTCGCAATGTCGCAACTCATCTCCCATCTCTCGTTCCCTCAATGTAATAGCGGGAGCAGGGGCAGCAGCAATAACTTATGGCAAATGAGCTGCATCCAGTTAATCCCACCAGGAAGTGTTATCGAGATGTTTTCTTTCCCGGCGACAAGACGACACTCGAACCCAGGGAGGACGGGCGCTCAGACGCCCCGCGCACAAATGCGAGTATGTCACAATTTGCAATGCGGCGTGGAAATAGGATGGCACAATTTCTCCAAACGTGCTGGCATGTGAAGCAAATGTAATTGCTCGGAGGCACAGCTCGTTTCTGCAGCTCATCTCCTCCGGGGAGCAGTCGGGAAAGGAGTTGCGGCGCTACAGGAAGAAGAAAAGTCTCTCAGCCGGCCTCTCGCAGCATGGAGCAGCAGAGGCTCTTTTCCATCAAAAAATCTTGCCTTAATATGGCAATGGTAATGCCTCTGTCAATTTTAATGAGGCAGGAATTAGTCCAATGCAGTTTGGGGCGGCATTAGGGTTTGAAGTTTATATGCGTCTGCTGTATCCAAATACAACACCATCACTCGGGAGGCTCGTTAAAAGCAGGTCTGACCGGGATCCCAGGGGGGGAGAGAGGCCCGCTGGAAAATTCCTGTTTGGAACGGGAAGAAAAGCAACCGTTGGATAACAGCTCCCCTGGAACGTACACACAGTTTATTTGATAGCACTTGTTTTAACTGGGGAAGAAGGAATTAATCATTGATGACCTCTGATTTGGACGAGGATGAGAGGCACCCAATGGATACCTTGACAGACCGAATATGCATCACCCTTTCAAGCGCTTTGAATTTTCTGCTGAGGCGACCTGGAGGATTTTGTCCGACCTGCGCTCCGCAAAGCAAGCGGACGTGGTGAAACAGACTCAAGGCAGAAAATATCTATTCAGATCGCTGATCAAACGGCACAGCCTTTGTGGGTAATTTCTAAAGCGTGGGTACGGCACGCAGCACATTTTTGATCCCACACGTTTCCAACGGGATCAGTAGTCTTGGAGGCCAACTCCAGCCCATACAACTTCCGGCTTTCCCTCTCAGTTGTTCCTGAAACAGTGGAGCAAAACCTTTTGGAGCTAACATAGGACAGTTATCAAACATATGTGGCGGTGGCTGCGAAATCTACGCGTTGTAGTTGGGAAGTGCCAGGACAAATGACCAGCATGCATTGCACAAGAGCTCAGTTTGCGGTTTTCAACGCCCGACCCTCAAGAATGCATATCGGCATGTACGTATGGTAACTGAGTCACAGCTGTGTAGTTAACATAAGCAAACTACAGTCGCTTTTGAGTGGTTGGGAAGGGACAGGAGCGACATCGGTGACATCAAAAATGCCATTAAATCACAGCGGTTAGTCACAGAAAGTACTACTTGGTAGCCGCTTCTCCCCTAGTCCTTGCGGCTTTGGTGGTTTGTTTCAGTTCCCCTCCGAACTGATCTGTACCGCACTGTGTGCTGCACTCCGGATAATAAAGCTATGGTTGAACGTGAGGGACAGTCACCCACAATGTCCTCTGTACAGCTATTCTGGGAGGTCATTTTAGATTTTTTTTGAAATTCCATTTGCAATTGCGCTGACCGTGTTGAGACAAAGGGGGGAGTGTTTCCCCTATTATCCTCCATTCTTCTTTTTGAAAATGTCAGTGTGTCGCAGAACACCCAGATAGATACGCAACAGGGAACAGTGGACGTGTGTTGTGGACCTCACAGACTGAAAACCAGGCGGTCGTTTCATCAGTGGCACAATGGAAACAAATGGAATACAGTATATAGTCGTATACAAATCCTTGCATTGTAGTTGTTTCTATTTGAATCTGGGCCAGTGTATGCATTAATCTGCATTCCTCTGCGTGTGTGTGTGTGTGTGTGTGTGTGTGTGTGTGTGTGTGTGTGTGTGTGTGTGTGTGTGTGCGTGTGTGTTTGCCGTCTCATTTCCATCATGTGTTGCTATGCCTTGCACCGCCTTGGGTGTTTTCCATAATTGATTGCATGAATTCATTGCCATGACTGTTTCTCCCCCCAAACTCTGAATTGCTTTCTGAACACTTGCCTGGCTGCCCTTCCCGTCTTCAGCCATCCAGCACTCATTCACCCTGCTCCGAAAGTGTGTCACCCCAAGGGGGTCTAAGTGTGTGTGAGTGTGTGCGTGTGTGTGTGTGTGCGGGTGTGTGTGTTTTTGGACATGCGTTGCATATGTGCTACCTGGCCCAGTGCATTCCATCCCTGAGGGCCTGTACCATGTGTGTGTGTGTGTGTGTGTGTGTGTGTGTGTGTGTGTGTGTGTGTGTGTGTGTGTGTGTGTGTGTGTGTGTGTGTGTGTGCCTGTGCGTGCACTCCTCAGCTGTCTTCTCTCATCAATCTTCAATGCTACGACTGAACCTTGCTATGAATCTTTTTGACCAGCTACCTCAAGGCTGCATCCCTTACACTGCACACACACACACACACACACACACCACACACACACGCACACGCACACACACACACACACACACACACACACACACACACACACACACACACTTTTTTATGGACTCCACGGAACAAATCTTTTCAACCTTACCCAAAATCGTCGCGCCTGATGTTGTTTGGTCGAAACAGCAGATCTGCCCAGAGCTCACAGAGCGGACTTGAGCTATAATGACACGGTGGGAGTCCAGGCTGGCGCTTGGGGGTTTTGGGAAGTGAACAGAAAATGAAATCAGCCCAAACAAAACCTGAGAAGCAGCATGGCGGGGAGTGGGGGGGGGGGGCTTATTGTATTTGTTTATAACAGAGAGGAAAACATATTGGCTGTGACTGCTGCGCTGCTTCGCCGGTGACTTTTAGGAAAGGAATATTGTGACAGGAGTTGGTCGGGAGTCAGGTTTCAGCCTCCTCCACCTCCTCCGACGCTCTAACGTGATGAAGAGGAGGAGGACGGCGTCGGGCTTCCTCATATCACTCTCCCTCTGGTGTGCACAACAAACGGTGATTAATGCCACCCGCCACAATAATAAAAGAGAGAACGCGAGAAAAGCCTCTGTCCTCGCAGGTGGTAGTTGTTGTTCTCACTGTGGCTCCACCCTTCGCTGGCCTGCACCTGTCGTGCTTGTTTGGGCAACGCAGTTCGCTGTGTTATCGCAGAGCATCCGTGGCTGTAAACGCGTTAAGAGGTGGAAAGGTGGTGTCGAATGCATTGTGCAGAAATTAAGGCCCTGTGTTTCTTTTGAGGTTTTAAATACTGCACGAGTTTTTCGGACAAAAGAAAGAAAGACAAAATCCGCCATGCGTTAAAAAACGGACGGTGGATTTTGTCACACAAGAAACGACCTTAATATCAGCGGTTGAAATTTTCTCTTAATGTGATATATTATATCTTCATGAAATTTAGTATTCTGATTGTTGCTGTTCCTATTATTGTACTTTATTTATCTTAATTATTATGATTATGATTATTTATAATCATAATGTTAATAATAATAATAATAATAATAATAATAATTTTGTACTGATTCAAAAATTGGGCTTTAATTCAACAAAAGCTAATATTTACCATTTATCATATAATCACATTTATTTTTATTATAAATAGGTATTATTTAGCTCTTAGAGAGTCTGCAGACACAGTATCTTCTCTTTTACCTTCACATGGTTCTACCAATGGGCCCTTGCAGTCAGAGAAAGAAAAATAAACTCCGGAGAACGGAGAGTCAGCATTACACCCATAAGCCGCGTCAACTGCTGCAAACGCCTAAAATGGAAAGGAAAGTGCAGGTTGGCGTGTTGGCGAGATGTTGGGAGGTGGCTATAGCGACCCAGAAACCACTCCCACACACACAAACACACACACACACACACACAGACACACACACTTGTGTCAACCTGTGACCTCCTAGACCGTATTCCACCTGCAGAAGTGTCGACAAAGTGCCGGGAATGTGGGACGCCCGGCAAGTTAATTAACGAAAAGCGTCTTCGTCTTTCTACTGAAAGCAAAACCTGCAGGTAGGAGAGAGAGAGAGAGAGAGAGAGAGAGAGAGAGAGAGAGAGAGAGAGAGAGACGGAAAGAAAAAACGAAGAAATATCGGAAATAATGAATTTGCGTCAAAGCGGCAAACGGGAGGCGGGTGTTATTACACTTTCCCGCAGGCGAGGTGTTTGTTCTCCGCTCATAATGAAACACTTCTACTCCGGGTTCGCTCGGCGTCGACCGCGCCTGTGATCTTCCGTTTCCTGATAATGCGGGTGTGTTTTGGGTTGTGCAAACGGTGTTTAAAAATGTTAATCTTAATTCCCTGGAGCCGGCGCGTGTTTAACTCATTTCAGCGAGGGCTTGTTCGCCCACGGCCGCGATCGAACTAATTGGCCGGCGTTTGGCTGTAAATCAGCTGTTTGCTCCCGTGTTGAAGTGAAGAACGGTGCCGGGGACACCGGAGGAGTTCATTACCCGGAGATGTCGCGATGAATTAGGGGCTAATCCCTTTTCCGGAGCGGACAGGCAAAGGTGAACCGCGGGTGAGGATCCCAGCCGGCGCGTGATATCTCCCGGCGACTCCTCTTCCTCTCGTTTTCCCTCGTCTTCCTCCGCGCCGCCCCCCCGCGTCGCCGGCAATTAGAGGCTTCTCTCGGCGTCTGAGACGGGGTCGTGGCGTTGTAGCGTGGAAGGTTCAAGAGATTTTTAAAAGATTCACTCGTCCCATACATAATGCACTGTACGTGAGTGTAAAAAAAACTCCAGAGACTGTGCTGGGCAGAGTGTTACGAATGGAAAAACAAAAATAGGAATACAAAAATAATCTATATAGAACATTTAAAATATACCAACAATCAACAACAGAAACCATATGTATATATATATATATATATATATATATATATATATGCACATTGTGCGATGTTCTCCATGCGATGTTTGAGAACTGAGAATTATAAATGTCTCGGAGTACTGTACAGATGTGCAATTAAATATAGAAGGCGTACAAAGCATTGGAGCAATGAGGTGCACACAGTATTTATGAGGTGAGTCCCGGGTTGTGACAGTTGGGTGTCCTCAGGGCCTGGGGAAAGAAGCTCTTTCTGGGTCTCTCCGTTTGGGTGTTGCGGCTGTGGAGGCGTCTGCCTGACCGCGGCCGCTGCGACGGACCCTGGTTGGGATGGTGGGGATCCTTAATAGGCATAAGTCCCGGTGAGTGTTATCCCGGTGGTACACTCGGCAGCACGTACCACCCTCTGCAGGGCGTTCGGCAGTCCTGAGAGCAACGGTTCTCTTGAGTACCAGGTGGTGATGCACCCTGACAGGATGCTCTCCACGGCACCAGAGTGGAAGGTTTTCTGGATCGCGTGGAGAGACGCTCAACAGTCTCGCTGTCCGAACGTTCCACCCTTCTCCACCGGAGTGTCTGTATGTAATGTCCATGTCAGGTCCTCGTGACGTTTACGCCGAGGGGCCCGGAGCTGCTCACTCTCTCGACTGGGGCTCTGTTGAGGGTGGCCCCTTGGTTTTGCTGACGTCCTTGTCAGGTCCTCCACCACTCCCAGGTAGGCTCTCCTCTACATTGTTTGAGGTCGGGCCCACCAGAAACTGTGTCGTCGGCAAACCTGGCCACGCAGTCGTGCGTGACCAGAGAGTACGGCAGAGGCCTCAGGACACAGCCTTGGGGGACTCCACAAACCCTAACCCCGCCCCCCTACCATGAGGGTGAGGGGGGCTCGAGATGTGGCAGCCCACCCTCACCGCGTCGTGGGGATGCTCCTCCGACGACGTTGTGGAGCCGAGGAAAGAGGAAGAAAAAAAACAAAAAAAGACTCCTCGTGAAACCAAATAACTTATTCTCTTTAATCGTGTGCTGCTCCTCTGGGCGTCAAATTAATAGAACAAGGCAGGGTTGTAATTCCCCTTGTGTGGCGGTGCCAAGTTCAATGCCGGGTTCCGCGGGAGAAAGAGGCGGTGGCGGTAGGGTGGCGGGGGGTGGCGGATCAAAAGTTCACCGCAAGCGCCGGGTCGGTCAGAACCTGAAACCGAGTCATAAGTCGCAAGGTTTATCAGGGGGAACGGAGCAGTGAGGGCCAGGTGGAGGTTAATAATCTAATAGCACAGGATGGACCAGGGCTTAAAAATCTGGGAAAGTGTACCGCGGTGGTATGCAGTGGGCCCCCTGATGGTACACCACATGACTTCACTAAAAAAATTACATACTGTAGATATAACTTTTTAACAAGAGTGATTTTCATTTGTTATCGAATCTACTTGTCAAATGACGAAGATAAAATGGCAGAGCGCCCTCTGGTGGTACGCAGAGTAAATCCTACGGTAACAGTCACTTTTATTTATGTTCAACTTGTTTGTAACTATTTACCAGTATTCTCCAAAGGACTGTGAAAAATATGTGAACTATACTTGAACTTGAGAAAGTAAAAAATAAAAAATTTCACCATGAGCATTTCTATTTCACTGTCAACCAGTGTTATCCAAATACCAAAGGGAAACACAATAACCCTCACATTTAAAATTGGATTGTTTTGAATTGAGAGAGAGAGAGGGAGAGAGAGAGAGAGAGGGAGAGAGAGAGAGAGAGACGGCTCGAACAAACGTGAATTTGCCTTTTTATTTGATCAGATGCATATCGGCGATGGGATGTATTTTAATGGAATCTGAAATGAAGTGCCACGATGAGAGGCAGCCTTTCCGAGAGGCTTTTAGCTGCTGCTTCGCTGTGCTTCTCTGGTGTGATCAGAGGCGGCGCCCGGTTCAAGAAGTTTGAGAACAACGGATAGACTAAAGGAGAAAAGAGGAGGAGAGGGGGGAGGGCCTCGTTCTTGCCGGAGTTAAAATGTATGTAAATTAAGTGTTGGAGGAGCATTCTGCACATGAATATTGTCTTTGAGGAGAGATTTCTGTCCTCCACTCAGGATTATGAATGGCCCTCAAGCTGCAAATGCAAAGCAATTACGTTCCTTTTGATTCAGACACTACGCTCAATGATAAGTTTCATTTTTACAAGATTGCCGCCTCCTTTGCCAAGTTACCACAGCTGGCTGTGTAAAATCAGCCCTTAATATCAAATACCGAGGGGGAAAAAGAAAAAAAAAAATCCCCCTCTTATTTTATTTTTATTTTTTTTAAGGGATATTTTCATTCAAATGGAGAAGAAAGAGAAACGCAAATTGTCGCCATTGTGGAATATCGGTGGCAGACATTATCCGTCATTTTGGAAGAAATGACTCTTCCCGGTGAAATGGAGCCCACGGTGAAAACAGCATCGGCCAATTCAGAGCTGCACCATCCAGACACAAAAGACAAAAATAGCGATAATCTGGATTGAAGTTTCTTCCCCCCCCCCCCCCCCCCCCCCCCGCTCGTGTTAAGGTGAGAACAAAGGGTTTTGGGGAGGAACAAAACAAAAACAAAACAACAGAAAACAGAAAAAAATAAACGCGTTCAATTTGGAACCTGTTGTGGGGTGGGGGAACGGAAGGCTCTTTCATGTGCCTCGCAGCACTCGGAGAACTGAGCGTCCGAGGAGGAGGCGGTGGAGGAGGAGGCGGTGGAGGAGGCCCGCTAGCAGCGTTGGGCCTCGCCGACAAGGGCGCCGCTTGGTGCCCTAAAAAACCGCACGGCGGCGTGAATGGCGGGCATCATAAATCAACTGTTGGGGGACAAGACGTAAGGGGAGGTGGGGGGAGGCATGGTGGGGGAGGGAGGGAGGGAGGTGCGGCGGAGCTCTCGCGGCAAGATGGAGGTGTTAAAGGTAAAGGTGGAGCCCGCCACGGGCAAAATGGACGAGGAAGGAAAATGAGCTTTCCTCCTCCCTCCGCCTTCTGGTGTCGTCGCCGCAGTTTGAAGCTCCACCACCATCACCGCACAGGAGGAGGAGGAGGAGGAGGAGGAAGCTGTCTTTAATGCCGTCCCCTATGCAATATAAATCAGCTCCGTTTCCATTCGGATGCGGCCTGACGGGAACCGACGGCTATTTTTAGAAAGATCTGATGAAACAAAGAGCACAACAATTAACATTTTAAAGGTTACAGTCTCTGCACAGGCACCAGCCCGTATGACGATGATGATGATGATGATGATGATGATGATGATGAAAATGATGATGATGCTGCTGCTGCTGCTGCTGCTACGGAACTCTGACGTTGTTTGTTGCACATCTTCAGACTTCACAGTGAGGAGGGAGCGAGGCGGGAGCTTAAGGTTGGAAGGATAATCCCTCAGAGATGGGGGGGGGGGGGGGGGGGGGGGAGGAGAAGTAGCCCAAAAGAAAAAAAAAGAAAAAAAGAAGCTGAGATTACCAGAAAATGATGAAAAAGGGAGTAAGACGTTTGATGGTGTTTCGGCTGTATTACGACAGAGGTGAGGAGCCGTGAAAGACGTGTCTAGTGAAGGGATGGGGCGCCAGGAAAAAAAAAAAAACCCAAAAAACAACAAAACGAAACAAATAAATAAATAAACAAGGTCGACTCGCGAGGCGCGTTGCTCGGCTCTGACTGCCTGTAATTGCCCGACGACGGGGGGATACAATAAGAAATGGGATAAAATTTACGCCCCCCCCCCCCACACACACACACAAAAATGGCTGCACGGTACGCGTTCACTTACTGCCGGGATCCAACGCGATTAGCCTCCGCTGTCGGCCTGTCAGGTTATCTCGGCCCTGGGGGGAGGTAGGGAGGGAGGGAGGGAGGCGAGCGGAGGGGAAGAGCCAACGCGCCTTGTCACACCTCTCCCGCTGGAAGAGGTGCTTCCGATTCCCCACCCGGCAGCGCCTCCGCCTCGGCCGCACCGCCGCGCCTTCGTATCCGCGCGCGCCGGACGATGGGTGTTCACGGAGGTCCGGGTAGTGGTAGTCCAGAGGCCGAGTTAAAATACAAATCAGCTCCACGGAGCGCGGCGTTGATCCGTCCAAGCCCGCGCGCGGTCAAAAGACCGGGCGTTCAGAGCGGTTTCTTCTCAGATTTGTCTTGGTTCGTTCCGAGCAGAACCTTCCTCGACCGCTTAGGACGCAATTCAACGCGCTTCGCACCGTTCTTTTGTCACATTCATGCAACACGCTGATCACACATCGTTGTACCTGCGTGAGGCCGTGGATTGGAAAACCACGGCTGACGTTATAGGGAGGACGTGGATCACCGCATCTCCTCCTTCCTTCCCGTCATCCATGCCTCCGACCCTTGAGCCAACCCTTCATCCGTCCGTCAAACCAACCATTCGCCCAACCTTTCATCCATCAATCAAACCAACCATCGGTTCAACCCTTCATCCATCCATCCATCTTTCCGTCCATCCATCCATCCATGGAACCATTCTTCCCATTCATCCGTCCATCTATCCATGGAAGCATCCATCCATACAGGTCTTCAGTTTTTCCGAACTCACAACTCAAGCCGGTTTGCAGCCCTGGTCGAAAGCAAAAGCCCTCGGGCCGCCAATATAAGCGCCGGCAGACACAAACCTTCATTACCAACGCGTAGTTCATCATATGTATGTATGTCGCTATCAATACGTGCATTTGCAATTCAGTCACATCACCCACCCTCAGATCCGCCCGCCCTCCACCCCTCGGCTCATTGTCGGTGCAGCCGGCGGGATGGTGTCTGAACACTGGCTTCTGGCCCGACTGAGACATCCTCTTTTATTGCCCTGCCAGGATACGTCATTGTACTATCAGCATCAATTGGACCGCTGTCTCCGTCACGTAACGTGGCTTATTGTAGCATGACAAGCGATGCTAGAGTGCATTACCCTCATCTCTCGCTGTCAAGAACATTAAGGCCTAGTGCACACATGAGGAAGAGGGCCTGCAGGTATATTCCATTATTTCTCTGAACAAAGGGAATAAATATGCGGTCAATGGCACATGATACGCTCCGAGAGGACGTGCAATTCCCATCTCCGTCTGACACGCACATAGGAAAAGTAATCACGTGTTGTAATGTTCTGCGGTGAACGGCGAACGAAAATAAAGCCTATTCCATTATACGGCACATGGCGGGTAACCTCGTTAGCCGGCGCATTCGATACAGTTTCTGACGGCCGTGGGTGTGCCGAGCCAGACGCACTTCTTAACATTTGACTCGCTAATGCCGCTGGTTAACGAATACGTTTCCGCCGGCGCTCCGATCCAAAGACGACTTAATCTGCATTTCCTCACATGACAATACTCCGGGGCAGTTTCGGCGCAGATGAAAAGGAAAGTCCGGGGCCGCGCGGCAAAATAAATTGAAAAATCAAAGGCTGGGAATCAATGCCGCGCTAATCTCATTGCCATTTAGACCAAAGTTAATTTCCATAGGATGGACCTGTGGCTTCGGGGGCTCTCCCCCCCATTCTAATCATTCAGGAGCCTATGGCCTCGCTCGATATGAACTAAAGGCCAGGCCGGTGTTTATATGGGAGGTAATTACCTTAATGTCTCTGAGCAGCGGCGCCTCCTGATCAATCCTGTCTTTGTGACCCCTCGTCCCCGGCCAGGCCAAGGTTTTCTCCCTTTTTTAAATTTTTTTTATTTTTTGAATCATCAGCAACTGTAACGTGCATGAAGATGAGCGCAGGCATTTTCGCCTTGCATAGCCGTGGCCGCAGTTAACGCATCAGCTCAGGTCAAATGTTCCGGAAGGTGTCTTGTATGGTTTAATGAAGTGAAAAACACATTTTTTACCTGAGTGTTAAGAAGTCAGACGCGAGAATTGCAATCTTGAATCCATTTTCATTTGCCAAATCAAATTGTACAGAACAATATACTGTACTCTGATTGATTTGGCATGAAATTCATCGAAATTTAGCGGTATTGTTTAGAGACTTTATTTTTTTTTTTCCAGTAATTCAGCCTAATTTTGTTCACGGAAGGCAGTCTCACCTGTAGTAACGTAATATAATCTAACTGTGAAGGCAGGAATCTCTGTCTGTCTGTCTGTCCATCGATTATCTCGACAACCGTTCATCCAATCCACTTCACACTCGGCGGGTGCATTGCCCACCTGACGGAGGAAAGAGAAATACGGTCCAGTACATGAATGAACAGATGGACAGCAAACAAATGCATGATGACTGTACTGTACATTTCTGAGAAAACATAATCGCTTCTCTGAAAAAAAGCCACAACATTAAAACCACCATCAAACACCACTAATATTGTGCCTCGTGCCACCAAAACGGAGTGCTTATTATTTAGTATATGATTAGTATTTCAATGTAAAAAGTGTGTCGTGGCAGGAAAAAAAGGTTGGGAAACACTGACCTAGAATCAGAAAAAAAATGCAAAAGAAACAGAGGTAGAGAGCGAGAGAGTGGGGTGGGGTGGGGGTGGGGGGGGTCGAAGAACCAAGGCTGTCTGAATAAGAACAAAAAAAACAAAAAAAACAAAAAAAAAAAAAAACAAACAAAAAAAAAAAAACCCCTCTAAATGTTTCGGCGGAGATCTGAAATGTCCTCGCGTCTCGCTCGGTGGGAGCCCTGGTGGAAGGCCTGGAGCAGCTGGTGCTTAGCGGGGCCCTGCTGGCCGGAGCCCCCGCTCGCTGATCAAGACAGATGGACGGAGCTGGAAACAACCAACCCCCCCCCCCCAGATTAGAGCCGGAGCTCCCTGCCGGAGGCCCCCGCGGCCCCGACCGGACCCGGCTCCAGCCCGGCGCTGAACTTTTGAACCAGGTGCGCCGGGTGCGAGGGCGAAACAGGGAGCGTTCCGACCAACCCTGACGGTCCAGCGGAGCCGGAGCCGGAGCCGGAGCCGGAGCCGGAGCCGGAGCCGGAGCCGGGGCGGCACTTCCACCGACGGAGCGCTTGGAGCCGAGGGGCGAGGCGGTGAGACGGGGGGGTGGGGGGTCGAAGCACGAGGGGGAAACTGACTGTGGCTGGACAAGCGTCACGTAAAGACGGAAGAGGCTGAACGGGGACTTTGTTTCTATCCATCAACGTCGCCCCTGGTTCGTACGCATTTCAACAAGGAGGTGGATTTGAGTGCATGTGGTGCATGATGTAAGAAAAATCCCACGTTGCTAAACCGGTCACAACCAAAAACAGAAGGGGGATTGTTTTTGATTATTTCCGTTTGGATCTGCAAACACAAAGGATGGAATTGACGTTAGAGGAAGGAAGACATGAAGAGTCGGGTGCGGCGTTCGGGAGAAGCGGAGGCAAGACGGAAATAGTGTTCTACTTGACGACAAACAAAACACTACTGCATTCGAGACGGAAGGAGAAAATAATGTTATCAAGCGGTAAAAGAGATTTTAAAACTTACCCCTCTGGAACAATTAAATACCATTCTTCTTTGTTTTTGCTCCGGGTGAAACGTTTTTGTTTTTGTTTGCGTTCCTTGAACTGACAATCACATGCACCGTCCTTATCTCCTCAGCATCTTAAATAAACTTTAAAACCATGGAAATTATGTGTGTGTGTGTGTGTGTGTGTGTGTGTGTGTGTGTGTGTGTGTGTGTGTGTGTGTGTGTGTGTGTGTGTGTGTGTGTGTGTGTGTGTGTGTGTGTATGTGTGTGTGTGTGTGGAGACGGGTGGGGAGAAGGGGACGGATAGATAAATAACAAGAAAGAGAGGGAGGGTTATGGAAATTATCGCTGTGAGACGGTGTTTTGCTGCGTTGCCGTGGCGACGTTGTTGCCGCGCCCCCCCCCCGACCCGTCGCACGTCTGCCGGGCCAGCACCGTCATGCCCGCCAGGGCCGCAGCGTCACGCCCGCAGCGTCACGCCCGCACCGTCACGCCCGCACCGTCACAACCACCTGTCACACATGTGTAAGATGGTCTGTATCTGTGTGTGATAAATAAACACCTTGAATCTTGAATCTAAAAATGCAGAGAAGCACAGATTAAAGAAAGCCTCCAGGTTTTACATTTGTACTTCTAATCCCGCGAAAATGGATGTGGTAGACAGTAGCGCTATCGTACTATAGCACAGCCTCGGCCCGTCGGGCCCGCGCCGTCACACCCGCGCCGTCACACCCGCACCGTCACGCCCGCACCATCACGCCCACCGGTCCCGCGCCGCCGCGCCCGCCGGGCCCAGCGCCGGCTGGTGCGGTTCCAGGGGGAAGAGGTTTATCGATCAGTCGAGACCCCACGAGCTGCGCGGCACACGGCTGCGAGGAGCCTCTGATTGACTTAGTCTGATGAGAGAATAATTAAGACTGCAGCTCATCAACAGATGGCCGCCACATCACACTGTGTGTGTGTGTGTGTGTGTGTGTGTGGCTCACAGAGGGAGGAAAATCTGGAGGAAGCAGCAGGAATGGTGGAGAAATGAAGAGCATAGGAGACGATATGGCGTTGCGGCTCTCAGGGTTGAGTGCTGAGCGCCAGGGGTTAAAGAGGGGTTGGGGGAGACGGGTGGAGGGTGTTATACATTTTAAACAAACCCAAACGGGTTATTTCTTTACGAAAGGACAAATATGTGGAGGCATCTCGACACATTGTGATGCCTGTCCGACTTCCAGTTGGAGGAACCCAGTTTAATTATCAGCACACTTCTATCTGTCCATCTATCTCCCTTCTTACCGACCTACACCGACGCACCCAATGACCTACTTACCTACCTCCCCCCCGACCTACCCACCTACTTAGCTGCCCATATACCTACTTAACAACATACTTATCTATATACCAACCTACTTACCTACCTACATACACTCACTGAGCACTTCGGAACACTCTCGAAACAGCCTCAATTCTTCCCGGCATAGATTGCGCAAGATGTTGGAAACATTCCTTTGAGAGTCTAGCAGCCTCAGCTTTCTGTCCTCGGCTGAGGACAGAAGTGGAACGTGGCTCTGCTGTCGTAGCCCGTGCGCCTCAAGGTTCAACGCGTTGTGCATTCTGAGATGGGTTTTTTCTGCCCGCTACAGTTGTCGGCTCGAACCAGTCTGGCCGTTCTCCGCTGACCTCTGTCATCAACAAGGCGTTTCTGTCGTCAGAACTGCCGCCCGCTGGATCTTTGTGTTCCCCTGCGCCATTCTGAGTGACCTCTAAAGACTGTTGTGCGTGAAAATCACATGAGATCGGCAGTTACAGAAATACTCAAACCAGCCCGTCTGGCACCAACAATCGCGCCACGGTCGGAAACACTGAGATCACATTCTTTCCCTGCGCTGATGGTCGGTGTGAACATTAACTGAAGCTGCTGACCTGTATCTGCATGATTTGATGCATTGCACTGCTGGCACATCATTGGCTGATTAGAGAATAGCATGAAAAAGTAGGTGTACAGGTTTTCCTACTGAAGTTCTTAGTGAGTATGTCAATCTACTTACTTACCTACCTACCTACCTACCTACATACCAGTCTACTTACCTACCTATACGCCAACCTACTTACCTACTTATCTACTTACCTATATGCCAACCTACTTACCTATTTACCTACGGTATATACCAACCTAGTTACCTACCTACCTACCTACCTATATATACAAACCTACTTACCTACCTTCATGCCAACCTACTTAACCATGTACGAACCTACTTACCTACCTACATACCAGCCTACTTACCTACCCACCTACAGTATACACAAACCTAAATATCTACCTACATACCAACCGACTTACCTACCTACCAATATACCAACCTACATACCTACCTACATACCAACCTACTTACCTACCTTCATGCCAACCTACTTACCTACCTTCCAATATACCAACCTACTTGCCTACTTACATACCAATCTACTTAACTACCTTCATGCCAACCTACTTACCTACCTACCTACAGTATATGCCAACCTACTTACCTACCAATATACCAACCTACTTACCTACCTACCAATATACCAACCTACTTACCTACCTACCAATATACCAACCTACTTACCTACCTACCAATATACCAACCTACTTACCTACCTACCTATATACCACTCTACTTAACTACCTTCATGCCAACCTACTTACCTACCTACCTACAGTATATGCCAACCTACTTACCTACCTACCTATATACCAACCTACTTACCTACCGACCTACTAACTTAGCTACCTAAACTACTGCTCACTTGACCGTAGTACAGCGCTGCCGGTGGTAAAAGTTTATTTTACGCCAGCACGCTCCTTTAAGAAACTATCAGAATGTCAGAGTACATACACAAGCCTCTGAACTACACATATGCTGTAGTTAAAGTTGGATGGATGAAATTGAACCTGTACAGTACATGAGAAACAAAGTAGATTATCAACCCTCTCTGTTATGTACCGTCTGCTGAATATTGTCAAAGGTTTCAGTTTGAATGGTGGATTTGCAAAGTGGTTAAATGGAAATAAACTTTTCTTGTCATTGAAACGTTCTGTACAAATCCCTCGTCTTCAACAGGGGACTTACCTGTACCTGACTTTATTTTTAAATATGTTTTTTCTTAAGTTTCCTCCCAGCTCTCAGTCCTCCACATCTTCCATGTTCAGTTTTTATTTTTCACTTTGTTTTGACTCCACCCAAACAGGATGAAAAGTTAGTAGAGGCGAGGAACCTCTGGGAGCAGATGAGAAAACAGTATTCACGATTCAAGCTGCATACAATTTGATGACATGACCAGAAAAATCAATAGGAATTCATTGTGAGAACGCCCCCCTGAGCCTCACCGCCAGAACAAAAAGAACAATTTAGTGTTGTCTCTCTCCGAAGCGGCAATAGCCCCCCGAAAAGGCACCAAATCAAACCATGTGTGCTCAAGCAGTGCATTATCCGTCTCACGGCCAGGTTCCCACTGTTGATTCCTCTTTTGAACCAAGTCGCTCGCCCATTTTTGATTTTCCAATGCAGTGGGAAGGGGGAGGGGGGCGGCGAAATCGAAAATTAATGTTTTGCAGAACCGGACGGAAATATAAGATGTTGGGTTGTTTTCTCTGTTATCGAGACCATTCATCAACATCTGCACCTTTCTGATCTCGCTACAGTAGATCTCAATCTGTCGCGGCTGACGTTCTGTTCCAATAACAGCTTAAATTGTCCGGATTCATTTGGATGAGGCTTACAGTACTGTATTCACCAAGCTATCCCACCGTTTGTTTGGGCGATGGACTGAAACTCAACCCACGCGGCGCGTACTTTCCAAGATAACAAGGTTGTTCTTTGAGTACCCGACAATGATAAATGTCCTTATAACTCCATAATGTAGAAAGTATTACAAATGGCTCCTGGTGGCGCTCCAATGTAATCAAATATTGAGTGCACGGTGACGGTGTAAATCCATCAAAATCATTCAAAATTAAATATATTCAATGATGCCCGTGCAGTTTTGGCGAGCCAAAATATGCATTTTCAAATAAAACATTTATATACAAACAGAGGTGGAAAATTCCAGGTTCAGAAAACAAATTACCTGCCATGTTTTGGCTCCAGCCGTGCTCTGATCCGGCTGATTCAACCATCCCGATTGTTGGCAACTTGGATTTTCCACATCTTTGATACAAATATAGCATTTTGACGGACCAAACGTATACTGTGTGTGGGCGACTTTCCTCTCGGTTGCCCTCACCCGACATGCCTTCGCTCTAATACCCTCCCACCTTACTTAACCTCGCTTTAGCCGCTGACAGTGTTTGGGACTCTCACTGAGGCAAAACGTCACCTGACCCCCTGTTTATCCATGTGTGCAGGACAACTGAACTGAGCTGAACCAACGGGCCAGAAGAAGGGCGAGAGAGAGAGAGAGAGAGAAAGAAAGGAAGACGGACACTGGATATAGTGCACGCCCCACGGAGACCAAGGTCAAGAGGGAAAACCCTTTAAACATGGCCGATCCGGCGCTGGTCTTGATGCGCTTTGCCCCGGGTCACCTCCACGCTGATCCCAACCATCAGGGGGTCAGAGCGGTGTCAAGATGCCCGGGTTGGAGGACTCTCGTCGGGGCACGGGAGCATAATAAGCGGGGTCTCGCGCAGTGACCTTGGAGGATGACTCACTGAGAGGATGATACGAGGAGGCCGTGATGAGCCAGCCGCGTTTTTTCCTCAAGTATCAGGGAAATAGCTTCTCGACGGGGCCGGCGTGATGAGCTGCTGCGGAGTTCTGGATAGGGAGCGGCCGGAGCAGCACACTCACGCAGACGCGCGCGCGCACACACACACACACACACACACACACACACACACGCACACGCACGCACGCACACACACACACGTGCACGCACACACTCACATAGGCAAATATACTTTTCTTTTTGACAGATAACTTCCCAGATCTGGTTTATGATATTTCCCAAGGCCTCTTCCATTTCTTTTTATTTACGAATAAAAATGGACTCCGACGGCGTTTAAAGTGTGGAATTATGATTTCAGTGGAGTGAGGAGTGACATTCTGGACCTATTCCTTTAAGATGATTAAATTTTGCGTGCAAGGACACGTTGACATTCAAACTAGTGGAGGCCATTGCTGAGAATTATGTCCTTTGAATACTTGTTATATTATATGTTATAATTAAAGTGGAAGTCAGCAAACTGCAGAACAGACTGGGAGTTAAAAAGTTTCTCAAACAGTCGAAACGATTCAATTTATTTTGTCATTTTCTGGGTTTATTGTATATGGTCACTTTTTCTGTTTTTCATTTTTCATCTCATTATTATTATTGCCTATGATTTTGATCACATTTATCTATCCATCCATCTATCATCATCATGCATATTTTATATCCAGTTACAACCAGAGGTGGAAAGTCAAAGTAAAATTATGTCTTGGGATTTTGAGTCAACCGCGTGGCTTTGCGACACGGCATCAACCCGGAGGTCCAAACGGCGAGCGGAATGTGGCTGATCAGTGCACGGGTGGAGCCAAAACATGGCAGGAGATTCACTTCATGAACCTGGAATTTTCCACCCGGGGTTAATGGTTTTATCAAGCCGAGGTGGAAAACGGCAATCCCATATCCTATGGGATACAAAAATGGGGGCCAACTCAAAGACATCCGGCCTTCATGGCAAAACCGCACAACCTGCTGTTCTGCCGGCGTGGCGCCATATTGACCCAACTCAGCTCCAGTCGCCTGGTTCCAAGCAAAGCATTCGTCCCGGTTCTTCACAGAATTCAACACGGATGGAGGCCAAAACAACCACGAGGTTAAGAAGGGCCATGGAATATGAGGCATTTTCTGTCAGCGATCTGGTCTCGCTGTAAACCAGTGTTGGAAAATCCGGTATAATTAACAAGACCCCAAGCCTAATGCAACAGTGAAGTAATCCACTACGGCTGCGGGTTCAGGGGTCTCGTCTCGCACGAGAGGCCCCCGGGGGCCGCATGCGGCCGCCAAACAATTGCATGGGGGGCCGTCCCGTGTTTATGATATATTTTTAAAAATCACATTGCTTTATCAGTGCAAGCAATTTCACCCATGTTGTCAGAGTTTAACAGCCACTTTTTTCCCTTCCTCTCCCTCGGGGGGGGGGGGGAACCCACCCGGCCGCCAGCTCCCGGGCCGCTCGAGTTTGTGACCCCCGAAACGTCAATAATGGTTAAAACTCCTTCATGTGCTGCGTACGTCGTTTATCTCTCGCTGCCTCCCGACAGCCGGGCCCCTGGATGTGACGACGGCAGCTTTTGAACGATCCCCGGAGCGCTCTCCCTGCGAAGTCGTCGCAGACGCACGGAGTCGCGGCGAACACTTCTCTGAAAACCCGATTTCAGGATTGACGCATTGTGTACCAAACCGCGTGTGCGTGCGTGCGTGAGTCCCTGATCTCTTCCCTCCTTTGTCTTCATGAACCATTTGAACCTGGCAGCTGAGGCAACAGTCCTCCTCCGAGGACAGTGGCAGTCAAAAAAAATTAACTTCACTCACCTCTGCCGTCGGGGAAAAAAAAACAGAAAAAAAAAAAAAAAAAAACAACCCGGAGAATTTCAAGGGTGTCGGGTGCGAATCCTCCCCGTAAGCAGCCCTGCCACGCCGGAGACGATTCGGGAGAGGGGGAGAGAGAGAGGGGGGGGGGGGGGGGGGGTGGGTGGTGGTGGGGGTGGATAAAACACCGCGTCGACTCTTGCGAGTTTCTCTTTGAAACTTCTGCTCGGCGTTGTGCTGCAGAGACGGAGGCTCTCCGCTCCCTGCAGAGCTGCTCCAGCTTCCCTTCTCCCCGGGGAGGTTTGCAGAGCGAGACAAACACCTTGGCTTTCTCTGCGGCTGTGTGTTCTCCGGAATGCGCCCCGGGCAACTTTAAATTAATACCTAGCGCTGCCTCTCCCCTGATAATTATGTATCATCACCCCGTGAATTCCATAAACGGGGGATGTTTAGTGACTATATAATGGGGCTAAACTGTTCCGCGGAAGAGAAAAAAGGCGGCGCTCTGGATATTATGTATGCCATATTTTTATAAGGAATTTGCTGAATGGCTTTCTAATTATTGGGAGAGCCGGTACAGGTTCATAATATTTACATGCTATTATCACTCGCGCCTTCCAGCTATGGGTCCCTTTGCTGGAACAAAGCTATCTCGCACAAAATGCTCACCCGCCGCAAAATGTCAAGGTCTGGCTCCGGCAGATATTTGTCGTTCGCTTGAACCCCTTTCCCCGGTTTTGTTTACCAGTATAATACCCCACCGCCTCCCCCGGCCGCCCCCCCAGCCCCCGCCAATAAGCGCCGCGTGAAGCGCGAGGGCAGACTGACGAGCCCTCGGAGGTTTTTGCGGCCGACGCCGACCCTCCCGCCTCCTCCGAGCGCCGGGGGCCACGTCTTCCTCGTTGCCCTCTATTGCGAGGGGACGCTCCCAATTAGCCCAAATCCACTCCCGACATGATAATTCCTGTCAAATTACAGACGGGTGAAGTGTGCAATCACCACGTTCCGGGTAAAGATGGAGAGTATAGGACGAGGCCGCCGCCGGTCTCTCCAGCCCAGGAGACCTCCCGCATGTGCGCGGCTGCCTTTGAGATGCCGCGAGGAGGGTTGGCCTTCAACTAATCAGGCGCTCCGCCATCGAGAGGCAGCCCCTCTCCCCCGCGTGCACGCGTCGCCTCCTATTAAACATCAGTAGCTCATCTCGGGTCCGCGGCGGCGTTGGGATCGGTCCCCGGTACGGGTTGAACTCCAGTAAATCTTTCAAGGGTCTGTGAGTGTTTTAGGAAGGGTCCGCGTCGAAACCTCCGTCTCTCTCTCTCTCTTTCTCTCTCTCTCTGAGACTGTACCCTACATCAAAATGTTTCGAGGTCACAATAAACCTCCACTGCAGGACATCTCTGCCATCCCAAGAGGCGATTGAGGCGCAACACTCGCTTTGTTAGAAAATAAAATAAACGCTCTTTACATTGTTAAAAAAAAAAAAAAAAAGTTAGTCTTGCACGTATTTGTTAAAGGTACTTTTTTTTTTTTTGCCACTTTTTGTACTTTTCTTTCCTGTTAAATCAAGGCCCATGTCTTTTCAAATGAAATTCCCAAATAGGACAATAGGGCAAAATTAAGTGTTAATTACGTTACTGGAGGTGATGGCCGCATTATAGAGGATTTTTTCCTGCCATCTCGCTCCAATTTGACAAAACCCCCCCCCAAAAAATAGACAACGTCACAAAAAGCCACCAGGACAACGTTCAGGGTTAATGTAAAATGTGTGGAAAAACAAACATGATCAAAAAACAATTTTACGCCTGTATGGTCTTTTTAAGGCTATTTTAGCCAACTTTCCAGACCTTCACTCCGACTCCCTTATCCATCAAATATCACTCTTCCAGTAAATAGTGAGCATGCGAGGCTCCACAAGGTGCGCACACAAAAAAATGATCACAATCTGGGAGTGAGGCCTCGAATCTCGGGAGGAGCTGAGCTGCAGGCATATAGAAAGGGCGTATTATCAGAAAATCCCACGACTGTGGGAGAGAACTAAGGTTGGAAAGACGGTATCTGTTCCCTCACTTGGCGGTGCCTCCTTTCACCGTATTTCATATAAAACTCTATTGTACATATATATTTATCGGTATTCATGGATATTATATCCCGGTTGATTCAGCTTGGGTACTTGTGCTGTTTCTTCATTCATCCCTGCGTCAAGTCAAGACTTCAATCTATTGATCATGCCGTTTTTATTACATTGGGCAGTTTATTGAACTGGTAAATGTATTAGTTGTTATGCATGACCGTAGTTTTTCTACACTCACAAAAACATAAAATTTGGAACATTTATAATAATAATAATTTGTTTTTTTCCTCCCAACATTCAAAGCTGTAAATTGTTATAGCTACATTTTGTTAAAAACACAGTATTTACATTGATAGTAATACACAAAAGTACTATATTTTGCATACTTACAACAATCTCATCGTATAATTTACAATTTCTCAAGTACTGATTAATGTGAATATTTAATCCCAAAAAATTCACAACAAATCAAAATTATTCATCAAAAACATACAAACAATACTTGAGTTAATTTTCCAAAAAAAAAAAAAAAAAAAAAGTATCAGTATTTAACGCGAATATTGTTCCAAATGGTTGAATATGCTTTTTTCAAAGACCACCCATTTTCACGGTTCATCCGTCCATTTCCAAGGCAGCTTTACCGACCTCCATCAAAAGAAAAACTTTGATAATCAACTGTACAAATATTTCACTATACAACGATTAGATTGAAAATGCTTCTCGCCCCCCGAAAAAAACCCCCCCAAAAATCTCCAAAAGCTGCTGACGTTAACTCTGCTCTGCCTTCAATCGCCGTTGTGTCAAATACACCCCATAATACCAGAACGGGTTGTAATACAGAGGGATAAAACCTCCTTTGTGCTTGTCTCCAGCCGTCTCCGATTAGTCGATTATCGAATAGAATTTTCGGATTATATGTCTTTTCGATTTTCGTTTTGCGCCGCCAGCTTCATCATTTCGAAATGACGGAGTCAAAAAAACGGATCTTGTGCCGAGTGTCTCCGCGTTTCCCCCCCGGAGCCGGTTGTAGGTTCGGGGTGCGTCTCCACGGCGTAACTCAAGGTTGCACTTTGGCACGATACTTGGTGAACCCTCTAAAGACCTGTTGCTGTGCACATCGACACTTCATGCAGGACGTACAGGGTGTGTTCGCCTTTTCCTCCTCTTTTTACCCCAAGGGGCGGTTTTTCGTCGAAAGCCGAAAACGGAATCGACGACGTTCTTCCGGGTTTAACCGGCTGATGCTCGGCTCCGTCCGAACTGCGGGGGGGGGGCAAAAATTAGGGTGAAGCACTGATTCAACCCAGGAGTTGAAAGTCCAAAATTGACTAACTTTGAAAAAGGTAGAATTATAAAAAAAAATAAAAAATGTAAACTATTAAAAAAAAAAAAAAAAAAAAAAAAAGATTATTTTGATTTGAATAAGATAAAAAAGCTCATAAATTTCTAAAAACGGTGTCACGGTAAAATTTTTTCCAGCTTTTGAATACCATGGAGTAAAAATATTTTTCATAATGTATGGTTTATTTTTTATGTTGATAATTGCTAGGTGTTAAACTACGGCAGTGCAGTATTCCTTCTGCATGACGCAAACTGACAAAAGCCATTTTTTTGGGAACACACCCTCATCGACTACACTAAACCCAAATGCATACGCAAGACCTCTAGCACCTTTTTAGCCATACAGTATACAAAAGTACAGAGTACTTCAAAACGTGCAAGACTCACAGATAAAAGACTGTTTCCGATACTTAAGGCAAAAACACTTCTTATATATATATATACTGTAGGTATGTATATATATATATATATATATATATAGACAGTATATATATACACACTGTATATATATACTGTATGTATGTATATATAGATATATATACATTGTATATATACTGTATGTATGTATATATATGTATATATATGTATATACATACTGTATATATATATATATATAAACTGCATGTGTGTATGTATATATATATATATATATATATATATATATATATATATATAAATATACACATACATATATTGGAATCCGTACATCTATCAAAAAATGTCTTTCCATTTCAGAATGTTCTGGTAAACACATGTGGTGACCTACAAAGTGTACTAGAGCTAAATGTGCGGAATGACAAAGTCCAAGCGATGTAAATACAAAAAAGGGACTATTGCAACTCGCCAACAGTCTCTCCAGTTTTTTGACTGCCTGTTAAATCTGGATGTTTAAAGTGGTCTGTGGGCCGGGAGTGTTGAACAAAAAAAAAAAGAAAAAAAAAAGAAAAACACTTTTGAAATAAAGAGAAAGAGTGCCCAGTAGAAAAGTGCAAACGCGCCTGTGTGTGTGTGTGTGTGTGTGTGTGTGTGTGTGTGTGTGTGTGTGTGTGTGTGTGCGTGTGTGTTTGTTTCTCCCACTTTCTAGCCCTTGCCACGGCCACGACCACGGACCTTCGGCACCTATAGCTGGGACACCTTCCGGGGCAGGGGCCGGGGTCTGGGCACCCTGGGGTCGGCGCCAGAGGAGTCCAGCTTCATGCTGCCCGTGCGGAGCTGGTGGGGTTTGGGCGGCAGGGCGGGGGGATCCATCTGCGGCGGCGGGATGGACAGGCTGTGCGGCAGCGGCACGGGCCGCCGCGGGTTGTTCCTCTCGTAGACGCTGTAGGGCGGCGGGGTCTTGTTCTCCCGGCGGACGGGCTCGTCGGAGCCGCTGGACACCGAGTTGGGCAGGGTGGAGGCGGCGGGGGGCAGCGGGTGAGCCGGGTGGACGGCGTCGCCCGAGGGGAACTCGGTGCCCGACGCCTCGGAGACGCTGCAGCGGCTGAGCGACGAGATGCCGCTGCTGTAGCTGCCCGACAGGACGGGCGAGTTGGAGACCAGGCCGGCGGACTGGCACTCGGTGGGCGACGGGGTGAAGGGAGGCACCGTGCTCTGGAGGAGGGAGGAGACGGAAAGAAACACGGGTGAGAAAACTCCAGGTTCGGGGACCTTGATGTGGTGGTGCTAATATGTCCTTTGTGCACTTTTGATAGTGACTGATAGATGTCGGGGTGTGGAAGTCAGAAGAGAAGGACCGGGCGCAGACCAAAGCGGCGGAGGCAAGAGGCACCTCCACACGTTGACAGGAAATCACGTGACCTCGGCAGTGGGAGCCGGTCCTCTTCTTGTAGTTTTTTCGCAGGGAAGTAGCACACGGATTCAAAGAAATGTATACAAAGTTTATTTATTGGAATTTTTTTATACTTTGTTTTTTTTTATCAATTGACTCTCTTAAAGGCTTTATACAATATTTGAAATTGAGAAGTTTGCAATGAGTCCCGATTAAAAAAATTGTAAAGCCAACTATTTTAAACATTTTATGTAATTTTTGAATCAATGTTGTTGCTTGTTAGAACCAGTCAACGAGCAACAGGTAAAACCCCCATCCCCACACACACACACACACACAGGAGAGGAGCCCTTGTCGTGAAACGTTTACCCTCGGCTCCGGGCTTGTTCCACCTTGCCCACCCTCTACAAAAAAACTGGTACTTTTCAACCCTACCGCCTGTGTGTCTAATTCCTTATAAACAAACAAGGCAGAGAGAAAGAGGGATGCTGCTGTTGCTGCTGTCAGGTAGAACAATGAAACCGAGGAAAAGGTTCTGTCTGAGTCTGGCGGGGAGCGCGGGGAGTCCCCCCTCTGGGCTTATCTGGGGACGGGGGCTACGCGTGCTCATTTGAGATTGTGCTCACAATTGGAATGAGGAAGCTCGTGACGTCCAAAGAATAGACATTGTTATCCAGATCCCATGCTGACGAAAAGGTTATCTTGCAACGCCTACACATGTATTTTTAAATCCGTGCGCTACGTCGCAGGGAAAAAAAGCTGCTGAGGCCACGTGATTTCCCGTCAACCTGCGGAGGAGCCTCCTCGTCTGCATCTAGGTACTCTTGAGTCGGAAGACTGAAGTATAAGGATTGCCTCAGAATTTTGATTCCAACACTTGATTGAACTATGAAAATCGTTATTATACTATTCAAAAGTAACATTCCGCCACCCGCCTCCCTTCCCTCTCTCTACAACAAATTGGTGTCTGAAACCCCCTTGTCTGTGTCTCTGCCAACGCGGTGTGGTCGTCGAAACTGCCACGATCGCCTTTCATATCCGACCTTCTGCCAAGTACGAAGGAACGATGCACGCGCTCGTAACCGTGCACTGGGACGGAGCGATTCGATACACAAATCCCCATTGCTCATCAAAGTGTTTCCCCCCCCCCCCCCGAGCGATTACACGAGGCGTCCATCAAGACGAGCTCACGTAGACGATGCCCCTAGTCGGACACGGCGAAACGAACGGACCCCGCACCCTCGATCGGCCAGGCAGCGCCGCCTCCGAGGCCGCGGGAGACGAGCCCAGATCCCGCTCCGTCAACGGGACCGTCAGCGGTGGGAGCTTGAAGCGTTCGGCGTTCAATTACCGGGTTTGTTAGTGCAACCAGCAGCTAAATAATAGCAGTGGGCGTCCGGCAGATGTAAACAAGTGACCTGGTTTGTCAGGGACGTACAACAAGCACTAAATGTCTCCCCCGAACACCTCTGAAATATAACAATGCAGCGCTGTCAACAGCAGCACATTGTGTTTTCTGCAGCCTTTCTACTTTCCAGGAGATTGTAGCTCTGGTAATGGGCCTCTGGCTGCACTACTGAGTGTGTGCATGCGTGTGTGTGTGTGTGTGTGTGTGTGTGTGTGTGTGTGTGTGTGTGTGTGTGTGTGTGTGTGTGTATGTCAGGTAATGGGCCCTGTTGGAGGTCTATAGAGGGCTTGTCCCTGGCTGTGCTGTGATGGGCAGCTTAGTGGGTCGCTCCAGGCCTTTACAATTGGCAAAGCGCTCTCTCTCTCTCTCTGTCTCTGTATCTCTCTCTCTCTCTGCCTCCGTCTGTCTCTCTCTCATGATTGACAGAGCATGCTGAGTGCTGTGCTGTCACTCAGACATCGGTGTTAAAAGGCGTTCTTTCGTGCTCGGTTTTTTTTTGTGTTTTGTTCCTTTCTTCGGACCCACCCCCCCCACACACACACACACAACACACACACACAATTACAATCGCGCCTGTGGTCGTTTCTGTCACATCTGTGAAATCTTGCCGCCAAGCAGCCATCTCAGGGCTTTCCTTTAACTCAAAAATGGATTCAATGTACAATAAAAAGCCTTTTGTTCAGTCACCCTCTCCGCAACCGTCCCTGAAACATGACTCTCGCTATTAAACCGCGAGAGCTCATTAATGGTTAACCTTGAGTTCGGCAACAACACGACTGAAGCCCATTCAGCCGCAGATTAATTATTTAGAAAATAAATGTTTGAGGCCAGCTTCACTGGCTCTAATTCGGGAGCGATTGCAGAGTTTACCGTGTTGCGACATCTATGTTTTTGACAATATGGGGAATGTACCAAGTGGGGGTCAAGAAGGCCGCTATATTCTATCGGAATTTTTAATTGACCTAACCTGAAAATGGTTTGGTCCGACAGGTTTTTGGCAGGTTTTTCATGGAAAAAAGACGTTTTTGTTCCGGGCCCTGTGATTGGCTGCTGGTACCACTGGTCAGGTATCCACCATAATCCCATTTACATACTATATCTTAAATTATGTATAAAATATTATGAAAATGCTATTTACCAAATGTAGTTATAGATCTTTCGAGGATTTCAGGTCTGTAACAATGTATACTGTATTAACGGTGCATTTTGTAACTTGCCAAAATGTTTATTATTGGAATAAATGCGTTAGAACAAAATGCCTTGAATTATTACATGTTCATCATAAAATGATGTAACCCCCGCAATAGGTCATAACCTCCACATGATGTAATACAGTAGTTTGTTACAAGAAGTTTTTGTTATTATATGACACGTTTCCAAAATACTTACTAGTTACTTTACATATTATATCATAATAAAACAAACAAGCATAATAAAGCTCAACATTAGACAAATTAAAATAAAATGTTGCTTCTATAGGGTTGCTGACGCTTGCTGTTGAATTGTATTTTGCTAAGACTGTTGGATGAATTCTTTATTTATTCTTTTTGTTTCACCAACTTTGTTTTACTCCCGCCACCTCCTCTGTGGGGAGTAAATAGTGCCCTGGTTATGTTATTTAAATATTTTTTAAAGTTTTCTTTGATCAGCCCAAACCACCCACATTGTTTTCTTCCTTCCTCTAACCACTTTGAAAACACATCCATTAGTTACCAGCGTGAAGCCTGATTGACAAGGTAAATTCCACCAGAGCATAAAATCAAAGACTTCAATCAATTTATTATTATGATTTTGAGTTTCCAGCTTTTGGCAGCTTTGACTGTATACAACTGGGGCTCCCAATTTAGTTTAATGGAAAGGTCCCCTTGGCCAACTAAGCGAAAAAAATTATTTGCCTATAATAAGCTGCTGGCTGTGTGTTTTATTTACCATCAATAAAGTCAGTATATAGTGATTATCAGTAGTATCAAGAGTGTATACATATTCAAAAAAATAAAAATATTAATATTCTTAATATTATTTTCGAAAAATATACATAGATATAGATATAAAGTATAGACAGAGAAAAAAAAAAGTAAAAAAATAAAATAAAATAAATGGCCCCCCCTGCAGGATGAGGCCACAGACCCCAATTAGGAAACCCCTGGTCTATATAAAGAATTTGAATTTGCTTCCAGAGTTTATCCATAGCTTCTTTGTCTACTCATCCATGGTATAGTGCATTCGTATGCTACACTAATCCAAAATGTACGCTGCTCTCCAGCCAATCCCCTTTGGGTCGTCCACGCAGTAATAACGTCCAGAGTAGTGGACGTTATTACAGTGTAATATAGTGCTAGAAGCCATGTTGACACGGTGCAGCAGAGAGACCTTGGGCTGTTTAGTGCGGCTGTAAAAACCAAGCAGAGCGAAGGCCTCAGGCTGCCAAGGATAGAGAGAGAGAGAGAGAGAGAGAGAGAGAGGGAGATGGAGGGAGGGAGGGAGCGAGGGAAGGACGGAGAGAAACTAATAAAGGAAGAGAGATAGAAAGACGTTAAGGCAGAAAGAACAATTGAGAGAGATTGAAAGAACCAGTGAAAGGAAGCGGGGAGGAAATAACCGAAGGAAAGATAGAGAGAACACTCGAAAGACAGAGATTAAAACAACTACTGATAGAAAGAAAATGCAGAGACTGAGGGAACGAAGGACTGAAAAAAAGGAGGCAAAAGGATCGGAAGGACTACACCGGGGAAAAGAAAGAACTACGGAAAGAAAGGGATTGATGAAGACATTAAGATAGAAAGTATAGTCAGTAAATAAGTAAATAATGAGAAAAGGGGAAGATTAAAAAAGAAATAGCGAGAGAGAAACCGCGAGTACGGAAAGAAACAAGGGGGAAAGAAGGAAAGGAGGAACTAATGATTGATTAAACTACTCAAAGAAAGAAATAAACGGAAAGACCGAAATAAAGAAGTACTGAACGAAAGAAAGATTTAAAGAACTACGGAGAAACAAAGAAGCACCGCAAGAAGGAAGAGAGAGAGATGGAAGAAATAAAACGATAAGGGCAGGTGGGAAGACGTTGGGATGGAAGGAGCAATTGAAAGGAAGAAAAATAATGAGAGAGGGAAGGGAAGGGGAGATTGAAAGAAAGAACCACTGAAAGAAAGATGCCAAGAAAGAAAGAGAGAATGAAAGAAAGAAAGAAAGAAAGAGAGAACGAGAGAAAGAAAGAAAGAGAGAATGAAAGAAAGAAAGAAAGAAAGAAAGAATGAAAGAAAGAGAGAATGAAAGAAAGAAAGAGAGAATGAAAAAGAAAGAAAGAAAGACCGAAAGAAAGACAGAAAGAAAGAAAGAAAGAAAGAAAGATGGAAAGCACCACTGTCAGAAGGAGCTTGACAGAAAGAACGAGAGGAGGATTGAAAGAAAGAAACCAACAGACATTAAGATGGGAAGAGCGATGGAAAGAAAAGGAGAAAACAAAGACAGAAGGGACCAGGCGTTGACAAACTGTCCAAACAGAGGACGGGCGTCCTGTCAGACGGAGCGACTGACTGAACTGCAGAGAGAGAGGGGGAGGGAGGGAGGGAGAGACCGAGAGAGAGAGAGAGAGAGAGGGAGGGAGGGAGGGAGAGGGAGAGAGGTGATTGACGGGAACAGCACCAACCTTCTGCGGAGATCTGGACGAGGGGACGGGAGACTGCGACCTCATGTTCTTCACCGAGGAGCCTCCTGACAGCCAGGGAGGAAAGGAGGGAGGAGAGACAGAGAGAGAGAGAGAGAGAGAGAGAGAGAGAGAGGGAGGAAAAGAGGGCAAATTCAAATTAGGGAAAAAGCATGAGTCACAA
Source organism: Zeus faber (assembly GCF_960531495.2). Classification (NCBI taxonomy): domain Eukaryota; kingdom Metazoa; phylum Chordata; class Actinopteri; order Zeiformes; family Zeidae; genus Zeus; species Zeus faber. Next base: position 9,227,592 of record NC_137208.1, read on the forward strand.
GCCGTGCGCGCACACACACACACACACACACACACACACACACACACACACACACACACACACACACACACACACACACACACACACACACACACACAGCTTAAGGCAGAGACGAATGGAGTCATGGCCGATGTTTTGGTCTTCCGTGTCCTTCTCGTCTTCCATGTCCGCCGGGCCCTTCAGGTCCTTCTGGTCTTCCATGTCCTCCAGGTCCCTTCAGGTCCCTCCATGTTCTCCAGGTCCATCAGGCCCTCCTGGTCCCGTCAGGTCCTTCAGGTTCTCCAGGCTCCTCCGGGTCCCATCAGGTCCCTCCAGGTCCCTCCAGGTTCTCCAGGTCCATCAGGCCCTCCTGGTCCCTTCAGGTCCCATCAGGTCCTCCTGGTCCCTCCAGGTCCCTCCAGGTTCTCCAGGTCCATCAGGCCCTCCTGGTCCCTTCAGGTCCCATCAGGTCCTCCTGGTCCCTCCAGGTCCCTCCAGGTTCTCCAGGTCCATCAGGTCCTCCAGGTCCCTCCAGGTCCCTCCAGGTTCTCCAGGTCCCTTCAGGTCCCTCCAGGTCCCTCCAGGTCCCTCCAGGTTCTCCAGGTCCCTTCAGGTCCCTTCAGGTCCCTCCAGGTCCATCAGGCCCTCCTGGTCCCTTCAGGTCCCATCAGGTCCTCCTGGTCCCTCCAGGTCCCTCCAGGTTCTCCAGGTCCCTTCAGGTCCACCGGGTCCCTCCAGGTCCATCAGGCCCTCCTGGTCCCTCCAGGTCCCTCCTGGTCCCTCCAGTTCAGCCCTGAGCTGCTTCTACATCCAGCAGCTGTTTTCGCCCCACAAAAAAAAAGCCCCCGGCAGCGCACTATGTCGGACAATGCACGGGGGAATAAAGTCGCTCTGTAGCATCCGTAAATAAATGAATAACTAACACGGGAGTTTTGGGTCGATGGCGGAAGAAAAACAACAACAACAAACCCCCCCCCCCCCCCCCCCAAAACATCTTGTTGAGATGTTCTAAAAAAAAATCTTAGATTTCTCAAGGGATGCGGGGAGAGAAAATCAACTTGAGAGCGAAACTTCAACGGGACCCACTTCCCACCTTTTTTGAAAAGCCCGGAGAGATTTGCAGACCCTCTCTCTCTCTCTCTCTCTCTCTCTCTCTCTTTTTTTTTAAAGGGATCTGACCGAAATGTCGCGCACCGGAACGCGGCGGTATTTGAAGCGGGTTAGTGGCGGCTGCGGCGGCGGCGGCGGCACCACCACGTCGAAAAGGGGGTGGATGTTGAATGGGGGGCGGGGGAAACAAGCCCGGAAAGCGGAAATAGAGAGAGGGAAGCGGAAGGAGCTGCTAAAAAGTCGGGAGCGGGGAGCGTTAGTGAGCGTCCGGCGGCGATGGAGAGGCTCCGTCCCGAGCGTCCGGTTTACCTGAGTACGGTGGCCTAGGAGGGACTGGGGGGCAGAGCAACCTGCCGACCGTGTCGGAGAAGAGCGGCGACGTGCCCTCTTTGGCGCTGTCTAGACTCCAGCTACTGGGGGTGGGCCGTACTTGGAAGTGAAAGGGAAAGTTACGACAAAAAGTGAAAAGGAAAATAAAAATGAAACACCACATGTCGACGGGTCACAGAGGACAACACGGCGGAAACAGCGGGATCACAGGCGCTTGTATGAGGATGGAAGGTACGATGCTGACGCATGGATGGACGGCAAAGGCATTATATGGCCAACAACTCTAAGGCGTATGAGCTATCAAAGTGGAATTCCGTGACATATTTGCGTCTTTTCTAGCCGGCGCTTTAGCTATTCAAAGTATTTGCATTACGCAGGGGCTCTTCTATGTGCTGTTGCCATTGCTGGTGGCGGGGTCCGCCACCAGCTGCATGAATTTGATAAAAGAGAAGCGTAGCTCTTTGTGATCGTATGGATGCACTTTCACAAAGAAAAAAACAAAATAACAAAAACCTTAACAATGAAAAGAAATCCCCACCGCCTCAAGGGACCGTCTACAGAAATCACATGGATTACCACTTTAATGTACTCCTCCTGATTTGGTGATAGCGGCTCATTTCAAATGAAATGAGATCATTTAGCGAGGGCAAGATTGCTAAGACGTCCATGTGACGCCCGCCGAGAGTATGTGCACACATTCATCAGCACAGGTTTATTTTCAAGAATGCTTTTTTTATTTTTATTTATTTTTTTCATGTGCGTGAGGGGCCCAAGGAGTTGGATCTTGTTTTATTTTTTATTTTTCGGAAGTTTAACCATCTCAGGCTCCTTGTGAAATCGAACACCCATCTCTGTCGCCATCGAGATGAGGAGACACTGCCAGGGGAAATTTAGGAGAGTCTCACTTCCTATTTACAGTCGGATGTGAGAATTTCACTTGCAAAGAAAAGTGTGTGTGCGTGTGCGTGTGCGTATGTGTGTGTGTGTGTGTGTGTGTGTGTGTGTGGACATGTCAGCGCGTCGCTGTGAATCACATGGAAGGCAATGCGTCCAAACACCTCCCTGTTTAGTTTGAGGCGTCACATCCACATCTATAATCACTCCACCGGATGAGGGTGATTCACGCGTGCGTGTTATTTTCAGGGATGCAGAATTCAGCTTAAAACACCATTTTGTGTGAAAAAAAAAAAAAAAAAAAAAAAAAATATATATATATATATATATATATATAAAAAAAGTAAAAAAATAAAAATAAAAATTAACCCTCACCTCTTCCCCACAGTCCCTGCACTTTAATCAAACGGGTTTTTTTTTTTTGGGAACCCAAAGGCTGATTTCAAAGTGTGCCGCTCCACAGTGGAACACATCCAATCGAGATAAGAGTTGAGATGGTGATTTTCTTCAAAGGCAAAGTAAAAGGTAGTAATGTCAATGTTGCTGACTTTCCATTATGTCCGGCTTCATTCATCCTCACTCAGCGTTTGCTAAAAGTCCAAGTTAAATTAAAATGCATAAAATAATATCTAAATATATATATTTATTTATATATTCTCTGCTGTGTAGTCATTTTGGTCAAAACCTGCATCACCAAAAAAACCCGAAATTGACTTTCATTTGATCTTTCTGTCACAAAAACGTATTTTAATTGAAATATATTATTATAGACATTCCAAGTGATGAGATTTCACTTGTACTTTAGATTAAACAAAGTAAAACCTACCTACTGAGGCTTTAAACTGTCAGGAAGTTGTAAAGATTGTTGAAATCTGCTCATAAGGAACAAGATAAATAAGTGAAATAAGAAATAGCGATCGTATAGAAAGTTGTCCTACAGTATGAAATGAAAAGTGATTCGCAATAACTTGAACTCAGTTTTGATTCAATATTATTTACATTGACAGTGAAACGATTACTGACTTAAAAAAACAAAACCAAACTACTTTGGCCGAAAAAACTAAGACCAAAATCAGTCTTTCTTCTCTAACCAAACTCCTACGGCGGCCGCAGCTTGAAGGGGTAGAGGGTGGGGATGTTTCGACAAAATTGGACCGGGCTGCGCTAAAGTTAAGGGTATAAGAAAAGCAATTTGGCCGTAAGTAGGTATTTCTCCGCTCATTATGCGGCCGGGGTCAGCCCTCCGTCTCGATTCGCCACCGTGTTTTTTCCACGGGAAAAATGCTAAAATATGCGCTCGGTGTATTCCACGGCAGGTGGAATGACAACGAGCGCTGGGAAGGAGCTCGGCTAATGGATCTGCTTCACACGGAGAAATGTCAGGGGCGTCCATCAGCGCTGCAGGAAGCTCCACCGCCGCTTTATTACCAGATGGAGGGACGAGACCGGATGCTTGGGGAGTTGAGACCACATGATCTGGGTGTGGGGGTAAAGTTGTGTATTTCTGCATGTAGTGTGTGCACATGCCGGTGTGTGTATGTATGTGTGTGTGTGTGTGTGTGTGTGTGTGTGTGTTAGCCCATTTCCCGAGTGTGTTTGTCGGCATCAGCCTGTCTGCATGCCTTTGTGTGTGTATGTGCTGTATGTGTGTGAGAAAGCATTTCTGAGTGTGTACAGTATGTGTGTGCATGTGTGTACATTTTTGTGTACTTGCTGGTTGTGTGTGTGTCTTCTGAGGAGAATAAAGTTTCTGAAGCAGCTGGGCGATGACACAGCCGCCTCAGAAGGACAGTCTACGGTCGACCCATCACACACACACACACACACACACACACACACACACACACACACACACACACACACACACACACACACACACACACACACACACACACACACACACACACACACACACACACACACACACACACACACACACACACACACACACACAGGGATTCTTTGGACAGAAACCCGGCGCCACGGTCCCATGGGTGTTCATGGCGCTCGGTGCAGAGCCCTGGGGGACGGGCATGTGGGCCAGTGAATAATACTTTGCTGCACTGCTCTACTCGCTCTACTTCTAGGACCATTGTTTGGACTTTGTGCAGTAATTACTCAGGGGGAAGTTCCTGGTTAATCTGGAGATGAAGATGAAACGCTCCGTTCAACCGCGGGGACCGTTTTCGCTTTGGCCACAACAAAGGGTGATCATTTGAACAATAATAAAAAAACCAAACACCAACAATAGCAATGCCAACAATGAGAGGAATAAGCATAGTTAAAGTTGGATGCAGGCTTGAACAGGTACAGCGGGCGGCCACCAAATATCAACCGCCCATTCCCGGGAACGAGTAGGGACTCTCACACAGGATTAAAACACAACATTTCATAGACCCATGTCAAAGTCACACAGGGTCTTTTGCGTTTTTTTTGTTTTTTTTTAAGCTATCGATGTCAAACGTGGTACGGTCCCTGAGAGAGCTGTCCTTGTTGGTTCTACCCAGTTCCCAGGTCCTACGTTGACGATGACTTGTGATTAGATATTGCATGAAATAAGAATTTCATTGGCTCATCTCGTCTCAGACATTCGTTACCCGGTCCCTCAGCCTTTTGGGAACTTTGTTCAGGCATGTAAATGGAACATGCATAACCAAAATATATTTGCTGTGTTTTGGACTTCATGGGAAAAAAAATCAATAAAAAAAAAATCCAATTCCAAGATGGCGGAACATTTGCCAGATTCCTTCGGCATGTAAAATGACACCTATATACCAAGTTTCCAGTCTCTAGGTCGAATAGGACCGAGGCTGAGATTCTCAAGTTTGACTGTTGGTTATCCACTGTATAGCACAGAATTGGTACCGATTCTTTTCGGACCCCTTGCCAAATGAGACAAAAAATATTTGCCAATCCAAGCCTGAGATAGCGAAGCTGCGAATACCTCATAATAAGCCATAATATATCAGGTGGTGTATATTTCTTACACTTGACCTTATTCGTACAGTCACCCTAGAAGCCATTTTGTTGAAACGGCGCCTTTGCAGCGTCAGCACCGCCGCTGAAGGCTTCACAGAGTGTTTGATGATGCAGTCCGCGGGGCCAGCAGAGGAGGGAGAAGCCCGGGACACACTGGAGGTGCTTAGCGAGGTCTTTACCTTTATCTGGCGCTGAGAGGTTGGGGTCGCTCCTCGGCAGAGTCGCATCGCCTATCTGATGAGAAGAAGCTCTCTGCATATAGAACAAGGAGGATAAATTACTCAAGCGCCCCACGGCGGGAAAGCGTTTTTTGCCTCCGCCGATGGAGAGAACGAGATATGATATATTAAGAGGACCTGAAATTTGCACTGGAGTGGAGCCTGCCGGAAGCCGCCTTTGCACCGAATCCCACAACGGATACGACTATTGGTCGAAAGTCAATATGGGGACTCGACGGTAATGTTTATTAGGACCTCAATCTCCTTACCCTAATCCTAAAGAACTCTACTAATGTTACTTATTCCCATAGAAGGTGTGGCTGCCTGTGACTGTGATGTACATTTGGGTTGATACCACGGCATAATGTGATTACTTTATATACGGTGAGCCATCGACTCAGCGGCAGTGGCTTCCGGTCCTTGTCCTTTGTCGGATTCAGTGTGGAGGCGGCTTTACTGACATGGAAGGTTAAATGTGTGAGTCTTCTTTGGGTATTTGTGTGTATGTGTGTGTGTGTGTGTGTGTGTTAACCTGTGCTGGGTCCATGGGGTTTGGGAAGATGGCGCTGACCGGTCGGTCCCGGGGAGACAGACAGGTGTTTTCTCTGGAATGCTTGTGTTTGTCCGCCATCTGGGGGGAACCTGGGGGCGAGGGGTGGGGGGGCAGAATTGTTTAATACACCGGCGCACACACACACGCACGCACACACACACACACACACAGATAAAGAGCATGGACACACACACAGACACTCACACACAAACATACAAGCAGTCAGGTGGGATAACACATACCACACACACACACAAACACATACCACACACACATAACACAATTGACAAATGGAGAGATGTGCCTGAATGCCAATGCCTGCACACAAAAAAACATGCTGACATAGAGAGAGACACACACACTCGCGCTCGCGCACACACACACACACACACACACACACACACACACACACACACACACACACACACACACACACACACACACACACACACACACACACACACACACACACACACACACACACACACGGCCAAATAGCAGAAAAAGGTGTTACACTATTACCCGCAAACACTGGCAATCAAGAAAGGCCAATCTCTTTTTCTCCCTGCGAGCTCTGCCACCATTCTTTCTGCCTGGCTGGCTTCAGAACATGATAAATGGCCCGGTCTCATCACCACCCAGAGTCCCTTTATACCAGCCCCCATATGTTGGACTGGACAATCACACCGCCGGTGCCAGGAAGACAGAGGGACGGCCACGGGACGAGCCAAACCCCGACACGGGGAATGGATGTAGGGACATGGATGTACATCCAAGCACACACACAAAACAATCCCCACGCGCCCGCGCGCACACACACACACACACACACACACACACACACACACACACACACACACACACACACACACACACACACACACACACACACACACACACACACACACACACACACACACACACACACACACACACACACACACACCGTTTCTCTGTAAACACACCCCCTATTCAAACCTTTTCCAATTTACAGACCACTTTAAACACTTTCCCTCTCATCGACATCCGGCTATGGAACCCAACCCCACCCACGCCCCCCTGTTAGCGGGCCCCGATGGCTTTGGGATGGCCATCATATGACCATAAGATAACCCATCGCCGGGCCCCTTTCAGATGGTGGCTTCCCTCGGCAATAATTCTCCGACGTCTTTATGGGGAGACAGAGGCCATTTTATAAGGGCGCGGCCGGCTGCAAGCTGCTTGCCAAAGGGGAGTGTATATGCTTCCATAAACGTCTCCATATATTCTTACTTTTTTATGATGTGGACGGGGCAGAAAGTCGCCCAGAGAGAGAGAGAGAGAGAGGGGGGGGGGGGGGGGGGGAGGGAGAGAGCGGGCGGGAGGGAGTTAGATATTCACACTTCGCTGTGGGGAACATACACTTGCCTGGTCAGAGCCAGAGCTGGAAGGGACGGGACGGGGAGGGATGGGGAGATTGTCTGGAGGGCACAGAGGGATACTTCACAGAGCTGTAATCATCCCCCTCCCTCTATCCCTCGTTCTTTCTCGGGCTTTATCTCAACAGCGTTTGTCTGTCCATCTCGGCCCTTTGCATTTTTCATCTCATTTGGTATTCCGTCTCTCTTTTTCCCGCCGACGCTGACTTTTTGCGCTATCTGCTTCTCGTCCCCCCCCGTCGTCCTTCGCCTCTCGCGTCCTTTTATTTTCCTTCCCCCTACCTTCTGCCCCCCCCCCCCGCTGTGGTCGATCAAAACTTTGGTTTCAAAACGCTGGTGGTGAGGGAGGACTCCTTGTGTATATATGAAGCCACAGGTTCAATCACTGCATCCGTCTGAAGACCCCGTTGAGGTTGATGAAGTGAGTCTGGAGGCAAGTGTTCAAAATGACGCGCTTGCTTTACTTTAGCGAACCCGCCACCAGGGCCTGACAATAACGGTTGCCCGGCTGCCCCAGGCAACCAGATTTGCGGCGCCAGTATCGACCATCTTGTGTGGTCCGGTTGTCCTGTTTTAACGTGGCGAAAGAAGTACGAATATTGTCATTTTGTCAGTATTGGCAACCAACAGCGGATGCATGGTTGCCAATTTGCCAACCACTTCTAGTCAATGTTATTTTATATTTATCTGTCAACTCCTGCCTCCGTGTCACCTTGAATTCCCCCCCCGGGGATCAATAAAGTGTTATCTTTTCTTATCTTGCCGGTCTTACCTCTGGCGCTGGAGGGGGCAGAGCTGGTGACGTTGGGCGAGGCAGAGTGGTTGGAGCTGAGGCTTGAGGTAGAGGGGCTGGGCTGCAGGGGACAGGCGATAAATTAAACACATTATTTTCATCATCCACAACATCACCTGCATCGAGAAAACATGACAGGGCGCAGCAACACAGCATCACTGCATGTCTTTTTAGAGAGATTCAGGATATAACAAATGATATCGTTTGCTCTTTTTTACTGCCAGGATGGCCTTTGGTATTTTGTTTAATATTCTCTATTCTCAGGTTTTATGAACGTTTATTTTGCCCTATTTTCTATTCGTTGATTCCATGTTAAATCAATCATATATATATATATATATATATATATATATATATATATATATATATATAAAATATAACACATACGGTTACTATAATATAACGGTCAGACAAAATTGATAAATTAACACAAAAATATATACAGTATAATTATTATTAAATATGTTCTTGTCTCTTCTATTCCAACTAATTCAAGTGTTTTCATGTTTTCACTTGTTAAAGCACCTTTGCTTTAACAAGTGAAAACATACGGCATTATTAAGCAACTTTGCCAAAAACTCACTATACCATGAGTGTCAGCAGGTGCAAGAGATACTATTAAGGTCAGCTTCTCGCCACGTCATTCAAATTTTGCATCAAAAGGTGAGGCAGCACAGGGAGAACGGCCAACAGACTCGTAAAAAGACCCAATTGGACACCGTCACGGTCCTGACAGCGAGCTGATTGAACTGTTCCACCGGTGCGGCTTCTGGTCCAACCCTATGGAATCGGGCGGAATGTACTTTAACGCGGCTTTTCCATCCACGATATACCACTCAAAGCCCTTGTTCTCCCACTCACAGACGGATAGCGAATGGCGGCCGTGCGAGGTGGCGAAAAGGTTGTCCTGAGTAATTACAGCGCAAGCGCCTTGATCAAGGGCCCCTCCATGGGGGGGAGGATCATGTGGGATTGGTCCAGCGACCCGGCGCGCTGACCCCCCGGACAGCCAAGAACGTTCACCGCCAAAAACGGGACTCGCGCGTGGAAGAAAACGGATGAACGCCTGCGTTATCGCCGCGATTTCATCACCGAGATCCTGTCCCGGGCTCTGTTATCGGCTCCATCCTTGCCGACAGGCAATCGGGTCTGGGAGAGCGATTAACAACTAGATGTAAAACCACTCAACGGATCAACGGGAGGTCCATGAAATGAATGATGAACCCTCCCCGCGCCTTCTACCCCGTCTACCACCCGATAAGAACTTCAAAGGACGGCAAAGACCCCATCGTCTGGGTGTTCCGGGAGACAAACGGACAAAACTCACAACCTTTTTTTATCACCCCCCCCGTTGCACCCACGGCCATAGTCCTGGAAAACACTACTAAATACCCCTCCCCAACCCTTCTCTGCTTTAAACAAGATTGTATCAACGTGAGTTATTCATTAAGTCACCCTCTAACCAAACTCATTCCCAAGTTACACATGTTCCTATTAAATTGGACCAAAACCCCACCATTCTACGCCGACGAATAACGGAGATACCAACGTCAGGGTTCAAATGTATTTTTGTCATGGACCTTCGCTGCTATCCAGTGGCCGACGGATAAGAAGTTCTTCCCTGATTGAAAAAACGTATCTTCACGCCTAATGTTTCTCACGAGTTGCGTTTTGTATTTCTACTCGAATTAAGTGTTGTGTTTTGATTTAAAACATTTTTTTTTTTTTTTTTCCAATGTTCAAATATGAATTTGTTAAGTCGCGTCGTAATTAACCAATTTACCATGAATACTATGTTAAAACGTATGAACCGCCTGAATGTCTTTGAATCCCTGAGATATGATTTGCTTAGGGGACACAGTTTACCGTAGATACGATGTTTGGATTATGTCTGGATTATTGGTGATAGACGAAGCTGGGTGAAGTGCTCCCCGTATAATACAAACTTAAATAGTTGAATGAGAGTAGGGACATTTCGGACTTACTGATATATTACTCCCCGACGGCTCGAAAGACATGCCCCCTTTTCACCCGTTACAAAAATTCATCGTCCTTTATCCTTTTGTCAACAGCTTCTTCTGCGCAGAGTGGTTCGGCGTGAACGTTTATTTTGCCAGTTTCCTTTGCTCATTTTATTTCACGACTTTTATTTTTTCCTGTTTTTTTTTCAGCGAAAAAACGCCCGGACCTGTGACGACGCGGGTCCGCTTCTTTTACCATTTTTTTTTTTTTTTATATCACCGAAGTCCTCCGGTCAAATTTAGTAACTTAGCCACTCAATTTATCCAGTTAATAATAACTTTGTAATGAACGCCCAAAGCCGTTACTTACGAGTTTATTTCTCAGCGAGTTAGGTGTCGACAGTTTAAGACCCCCGCTTTCTGTCCCACCGCCAACCGGAGCGTCTCACGTCCCGGGACGGAACCGAGACCAAAAACCCGAGGAGGATTCTTCTGCCGTGTCTCTGATAAGAGTTTGTGTCGAATACATTTCAAATCTAAGTGGCAGAACTCCACTGACGAGTTCGTTAGTCAGTTCATTCTTTCCTTATTTGTTTTACTGATTTCTATTGTTTACGATCTCTATCTCCCCTTTCCTTATTTCACCTTTTATTGCCCAGCCTTTTAGCTAAAAATAAATGCTTCATTCATTCTTAAGGTCGTTTTCTTGTGAAGTTTAGCTTCAAGTAGTTGATGAAAGATCCCTGAAGGAGAAGGACTGCGCACTTTGGGCGAGGAGACTGATTAATTATGCTTAATGATTGATTTGCTTAAAAGTAGATTTTCATTAGGTCCCTGAGAAAAGGGTGGTGCCCCGACGAGACAATTATTAATTATAAATGATTAAAGCATTCTATCAGGTATCAGGACACTCGTCTGAAATAACGTATAAGAAAATAATAAATAATAAAATGTGTACTATGCTCGGAGACGGGCGGGAAAGAGATGGAAAACGGCGGCGTTACCCTTTCAATTTCGTGCAGGTTACCTTGGCGGCGCCAGCTGAGTAAACTGTGAGCAACATTTTAAGAGGAAGCCTCCTGTGAGATATTGTTCTGATAATGACCGTGAGATGGAGATATAATGACCGCTCCGCATAATAACGCTCACTCAGGTTGGGGCGATGACACAGAAAGTAGAGAAAGTTCATGAAGGAAGTGATGAAACAGAAGCTGTTTAAAGGGCAAAATGGGGATATTTTGGCCGATCAAAGCCCGAGCTAAATTAATACGTTGCAACTGAGAGTACTGCTACTAATACTACTATTACTACTACTACTACTACTACTATGACTACTGCTACTACTACTATTACTACAACTACTACTGCTACTATTAATACTACTACTATTGATACTATTACTACTACAATTTCTACTACTACTACTACTACTACTACTACTACTATCACTACAACTACTACTACTATTGCTACTTTTGCTACTATTACTACTACTACTATTACCACTACTACTACTACTACTGGTACTATAACTATCTCTACAACTACTACTACTATTGTTACTACAATTACCATTACTACTACTATAACCGCTACTACTACTGTTACTACGGCTATTACTACTATTAATGATACTATTACTAGTACTATCCCTACTATAACTACTACTACTGCTACTATTACTATTATTGCAACTATTACTACTTATGTTACTACTACAATTACTACTACTATCACAATTACTACTACTGCTACTACTATTATGACTACTGCTACTACAATTAACACTACTACTACTACTACTACTACTACTATTACTACTACTATTACTACTACTACTACTGCTACTATTACTACTATTGATACTATTACTACTACAATTACCACTACAACTACTACTACTATTGCTACTTTTGCTACTATTACTACTACTATTATTACCACTACTACTACTACTACTGGTACTATAACTATCTCTACAACTACTACTACTACTGTTACTACAATTACAACTACTACTACTATAACCGTTACTACTACTACTACTACTACTATTACTACAGCTATTACTACTATAAATGATACTATTACTACTACTATCGCTACTATAACTACTACTACTGCTACGATTACTATTATTGCAACTATTACTACTTATGTTACTACTACAATTACTACTACTATCACAATTACTACAACTGCTACTATAACTACTACTACTATTACTAGGACAAGTACTACTACTGCTACTACTATTATGACTACTGATACTACTATTAACACTACTACTACTACTACTATTACTACTACTATTATTACTACTACTATTACTACTACTACTACTAATACTACTACTACTACTGCTGCTGCTATTACTACCTACTACTGTTATTAGTACTACTAATACTTAAATAATCATCGTCACAACAGAGTAGAGCACTAGCATAGTACTATTGCAGTACAAGCACAGTACTACTACGGGCACAGGGCAGGAGGCAGTGTGATTGCCTCTGAGTGCCTCCCTCTCACTCAGCAGACACGTTGCCCGGTCGCCTGCAGTTCTGTGTTTTCTCCTCCTTCCTTTCCTGCCGAGGCCAAATCCAGTTTAGATCAGAGCTCTCTGGAAGGGCCGCATGAAGGCATGTCCCCCCCCATTTGAAATAATCATCCCAATTTAGTCTGCGGCATGAGGTCCTGACAAAGAGAGAGACTTGGACGCCAAACAAGATGGCAGGGGGGGAGGGGGGGAGGGGGGGAGGGGGGGAGGGGGGGAGGGAGGGAGGGAGGGAGGCAGGGAGGAATCTGGATGAAAGTGATAAATGAAAAGGTGAAAGGATTGAAATTGAGAGGGGCGCGGAGAGGGAGAAAAACGTTAGCGTATGCCCGGAATGTAAACTAAACTAAAATGGAATATTCTGTGTGTGTGTGTGTGTGTGTGTGTGTGTGAGTGTGTGTGTGTGTGTGTGCGTGTGTGTGCGCGTGTGCGTGCATCAATGCACCTCAAAGTACATTTTTTTTGTAAGCTAGAGGCACGTACAGTAGATGTCCTGAATTAGTGCTTGAACCCTAAAACGTAATGTGTACATTTATTTGATATATTTGTGTGTTTATGACATTTTCTTTTGTTTTATTTCCTTTTTTCACCTCTTCTTTGACTCGCGCTGTTTAGCTGCTGTAACACCCGGATCTCATTTAGTGTTATCTTATCTCACGTGTGCAAATAACGTGTGATCACATGTTGAATGCGACAGGTCACATTTAACCACGTGCGGCGTGGTGCGCATGGGAAAATATGTGTGTGTTTTTTGGGGTTTTTTTTTTTTGCACACGAACACAATAAATCGCCCTTTACAACTTCTCCCCAAAAATCCCAACTCAACTCCGGACGTGTACAGCGATGCTGTGAGAAACTCAGTCCCTCCGTTACACCACACGGCATTTATTGGACTTTTTTGGGGACGGGATTTCAATTGGAGTAAAGGTATACGACGGGTGAAAAATCTACAAATTGTAAAACAATATAATAATAATAATAATAATTAAAAATTATTAAAAAATAGTTTACAACTTTTGAGTTAACCATGTCGATTTGCTGAGTATCAACCAAGAGGTCCAACTGATGAGTGGAACCAGCTGATCACAGCAAAAAGATGGAAACAGGAGTTTTACTTTTACTGGACACTGTAATAATGGGCAGTAATCATTTAGTAATTACGTTACATCTTAAATACTGTATGTATACCTAGAATTCTGTAACAGATTAGTTAATTATATGTAAAAATAGAGACCATGTAAAAATCACATACTGTATATACGCTTCTCTATATGTCACATTAATTAATAGAATACAAGTGCACATTCTGTGTGTTCTATTTGGCTATTTCACTTTTTTATTTGTTTTTTTTTCTGTTCATTATATTTTTTCTATAGTTTTTTAATTTTCTTAAAACAAGATGTTTTGCTATTTTTGTAGATACATATATATATATATATATCGGTTTTTTTTAAGACTGAAGCTTTTTTTATGCAAATTGCCTTGAGAGCAAGGCACCAATCCTCAGCAAGACAAATTCCTCCCACAGTAAATGTAAATTGACTTTGCCCAATCAACAGATTCTGATCTCAATAATAATCATTTTCCACCTCCGACCTAGAAACAAAAAACAGCACATGCCAGTCCCCTGCTTGATCCTATGTTAACTGGCGCATCACAGCAATTTGGGTTCCTCAGCTCAAGCAAACATCCCGGTTCGACGTTCTCGTTTCCGGGCCCCCCGCGGGGACCCGGCCGGCGGCAATTTTCTAATTTTCTCGTTGCAGTTCCGCTCGCCGATTGCCACTCGGCGCAAAAAGGGCACCTGCATGTTGAAGACCTCGTCCGAGCTCTCCGACTGCCCCGTGATGTTGCTGACTTCGTTGGACGCCTGGGACGACAGCGACGAGGATGAGTAGCGGTTCGCCGCGGGGTAGCTGAGCGGGCTGCACGAAGGATGGAGAGATGGAGGGAGAGAGGGGGAGAGAGGGGGGGGAGGACAGAGGGAGAGAGGAGGGAGAGAGAGAGAGAGAGAGAGAGAGGGAGAGAGAGAGGAAGGAAGAGAGAGAGAGAGGGGGAATGTGAGAGAGAGAGGGAGAGAGAGAGGAATAAAGAGAGGGACAGAGAGAGAGAGAGATGGTCATTATAGCTCATTTGGACGGGTGGAGGAGCGGAATATAGAAGAAGAAGGTCTGCAGGTGTGGTTGGCGTCGGGATCTTTTACTCACCGTGAATATAACGGGTGGAGAACGGGGAGAGAGAGTGAGACAGGTAGGTAGAGAGACAGAGAGAGAGAGAGAGAGAGAAAAAAACAAAGTTAAAGATCAGAGAAAGGTGCTGATGCAGCAATAAACATTTAATTCAAGCTCGTGCTTGAAAACACCAGCGGAGGAAAAGCGACCAATGAAAAGTACTTTGTTACTGTGTTCAAGTACCCGTGTCTGTACTTTACCGACTGTAAGTCGATATCGAGTCTTCGGGGACTTTACACTTTCACTCCGTTTTGTTTCAAGGCAAATATCTGTCCTTTTTACTTCAACTACATTTCTAACTCCGTCGCTTCATAATCTGGATATATATTTATGTACATCTTCAATACATCATGTAGTGTTTGCTTTGAAAATTGTAATCAGGATCTGCACGAGCGTCATCTGCAGAAAAGAAAGAACTTTATCATTTTATCTTTATCTTGATCGATCTTTATTTAACTTTATCTTTATCATATTATAGACCCTTATATACAGTGTGGCTTCCATATATTATATACTGTATATTATATTATAAGTCAGGGCACTGGACAGGAAATATACAGTTATTTTTAATAAGTTAAGAACATTTAAGAGTTATTTGTACTTTAATATACCTTTACCTATGTAGAAATGTCAATATGGTACTTTGTGGGGATATTTGTACTTTAACTTCGATAAAATGCCTGAGTACTTCTACCACTGCTAAAATATACAACATTCAAAACTCAATAAGAGAAATGTCAGCGTGTGTGTGTGTGTGTGTGTGTGTGTGTGTGTGTGTGTGTGTGTGCGTGTGTGGGGGTGCGTGATGTGAAAGCAGAGTGTCTCAGGTAGACGGGGCGGCAGGGTCAGTGAACACATCAAAATACAGACAGTCTCACACGCGCACACGCACACACGCGCACACACACACACACACACACACACACACACACACACACACACACACACACACACACACACACGTGCGCACACACACACACACACACACACACACACACACACACACACACGCCTGGCAGCCACAAACAAACGTCCTTGTGGGTGCCAGTCGCACCCACGTGCGCCCATACGGAGCAAGCGTGGAAAAAGGACGGAAGGGGAGAGAAAGAAGAGAAGAAGAGAGAGATAGAAACAGAGGGAAAAGCACCGCCGACGTGTCGGCGTTTGGGGTGAGGGACGGAAAGAAAAAGAAAGAGCAGAAGGGCGTTGGGGCGGCGGAGGAGGAGATGAAAATGGAATTTAAAGTGAAGGCCATGATGTCAGGGGGAAGGAGAGAGAGAGAGGGAGAGAGAAAGGTCAGAGGGAGAGGGAAAGAAAAATGGAAGCCAGAGGATTAGAAAGAAGAATTCGGACACTGTTCGGCTCGGACTTTTAAAGTGATCAAATATTTTAGAACTGTAGTATTTAAAAAATCACATTATTTCTGAGTACTAAATACTACATCCAGATTTATTTCATCATTACTTTTCTGAATATTGGAAATCGTCTGAATAGAATAGTTTCAGAAATAATTCAGAAAGAAAACTAATACTCAATTTTCTTTCTATTATACTAATTTATTATTATTTATACGTATATATATATACTTGTTATTTCTGAATAGTATAATGGTAGATTTTCCTGAATCTAGCCTTTGGGGGAAAAAAAGTTTGAAAAAAATTAAACTCCAACAAACACGGTTGTTTTGTTGTGCGTTGACAAATACAACACCCGCAACTTTTTTTTATTTCCTTACCATATACCGAGCGCTCTTGCATTACAAGTAGTTCTCAACCAAATGAATACCAAAGAAAAATAAAAAGAAAAAGGAATGAATTCAGCCGCCGACAAAAAGCCTTTCAATCAGGGAACGGGGGTGGGGGGGTGGGGGGGTGGGGGGTTCTCTTCAAAGACAGAAAGAGGGGGGAAAGTGACGAGAGGAGGAGGGGGGTTGTCACCTGCGCCTGGCAACCCCTCTGCCGCCGTCGGGGCTAATGATGTTGGGCACCGAGTTCCTGCACGTGCGTGGGCTTCCGTTGGTGAAGTGCACGGGGCTGGCGCGCACGTACGCTGGAAACTCCTGGGGGGGTGGGGGAGGTGGGTGGGTGGGGGTGGGGGCAGAGGAAAGGCATGTGATTAGACGCTGGTTTCTGCCGGAGCCAATCGGGCGCTTGGCGGAGGATGGGAGGTGGAGCCTTAACGAGGACGATCGCTAACGAGCAGCGTGGGATCGTTCGGGTCGGGCCCGAGCGAGTCGCTCCGTCGCCGTGGCACCGTCTCTTACCGCCCGCTAAGCTTTAAAGTGGAAATCCGTCTGGTTATTTTCAGGGGGGGGGAACAGCCATTCGATTAATTTGCGTCACGCACGCGCTCCTCCACGCCGTCCGCGCTGCCGGTGGCGGGGCCCGCCGCCTTGCCCCGCGGGAGAGCAACGATCGGTCGGACGCAGTCGCAGCGGCTGGGATAAGGCGGCGTAGCTCGTTGTGGTCGGCGAACTGCCCATATGGATGGGGGAAGAAAATACCCGCACTGTCAGTGACTGACAATGAGGGTCGCCCGGTTGCCCCCGGCGACCAGATTTGGGCCACTGTCGACCATCTTGTGCGTTCGGGTTGCCCTGTGTCAACCTCTCATGCGGTGAAAAAACAAGCCGTAGTGGTGCATTTATTTGCAAAAAAATAGGATCATTATCGCTCAACTATTACATTTGGCAACTGTTTGTGTCAGACTTAGCAAACAAGCATCGGCTGTGGGTTGCCAAGACTGAAACATTTTTTTTTTTTTGTAATCATAACTTGCCTGACAATAACAAGTAGAAGTTAAACTAAAAAAAACCCATCGATAATAAGAAGGTCAACTTTGGACGAAAGAAGCTTAGACCAGGGTAAACCTCCATGTTGGAACAAAAAAGTTGCAGCTCTGAAATGAATTCTCGGACTCGCAGATCTGACGGATTCCCACTTTAAATAACAACAGCACAATGAGCCTTTTGGAGAATTTGTGTGTCCACTGATCGCACCTGGATGCCCAGACTGGACTTCATGAGGTGGAACTGGTCCACCAGCTTCTTATGCAGCGGCCTCATGTCCTGGGGGACGAACTTCTCGTGCACGGCGAGGCCATACTCCAGGATATGAGCCTGGGAGCGGGGAAAACAGCAAGTTTGTGTTGGGTTGACATCCAAACAGTAGACAAACCGCGATTTGAAGGAAAACGTTTTTTTTTTTTAACCTTTTAGCCTTGTTTATCGACCGTTGGAAGTCTAGGGTGGCATCAGAATCGTTAACATTGATCCAGTAGCGAGAGAATAGCCATTGGCAATCACTCACGCCGACGACCGGTGATCGAAAAGTGATGTTTGCGGTTACAAAAACACACCAGATCTTTCCTTTAAAGAGAATTTCCTTGTTCTCAGTTTAAAAAACCCAAACAAAGTGAAATGGAACGACACGTGTAATAGCACAATAAAAAAATAAAAAAAGCGAGTGATGTCATACACCATCAACCGAAAATAAACAATAACATAATAATAAACCTAATAAAAAAAAAATATATATATATACATCTAAATATTAATTACTATTTTTATTCTATAAAATAATTTAATAATTATATATGAAACCAAATAAATAATAACAAAAATATGTTTATGATAGAGAATCAAATATGACCCCAAAAAAAGAAAACATTTATTTGTGAGAATAAAAATAAAGAATTTAGAAGTATATGATTTCCTATGCAATATGGACAGAGAAAGAAATACGTGCACGTTCATGGACACGTGCGCACGTATCCCTGTGCGCACGCAGGTACACATGCACATGCAGGGATACCTGCGCGCGCACGCATCCCTGCACGTGCGAGGCAGGTACACGCGCACCTGCAGGGATGCGAGCGCAGGGACAAGTGCGCGTGTACCTGCCTCGCGCACGTATCCCTGCACGCGTCCCTGCGCGCGCCTGTATCCCTCCACGCGTACCTGCACGCGTACCTGCACGCGTCTCTGCACGCACACGTATCCCTGCAAGCGTCCCTGCGCGCGCCTGTCTCCCTGCATGCGTCTCTGCACGTGCACGTATCCCTGCACGGGTCCCTGCGCGCGCCTGTATCCCTGCATGCGTCCCTGTGTGCGCACGTATCTCTGCACGTCTCCGTGCACGCGTCACTGCACGTGCACGCATCGCTGCGCGCGCATGTATCCCTGCACGCGTCCCTGCACGCGCATGTATCCCTGCACGCGTCCCTGCACGCGCACGTATCCCTGCACGCGTTCCTGCCTGCGCACGCGTCCCTGCGCACGTACGTATCCCTGCACGCGTCCCTGCACGCGCATGTATCCCTGCACGCGTCCCTGCACGCGCACGTATCCCTGCACGCGTTCCTGCCTGCGCACGCGTCCCTGTGCACGCACGTATCCCTGCACGCGTCCCTGCACGCGCACGTATCCCTGCACGCGTTCCTGCCTGCGCACGCGTCCCTGCGCACGCACGTATCCCTGCACGCGTCCCTGCACACGCACGTATCCCTGCACGCGTCCCTGCACACGCACGTATCCCTGCACGCGCACGTATCCCTGCACGCGTCCCTGCACACGCACGTATCCCTGCACGCGTCCCTGCACGCGCACGTATCTCTGCACGCGTCCCTGCATGTGCACGCGTCACTGCGCGCACACGTATCCCTGCACGCGTCCCTGCGCGCGCACGTATGCCTGCACGTGTCCCTGCGTGCGCACGCGTCCCTGCGTGCGCCCCTGCGCGCGCACGGGGCGGCAGCACCGACTCACCTGCTCGAACATGAGCTCTCGGAGCCTCCCGATCTTATCTCCGTCCTCAGGGTGGTTCATCACGTAGTCCTTGACAAAGAACGCCTGGGAGGAGAGAGGAGCATTCAATACCTTTTAAGAGCTTATCGAGGCACATTTTAACCAAGTTTAAGGACGATCTTCAGACAAATGATCTCTCTCTGATTCAATAAAGCACTGCAGTTAAGTGCTACTGTATATATTTGGAACGGAGAGGTAAATGTCAGAGATGAACGAGATGACTGGATGAAGTGTTATCAGAACCGGTCCAAAAACTCTGCCTTCGGGGTTTTGGGGTTTTTAATGGCATCCAAAATGTCGACTCCGACGTCGAATAACTCGACTCATTCTGGCCAAACAAAAAATTAAAAAATCAAAACACGTGGCTAAATAAATTCTGACTTTTAAAGCCTAATATTTCTAAAAACAGCTCTTTTGGGGGTGGGGGGGGGTCATATTATGATCGAATAAAAATCAAATTACTTCAATTATCCTCTGCATAGAATCACAATTTGTCTAGTCTGTATATCTGATATTTTCAGCTATTTTCTTCTTTTTAATTCGGCATTTTTTCCTAGATATAGCTCAATTTCTTTTTTTTTTCCCAATTTGGCTATTTTTGAATATTTGTAATTTATTTTCCTGACTATTCAGCTTCATTTATGCTATTTGTCCGCAGAGAAACGCACCAATCCTCACCCCGACTAATTCCTCGCCGAGGAGTATTCGGCCGAAAAACAGATTCTGATTCGGATTGATGGCCTTTAAACCAAACATAACCATAAACATCATATCGGTGTGTGAGTGCAATGGACACAGCGGCAGCGACTATGAAATTCGACGTATTTGACACGGAGGTGTCGACCGGCGACGGGAATGAAAAGACGAGAGAAAGGAAGAAAAAAAAAAAAAAAAAAAAAGAAAACGTTTTTTTCCGCCGCATTCGAACATGAATCACCACCTCCACGCTGTTTACAGAGCCCACGGACACTTGAGATGTGTCTGCGGAGTGCGGCCAACAAATTAAAAAAAAAATTATAATAATAATAATCATAAATAAAAAAAATAAAAAAAACCTTTCCAATCTGCATCCGAGACGACGACAACAACAACAAAAGCGGCGGAAGGAGAGCGGCTCTTTCTATCCGTCCGTCCATCTGCGGGGCGAGCGGCGAGGTGAGGGAGGGTTCATGAAAAGATCGGCGCGGCTCCGTCACCAAGGGCACGTCTTTCTATCTCCAAAGGGACACGTGTGCGCGGCGGGGGAGTCAAAGGCGGCTTCAAAAGCACGTGCACGCACTCATACACACACACGCGCAAGTGCGAGCGCGCGGCGGGGGAGTCAAAGACGGCTTCACACACAAGCACACGCACACGCACACGCACGCACGCACACACACACACACACAAAGATTTGTATCTGTGAAAGAGAAGTGAATGCGGTCGGCTTTGATGGAAATGGTCCGACTCCGACTCGAGAATTGTTTTTCATCTTATTCTTCTACTCACACTTTCCACATCAGGGTTAAATATATATTTTTTATTATCATTATCAAATAATTACTAAAATATCTAAAAACATTAAAAAACAAACAAAAAAATATATAATAATATTAATAAAAACAAATATAAAAATAATTAAATATATTTAATTCCTCCTAATCTTGCTTTCCTTCATTTTAAACAAAAACTCTGTTGACAATGAGAAGACAAGAGGTGGAAAGGTGATTGAAGCTAAAACAAAAATAAATACTATTTAATAACCAAAATAACTAATGAAATAAAATAAAATTAAATAATTACAATAAAAATACTAACCATTGACATGGATACGCCATGACACTATTTCCTGCCAGGAAACAGGGGCGGTTACAGAATTTTTAAAATGGAGGGGGCGGGACCAGGGACCGGTCGGGGGGCGGGCAGGGGAAACCAGAAATTCAGAGTACTCAAGCCCGGACCACAAGGCACAAAATGTTCCCGGATGGGGGCGTGTGTGACTGAGAGCGATTGAGAAAGCCTCCCGGTTACGCACAGGGCTTTTTTGTTACATTAAATTAGGAAACGGAGTAAATTCGGTACATCTACAATAGAAACACCCCGTTTTTATTTGCCTCGACGAGAAGAGAAGTTCGCTCTGTTTGCCGGGCGGAGCTTCAGAGCGATCTTTTCAACCGGGGCGCGTGCCGCCCCTTCGGCCGCACCTACGGCGGGAAACGAAAGCGGGGGGCTATCCTGTTTCCTGTGGGTAGTGGAAGACAACCTAGTTACTCATGTAATGGACACGCGGGGAACAGGGGACGTTTCCCGGCGCCAGAAGCGGCAAATTAAAGAGCGGGGAAGGCCGCCGTCCTTTTTTTGCAAAGTCGGGGCCAAAAACTAATCCATAACCCGGGTATGACGGAGATTTTCTCACGCCGGAGGAGGATGTGGCCCCTGTAAGTCATTAGGAAGGTCCAATTAGGAGACGGAGCGCCACGGGGAAGGGCGAATAAATCAGACGCTATCTTCCGGCAAAGGGGTCCGACGGCAAAACCAAAGCAATAAATCTGAATATTAATAATGACAATCCCTCTTGCTTTTGTTGTCGCAGCGAGCGGCCGCGGCTGTCAATCTGCAGCACGCAGATACATTAATGGATTTACGACGAGGGAGGAGAGATTCCTCAGAGAAAAATAAAACTGACGCGGGCATTTAGAGTGACTGCTGAGCAAATACTACTCCTCCACTTCAATTAGTTTCCCTTAAAATTGTGTAAAATCGCGAAAAGGTGGCTGAGATGAAGAGCTGAATTTGTAATATGTGATATGTTGGTGGTTCACCTGCAATAGCCTTGGGGACCACTAGTGGGCTGCAGTCAACAGTGGCACCAGTGATTTAACTGACCTGTGCAAAGCCCACAACACAATTTTTTTATTTTATTAAATTTTTCGGTTCATCTGTTTGAATCAAAAAAATATATATAATTAAAAAAAAAAAAAAAAAAAAAGGCTTCATGGAAACGTTCCTGAGTATTCTTTTCCCAAGCAAAACCGATCCCATATGCACATTTTGTGGATGGCGACGATTGCCTTCGTGTCATTAGAGCACGGCGTTGACGAGGCCGCTGAGACGCACCGCTCCCCAAACGCAGAGAGGCAGAGACGTTTGGCGCTGGAAATCTGGAAGTGTATAATATAACGGTGAACGATGAAATGTTATTTCACCGTTTCATCTCCCCAACAAAAACACAAACAGCGGCTTGGGGTGTGGGGAACTTTGTGGACCCCGCGCGTCGTTCCTCCATCAAGTATCTCCCCCAGCCTAATAGGCTATTTCTACACAGGAGCGCAGTGTTTCTCACACACACACACACACACACACACACACACACACACACACACACACACACACACACACAGACACACACACACACACACACACACACACAGTGCCTGTGGTTAAGTGTGGTTGCTATGCGACACTGTGAGCGAGTCGCTGGCTCCACACAATCTGTTGAAGGCAAGTGCCGTTTTCAAGTAGATTTTCATTATTTCTCCCTCGTCCCTTTCTTCCTGCGATTGCATGTCTTTGGTGTTCACCATAATAACATAATAACTAATCATTAATTCGGGGGCTTAATGACTGAACTGATGACTGGCCTCCAACCGCAAATATTGCTTCTCTTTGTTAGCTTTTTATATGTTATTTGCATCGCTGTGTCTGTTTATTTAGTAGTATTTTGGTTTTTCCATCCCAGCCTCTCCCCTCCTGTTCTCTCCCTCCGTCAGGCGTCTTTCCCCCCCGTCCCCGACATTATTTCCCTGCCTCTTCCATCCACCGTCTACCTGCCCACCATCCCACTCTCACTTTCACTCCCTCCCTCCATCCGTCAACCAGTCACGACGCCCTTCGTCCCTCCACTCGCTCGTCCATCACATCCATCACCAAACCCGTCTAATTCGGCTAATTCATCCACTCTCCCCCGCTTCATCTATCCATCTGCGGCGCCGTGCCCCTCCTCTGCCCATCCATCCATCCATCCGTTCTAATCTTCCTCCACCCATCCGCCCATTACGCCATTCATCTATTCATTCATCTATCTATCCATTCGTCTCAAACCCGCCCATATGCATTCCGCCGCAAATCTATACATCAGCTGTTTACGTACAGTAGTGTGTCACAAAAAGCCCTTGACCTCTCCGCCCATTTCTCCACCATTCATCCGTTTATACATCCATTTACTCATCTATCCATCTATCATTTCTGCCGTGAAGGCGTCACAGCTGTGGTGGGGTTTTTTTTTTTGGAGTTTTCTTTTCTTTTCTTTTTTGATCGATGGCTGTCCCCCTGTTGATACCCTCCCATGTTGCTGTATTCATCGCCAACGGTCTTCTTTGGCATCTTTACCGAACAGGTTCATTTAACAAGGCTTGAGGCGAGAGATGGAGGGAGAAAACAAACCGAGAAAAAAATAATCATCTCTGTTCGATGAAATATGATTTGAATACTTCATAGCAACAACTTTTTTTATGAATATATAGTGTGTGTGTATATATATATATATATATATATATATATGTGGCAGATGAGGGGGCGTGGTTAAGCCACGGTCTGCATTTGACGGCGCTGGCTTCTTCCCACCGCAGCGCAGCTGTACCGGGTCCGCCTATTCAGCCTCATTAGCGCTGATTGGTCGGACACGGCTGGGAGAGCTTTCTTGTGTGTTGTTTTGTCTTGCAGTGGGGATGGCGCGGTGCAGGAGACGTGTCCCTGCGGGCCATACCGCGGGGCCCACGGACCTGGACTCTGATTATCACAAACTTTGCTTTGTTCACGTTTTGGCCAGCGGGCCTTTTTGTTGATCCTTTTAAATAGAAAACCCCGCCGTGTCCGCACCTCACTGCCGACACGGCGGGGTCTCCGGCAGGTCTTGTGGGGTGTTCCCGGTATGCAGTGGTTAGTACTTCCTAAAAGTGGTCCAAAGAAGGACAACCGGTGAACCGTCATGGGCGCCCAAGGCTCATTGATGCGGTGTGGGGAGCCAAGTCGAGCCCGTCTGGTCCAACCCCACAGAAGAGCTGCTGGAGCACAAATTGATGCAGAAATTGAGGCTACATCATGAGGATGGCGGAGGCAGTCTGATGCTCTGGGCAATGTTATGCTGGTAAAACATGGATCCTGGCATTCCTGTGGATGTTACTTTGACACGTACCACCTACCTAACATTGTTGCAGACCAAGTAAACCCCTTCATGGCAACGGTATTCCCTGATGGCAGTGGCCTCTTTCAGCAGGATAATGCGCCCTGCCACACTGCAAGAATTGTTCAGTAACGGTTTGAGGAACATGACAAAGAGTTCAAGGTGTTGACTTAAAATTCCCTCCAAATTCCCCAGATCTCAGTCCGATGTAGCATCTGCGGGATGTGCTGGAACAACAAGCCCGATCCGTGGGGGCCCCACCTCACAAGTTCCAGCACTTAAAGGATCTGCTGCTCACGTCTTGGTGCAAGACACCACAGGACACCTTCAGAGGTCTTGTGCAGTCCATGCCTCCACGGCTCACAGCTGTTTTTGCCGCACAAGGGGGAGCTACACCATATTAGTGGTTATTAGTGGTGGTTTTAATGTTGTGGCTGATCGATATGTGTGTGTGTGTGTGTGTGTGTGTCTGTATATATATATATATATATATATATATATATATATATATATATATATATATATATATATATATATATATATATATATATATATATATATATTGACTGTGACCCACCAACCTCATATTTCAAAATTTGACATTTTGTTTTTTCACATAATATGAAAGTGTAGAATCAGAGCTTAAAAACAAGGTATCGCTTGTGGGAATCGAGCCAATATTTTGGAAGCTATGGATTAAGGGTTAAGGTTTTGGAAACAGAAGTACTGAGAAATCAGGCTTTAAAGTTTTAGAAGCATTTCCAGCCTTTTGCAGCACAAAATACACATTTAGAAACATGGTGAGTGGTTTAAACAGTTACAATTAGGATAGTGCTGTAGTCCTTCAATGAGATCATGTTGAATGTGTTTTTCTGAAATAATATTTGAATCATTTATTGATTAAAGATGATGGAAAATGCACAATTCAAGCCAATACTCAAATTTTAAGTTGAAGTAAAAATTCATTCTAAATTCATGCTCACTCGAGTAGAGTGAGCATGTCATGTTCACCTGTAACTTCTAAACATTCCCATTTCCTTCCTTTGTTGTTCTATAACAGTGTAGTCTTGCGGAAGTGGCTACTTTTCAGATTGCGCAAATGGAAACCTATCACCAGGGAACAGCAATTCCCAGAATGCAAATGGTGGGGTCCTCCCAGCCATTTGCCTTCTGGGAATTGTCTGGGAATCCTGCTGCCTCCCGCTGCCGATGAATTTCCGATGTTTTTCCACGTCTCGCCAAAAGTAGGCTGCCCCTGCTTCCAAGACATCAACTGCAAGAACTGAATGTTCACTTGCTGCCTAATATATCCCACCCCTTGACAGGCCTGGCTAATGAATGTGAAGGAAATGCTGAAAACATCCATCCACCCAACCATGCGACCAACCACCAACCAACCATTGATACGTCCAAGCGTCCAGCTCATCCATCCATTGATCCAACCATCAGTTCATCCATCCAAGCATCCATCGTCCGTCCTCCACCAACAAATTCCTCCATCAATTGAAACATCCATCGCAACAGCCATCCATCTTCCACCCATCATTAAATCATCCGTCCATCTAGTAGCCCATCGAATCACTCCTCAATCCAGTCATCCATCCATCCACTGATCCAACCATCGGTCCATCCATCCACCCCTCCACACGCCAACCCACCAGTCCCTGCATCCAATTATGCATCCGACCGCCCATACATCAAAGCATCCATCCATCCAGTCATTGATCCAAACAACCATTCCTCCGTTATCAACCATCCATCCATTAACCCATCCAACAACCCGACCATCCCTACATCCATCTTTATTTCCCCAAGCCTTCTGTGATGTGTTTAAGAACCCCCACCCACAACCACTGTGTTTATTGCCTCAGGTGTCTTTGTATGACTGATGCTATCAACATCATCCTTCCCTCCCCCCACACACTCCCCTCCACCGCTCCACATCCCCCTCCGCCCATCCATCCATCCACCCCTCCACCCTACCTCCTGGTAACGGGCGAGCCCCCCGTTGACGGCGGCGTCGATGACCCCGTTGAGGCACATGGTGAGTGGGTTGATGTTCTGCATCTGCCGGCTCTGGCACTGGGTGATGAGCGTCCTGAGCTGCAGGTTCTTGTTCTCGATCACCTCGATGGCGTTCTCCAGCGGACTCACCTCCACCTGAACGCCCAAAATAAACACAAGGTAGTTGATTGAATCCACGGCGTGGGTGCATCCCTAACGCGCTCAGTTAACAAGTGAGAAACAATACTGCAATGTAGGTCATGCTGCAGATATGAAGAAAAAAAACATCTTAAATAATGGATGTCCCTCAGCGGTATACATGGCGTTCCATCTATACATCTTGTGCTCTAAGCACATCAGTTAAATAATGGAAAGCAATTCAAAGTTCTGTTTTCTGAGCCACTGAGTAACATTTCCAACATCTAGAAACGTGACTTTTTACACCGAGGTTCTCTACAGGCCTCAATTAAAATTGATCACACCATAAGTAATTATTAATGCCCCTTTATTGATAATGTGTAGGCAAGTCGAAATTACATACGGCGGCCATCTAATGAGGTGGATAGAACTGCAAGTTTAGACTTAGACTAGGCGGGCAGATGCCGAGCAGAAAAATCCCCCCTGCACATTATTAGTTATGCATTTTTTCCGCAGAAGCACGAGACGCGGCGACTTCTCGCCCTGAATCTCCGAGATCCCATCCTTCCGTCCTCGGCTTAATCCTCCCTCTAATATAGCCTTTGCCCGTTCCCCTAGTTTACATGCCGTTACGCCGCAGAACGCTCGTTGAAAACACGGGCCTCCACCGTTCCAAACGTCACCCGCATGCCTCGCAGCCACGCACTGAAGCACACGTGGCTGCGATCGCCGGAGGGAGGGGAGACGCTGTAATGTTTTGGACAAAACGGCTCTTGAAGTCCTCGTGCTCTTTAGGGGTTTGGATGGGAGCGGCGGATCTGACCCTCCAACCAGGCGGGAGGGAGGATTCATTGGAGGGTTTGGGACAGTTTTGGCACTAATATCAGGATCAAAACACCATTGCAAGGGGGGGATGTTGCAAACATCTCAGGATCAAAGTTAAAAAAAACAAAAAAAAAACAAAACTTTTTTTTATGACTGTGTGGTACTCTGTGGTACACTCTTTTCTGATTGGTCGATAGCAGCAGTTAATAATTTGTCGGTTATTCCTGGATAACTGGCGCTCTCTGTTAATTACTATTCTATTAATTCTATTAATTCTATTAATTCAAAAAAAAAAAACGCGCCTGATAAAAAGGGCACCATGGGGCATCAAGGGGCAAGTGCTCGTCACGTAATTTTGCGATAATGACCAGCTGGCTGCACATTATGACTTATTCCATTAAAAAGTACAACTCAAGTAATGAAGTAATAACCTAGTGGTTACTAACAAACCCCCTCAGTACTCTAACTCAAGAAAAAGCAAATCAATAAATGTATGATTCAGACTAATATTATTCAGCAAATGCAATTGCTGTAATGATTACATTTCATCGACAAAACTATTTTTTTGACATTTGCGGCTGAACGTCCGTGCCGACGCATTCTTATGAGTCTGGCTGGAGTGTAGATTATTAGTATTACAGTGATCAAGGCCCGCATGCGGGGCCGGCGCTGCCTATAGGCGACATACAGGAGGCGGCCGCATATAGGGCGCCATTCGAAGGCAGGCGTCAAATTTGCGCCCAGAAGAAAAGCTTATCAGTGAGCGATGGACATGGCTGGTCATTGATGGGGATATGCATAATGGAGAGAGAGCGCCCCTGTCTCCCCCTCCATGCGTAATGGAGAGGGGAACGCTCGGGGCATAATTTGCGCCGCGACCTGCGCTCCGCCGGGCGTCCCCCTGCCCCGTACCTCCGAGCAAAACCCGGAGCACAATCACACTTTGAAATAACACTTCCTCAGCCGCTTGTATGGTTCAGGGAAGGTCAATTCTGTAATTTGTTTTAGGATTTTCATTCCTCACCAGCTCTCTCTTCTCCACTTCGAACCAGCGAGAGATGCCCGGCAGGCTCTGGACCAGAGTCAGGGTGGTCCGCTCCACCCAGAGGCTCTGCACGGAGAAAGACACGCATGGATTATTATGCCGTGTTATCCCTCGACAGAATTCACCGAGGGAACCTTCCACTTTACTGTACATCATGTACGTGGGTTTGGGAGAACATCACCATGGATCATCATTAGCGTTCCTCCGCAGATCATCGCGCCATCACTAGCGCTCATCCCACAAGGTCAGAGACGAGGGCGGACTCCACTCTGACAGCATGTACAGTGAACTACGCTGAATGTTGGATTTACATTAAATTGTTATTTTGGCTGTTGCCATCATCAAGATTCTAACTTTTCCAGAGCCAACCGTGACCTTCTTGACGTCTTTGTAGCAGCGACTAAGCGAATGAAACTCAACACACTCGAGGTTGTGAAGGTTGGAACGCAGTAGAAGTTGGAACAGTAACATAGTCAGTAATTATTTAATTTTTTTAAAATATTATTATTTTATTTATACATTTCTTTATTATAAAATAAAATTCATACATTTATTATATATATATTTAAAAATAATCAATATATATAAATACACATATGTGTTTATTTGATTGAATAATAATAAAATAATAATAACAACAACAACAACAACAATAATACTACATACAGTAAGTTAGGAGTGCGATGTGGAAAAGAAAATGAGATAAAATAACACTGTTGCAGAGAATTACTTGCGCTCTGACACCAGCACCTCTGCCGCTAGATCACACCTTCTCTACAGTGAAACCGCTGTCACATCATAAACACTTAGAAGAGACTCTCGGTTTTTTCCACGGCTGGCGACACAGTACAGTGCGAAAAACGCCACAGAGAAAGGGGATTAT
Source organism: Zeus faber (assembly GCF_960531495.2). Taxonomy (NCBI): domain Eukaryota; kingdom Metazoa; phylum Chordata; class Actinopteri; order Zeiformes; family Zeidae; genus Zeus; species Zeus faber. The sequence goes on from NC_137208.1 coordinate 9,257,472, forward strand.
ATACTATATTGTCTATATGTCTATAATATATACTATACGTAAATAATATAGACATATAATAGAAAATAATTAAATGCAAAAGCCCACATCAGTGTTTACAAATAAAAGAGCCGAGTTACTAATTTATAACCACAGTCACAAGGTTCAAAAAGAAAAACACGCTGTATATTTATTGCAAAATGTAGGGATATCATGTGTGCAGCCAAAAATACAAATGTTTAGTTAATATAAACTCCAGTTCTTATATTTACACATATTTCATTTTAAAAAGTAAGTTTCACCTTTTGCCAACTTAATCACGATCCCCAAACTTCAGCCGGTAATTTATTTCAAAACCGTGCATATCATAGTTCCCTTCGGTTTAAAGATCTTTCTTTTATACTAAAAGTATTCCCCAATCAGTGAGTGTGAATGTCTGCCGGTTATTTTCAAGGTTTTATAAGGGGCTCTGAATTACTACGAATTGAACTGCTTTCTTTCTGGATCTCTCTTTTTTATTTTTTTTACCTTTAATCACAAAACCTTGACGTTAAAGAGAAAAGTACCTTGGTAGCCTGAAGTGAAAATATTCAGTGGAAAACCGACATCATTTAGGATACACCGAGGAGTTTGTAATGTCAAACTACTGAAAATATGTTTTTTGGTTTTTTTGGCAGTCCAAAAATACAGATGTTCAGTTGATCCTACTCATTTCACCGACATGTACAGGGAGTAATTTTTTTTACAGTATTTCTTACAGTTTTGTGTTTCTTTACACCTGTGTGTGTGTAGTTGGATGTACATTCAACTATGTGTGTGGTGTGAATGTTTTAAAGCACCGAGCACTTATTGATCGGTGGGTGTGTGTGTGTGTGTGTGTGTGTCTGTGCGTGTGTGTGTGTCTGTGTGTGTGCGTGTGTGTGTGTGTCTGTGTGTGTGTGTGTGTGTGTGTGTGTCTGTGCGTGTGTGTGTGTCTGTGTGTGTGCGTGTGTGTGTGTGTCTGTGTGTGTGTGTGTGTGTGTGTGTGTGTGCGGGGTGTTCTGGTTTTAAGCGTACTCTCGCACCTTGCGCCCAGAGCTTAATTAACGACCCTGGAGCCGTCGTGAATAAAACATGTGCTACAGTGCATGGATACC